>NC_138203.1:106931020-107399735 GCF_964194415.1 Vipera berus
CCCTTTTTTATTTTTCCCTTGCAGAGAGAGGCTTCTTTATTCAGTCTAAACTGAATGCTTTGTCTGTGTCCCCTCAATCAACATTGACTGTGTCTTACAGAAAAAATTTCTGAAATCTAGAATTTTAGTGTTGGTGACCAAGCAATAGCTTATCTAAAAAAAAATATCAGGTAGCAAAAACAACAGGAGTTCTGTTTTTTTATTGTTGTTGTTTTTGCTCAAGTCTTATCTCATGAAAAAGAAAAAAGAAATTAGGGGGAGGGAAGCAAAGAAATGAAAGAGCTTCTATTAAAGCTGTTAACAATGAAAAATTACCCTGCCAAACTGAAGAACATCCGTTATCCATACTGTATAGGCAGGATGGGTGTAAGCATTATGGATAAGCATCGATTTGCAAACAGCCTTTAGCTATTTCCATATTGCTAGAAAGGCAAGAAGAAAAGTAGTGAAGTCCAGGAATTTAGACTAGAAGAGGAAAATGGGATTTGAAGAACACTTGGGACATGGATAAACACCTCTTGGCACTTCTTTAAATCAGTTGTGATTTTTAACCCCTTGGATTGTGGCATAAGCTCAGCTTGTTTAAGAAGTGGCTGGCAGGAAACCCACATGTTTCCTAAATCATTCATTTGGTCTTCACATCTGGGGTGTCTAAGTAGACCTAGTGTGTTTTTTTCCAATTTGTTGGTATGACTGGTAGTTTGCTTTTGCTTTTAAGGAAAATGCAGCTGGGGACAACTCTGTGACCCTTAACAGCAATGTAGTAACACAGAGAAAGTCAAGAGTGGAGGAAAGGTTACAATTTCAGATAAATAATGGATTTCCCCCCCCCCCTAAATACTGTATTATGTATTCCATTTGTATAGGCAGAAATCCTATAGCAAGCCCCATTAAACTGAACATCCTTACTTCAGAGCCAATATATACAAGTTGATATTGTTCCTGGTGGAGGTCTATGTCAATGGATTGTTTTCATGTCTTGGTCTTATTATGAATTATAGAAATTGGCATCTGTCTTCAGGATTTTTCTCCTGTTCCAAAATATCAATACGAGTAATCTGAAAGTAGGTACTAGATATATGTGTAGACAATGCAGAAATTGGCATTTTACATAGTAAGGATTATATTTAGCTGTAATGTTATGTTTTTCAAGTATATAATTTGATAATTCTATTTTAGTCCATTTACACCCCGCCTCTCCTCTAATACCTGAAGGTTTCTTGATATTATCTTTCCCCAGTTGCCTGAGTAAAGCTAGAATGAGTGTTGAGACTGGTCTAAGGCCAACTTTGAAGAATACAGTTCCCAATCCTTATGAGACAGCAAATGCCTTGGTCCAGCTCAATATTTCCTGCCCTTTTAAACTGATTTATGTGGAAATGAGTCCTTTGGTGTAGATATGTTCACATGAGATTTTACCAAGGTCTGTTAAAGATCTAGGATGTCACGTAAATTTAGTAACCTGTTTAATTCTAAGTTGCCTTGTGATCTAGAGTATCTGAAAATACACAAGGTTAATTGTGTATTAACTCCCTTAACCTTGTCAGATCATCTAAACCTAAAAGAGGGGATTAAGTTCTCTATTCCATCTCAGAACCACACAAATAAGAGTTTAGCTTAATGCCACAAAACCAGAACCATTCTAGATACTCCATTTGCACTTTTTAATTTTTATACATCTTTGTACTATCTGTCACTGCTGTTGTCTGGCAGGTTTTATGACTCAGATAGAAATGCAGACTTTGAAATGGAATGATAAAATATTACACTTCATCCAAATCAGGAGAGTAATATTGAGGATTAACATTATGATAAAACCAGAATTATTTCTATTGGGTTTTATGGATGTTGAACTAGAAAAGAACTACTGCATGGGAAAATATTTCATAACTAGTACTTGACTTACAATCACAATTAGGACCAGAATTTCCATTGCTAAGCAAGGCAATTGTTAAGCAAATTGCACCCAAATTTTTGCCATGGTTAAGGAAATCACTGCAGTTATTAAATGAATTGTGTAATTGTTAAGCGAGTCTGGCTTCCCCTATTGACTTTGCTTGTTGGAAGCTGGCTGGGAAGGTTGCAAATAGTGATCACGTTGAGCCCCCAAGGCTGCAACCATCATAAATACATGGCAGCACCCTAATTCTGATCCCGTGACTGTAGGGATACTGCAATGGTCAAACAGTTACTAAACAGATGATTATAAATTGAGGATTATGGCAAGTTTTTTGTATGCACAAAGATGGAAAAACAATGGAATGCTCACTATAAAAGACTGGAACATAAAATTGATGGAGTTTGTGAAAATAGCAAAGCTGGCCAGTTTGGTCAGGAAACAAAGAATAAAGATTTCTGAAAGACTGGGAGTCTTCCATGGGTTTATTGTTAAAAGAAGAAAAATCTGAACTGATTTGGGGACTAAAAAGAGTTAAAGAGGAGAAAGGGTAAGATGGAAATTACTCAGTAGAAAGACAGCCAGAAGTCATAATTCTATATTTTCTTTTTTTCATTTTTTCCTTCCCTTTTCCTGTCTTTTCTTCAATTTTTAATACATTTTTGTATGCACCAATTTTAATAAAATAAAAATAATAAAACAAAAAAAAGTAAACCAGAAGAGTAGACCTCCTTATATGTTTGTTTGGTTGCAAGAGTTGATTGGCCCTAATTGGTGGAGGCAAATTATTTTTCCCATGGGGTGGATAAACCAAGATAGTGATTCATTTCAGAGGCTCCCTCTTCCTGAATAAATTTTCCTTTTTGAACCTATGTCATTAGTAAAAATTACCACCAAAAGAAAGAAAAGATCATGAAATAACCCTGGTAGTGACCAGCATTGCAAAAAACAATAATAACAAAAGCCAAAGAAACAGCTAAAAACCTTTGGAGGAGAAGTGCTGCCTAGAAGGAAGGGCTGTGGTGGTTCTTCGGATTTAAAGACTAAAAGATACTTCAGAACACATAAGTTGTGAGTGAAGCACCTGCCTGCAAAGTATTTTCCCAAAACCATACAGCTGCATTAAGGAGCTACAGACAGATTCACACATTTGCATCTTCTAAAGCACTTTTTTGCCCTTGACCAAAAATGCTGCCAAGCCCAGATAGGGAACACGCTTTTTTATGGGGGGTAGCTGCCTATGAGCCTCCAGATGTTGTTTTATTATCTACTCTCAGCTGCTCAAACTAGTATGGCCAATAGTGAGGGATGTTGAGGATTGGACCTCCACCATTTCTGCAAAGCTACAGTTTGCCCATCACTTTCAAGGTCTAATTTGTCCGTCTGTCAGAGGATCAGAAAACTAGTGATGGAAAAGGCAAAACACTCAAAAATGACTGCTGGGTTTGCTTTTCTTTGTGTTTGAATCCTGCTGTTTCACATGTTTGTAGAACTACAACATGCAATCTAATTTTCTCTTATATTCTTTATATTGGGGTTAAGAGCTTAAACTGAATTAATTAGTTGCAGTACTGTTCTTATTATCTCTGCTGCTCTTCTGAAACCATCATCAGCTCATTCAAATGTCATTGTGTATCACACAATGTCCTCTCTCTTTGTGAAAAAGTTGCAACCTGCTTGGTGTGCAGTCATGAAAACACATGAAGGAAATTGCTTTTGTGAAATGTTATGGCTTTAATTAGTAGGAATTGTCTATTTTCCATTAACATTCATTCTCATGGATGGGAATAGGCAAACTGTAAAATTGCTTTCATCTGGGTTTTTTTATAAAGGGTATTTTCTAGGTCTATCAACTGATTAAAGACCTTTTAGTTGATTAACTCTCTGGCTTTTAACCAATTAATCAATTGATTGATTAAACTTGCATACATTTACATATTGCTTTGCTTCCACAAAGGTATTTCTTTTTTTTGAAAGAAGTCTGTGTAAAGGTTCTATTACCCATTATTCAGAAAAATAAAGGTTGTTGCTCCATATTTTTTTCATCAAACCTACGAAAATGACAGCATTTGGCACCTGCTACTTAGAGCCTAAATGTCATGTAGCATGTAAACAGGGCAAAAAATAACTTGGAGTAGGAAGAGACTAAAACAGTACTGGAGAAAATTTTTGTTCTTCCCCATTGCTATTATCTCCATCCTACTCACTCCTCCCCGTCTACACATTTATTTTAAAACATGGGACATCCATCACATGTGTCCACTGTCTCATCTCCTTAGACCCTGAGATTGCTAAAATGGGAGAGTCTTCTAATGTTCAGCTGCTTTTTTCTATCATAATTTTGAATTCATTACTACATTGATCCCATTAAGGTTATGAGATGATGAACATAATTTGCTGTTGCTATCAGCGAGGCACAGCACTCTTTCATTTTTAGCTGCTTTCTTGATTGTGCTGCAAATTTCTTTCCTCCAGCACATGTATTCCTAGAGGCAGAAAGTCATATTCCATAAGACGGGCTCACTTGACTGATCTAACTGAAATATCTTTTTCTAATTTGGTGACCAGAGCTTTTGTCAAGTCAAGGTTACAAGGACCTGGGCAAATGACAGATGACAAGTTTGTCCCTGGATCTAGGCTGACAACCCTGCTAAAGGACATAATGAGATTACCCCATCAGGAGAACCATATGCTTTCTCATCCTTGATTGTGGAAAGGCTGTCATGTGTCAACAATGTCCTACTACAAACGACATTGCACAAACTGTCCATTCTTTATGAGGAACAATAAGTCAACATAAATGTGGTAACAGAAACCAGTGGAGAACACTTCAACTCCCTGTGGCATCTTTTCTCTGACTTAAAGAAAAGCAGAGAACAATTTCATCATAAAACAGCTGAACTGAAATACATTAGAACATTTAATGCTATTTCTTACAGACTAAACCAAGAGCAGGATTTCTTACTATACAGCATACATCAACTAAGTTATTCAGTGTAAGAATGTATCACACCTTCATCTTGTTGGGTCACTTGTAAAGCTGTTTTGTCTTTCACCTCTCCTTTTACTTTTCCCTGCTTTCCCTTCCCTTCGCCCTTCAACAAGAAGTTTTCATACATGCATACCTACATACCTACATACATACATACATACATACATAGTGTTTTAACATTTTGTTGCTTCTTTAATATCATAATTTTATGCTTTATTTATTTATTATTATTTTGACTTCTATACCACCCTATTCCCATAGGACTCATGGCGGTATACAGGGCAATTCAAACCATACAATACAAAAGTTAAAATAAATTTTAAACAAGTAATTAAATTTAAGCCCAAAAATTAAAACTTTAAAACCCAATTTAAAACCCCTCAGTCTAGGCCAGACAGCTCAAAGAGCCAAGTTTTAAGGTCCCAGCGGAACGAACGGAGGTCGGGGGCAGTCCTAAGTTCCATAGGAAGTTGGTTCCAAAGGGCAGGCGCACCCACAGAGAAGGCCCTCTCTCTGGGAGTCACCCGCCAGCAGTCCTTCACCGGCGGTACCCTAAGAAGACCCTCCCTGCAGGAGCACACAGGACGATGGGGAGTTGATGCCGGCAGCAGGTGTTCCCTGAAATAATCCGGACCCAAGCCATTATTATTGCCATTACTATTTTGCCCTCATGTGTATTTGTCATTTGTTTCTTAAGCTGATGTCTTATTTTTACAATATTATATAACAATTTCAATAATCCATTTTAACTATTCACCATTCAGAAAACTCTTGCTATTAGATGCTATGAAAGAAAGGGCAGCATTGAAGCTTGAGATGAATAGACTTATGATTAGGAAATATTTATTTCATTAAAATAAGTTTAAACCTCCAGGGCTGAATTAATTGCATTTTAATGTAATGAAGGAATTTGCTGTGGTTTGATCAAAATTTTATGTATTAACTGTGAGAAGGCCTGCCTCTTTCTTGAAAACATGGTAAAAAGAGCCACAGATCTGCAGAGCAGTATACCTCATATTCATAGCTAGAAAGATTCTAAGAAGAGTTCATAAAGCCATCACTTTGTAAGGCCATCAGAACAGCCACTGCCCTCAATGCCTACTGCCAACTGGTGTTGTCTTGATTGTTCATGTACTCCACATAACAAGTAAACCAGATCCCCCCACCCCTTTCTTCAACTTGTCTTGCTGCTTCCCCAGCTTTCTTTTACATTACTGAGTGCTGTCTGGGCTATTTCTTAGTCATTTCTTTCTTTTGGTGGTTAGTTTCAAAAAGATCCTACCAATATAGTAGCTTAATCCCACAGCTACGTTCTTTTTGCTCCTTAATATTTCTTGTAGTAAAAATATTATCATGCAGAATCAGACAACTCCCTTTGCTTTCTTCTCAGGAAAATAGTCTTTAATTGCTTCTTTCACCTAACATTGACCTGATAGATAAAGTACAGTATTTCTCAAAGAAGCTTGTGGATTAGATCTTTCCTTCTACTTTGGTATCTAGCTATTCTGGATCTAGATAACATAGAAGAAATCTCATACTAGATATTACTTAACATATGAAAGCATGCAAACAGACATATCAGATAGGTGTGTTTGCTGCTACATGATAACACAGCTGATATCAACCTTCATCAGAACAAGTATCAAGCACCAGTTAAGCACACTCCAGTTGTACCAGTTTTAATCATGTTCCCTGCTGCTAACCACTAATGGCCATTGCTGAGGCCAGCAGAGGGAAAAGATCCATTCTTCCCCTTGCCTGTCTTCTCTTTTCCGCATGTCATCGGCTGTCATTACTGCACGTCATCCTGGATCCTTACTCCTATATTCCACTCTATTCACAACCCAAGCTGAGTAAAATAATGGTGTCTCCAAAGAGCTGAATCACAAGAATCATTTTTACTTAGCATTTCTTCCCCTTTATATTCTCTATGTAGGCAGAATGCTAATTTCAAGGATTCTTCCCTCCTCCTCTGGTTAGAAGGCAATTGGGTGAGGTAGAACCAAGGTTGTCGTTCTACTGTTTTACTATTTTATAACCATCAAACCTGTGGTGGTTATAAAATTGAAGTCCTTACTAAACTACCACCAGCTAAGTAGTTTAGATTATTGTGCAGTTCTGAAAGTATATTAGCAGAGCCATGTGTTTAGAGGAACAATATGAAAATGGTAGATAAGATTAACCAATGACCAGAGGTTTGTACATTGGCTTGCAGCCATTGGTCCGATATTATCCAATATTTGTATTTATTGTGCTTCCAACATAATGGGTGAAAAAAATATAACAAATGTTAAATATCTTATGGTTGTCCTTAGATGCTGTCACTGGAAAACACTAGTTTATCCTTGATATGACTAAGGATGACTTAAGCCAGTCTCATATATGGACGGGGTCAAGATGAAGAAAATGTTATGGGGATATGGCAGAAACAATATTGCTAGAGTATGCTTGCTCCATAATTAGGTGCAAATGGGAAAAATCACCAGTAAAAAAATGACATGTTATGTGTACTAGCCTTCAACATGCTGCAGCTGTTTTAGAGAACTATTGGCCAATCTCCAAGTTCCTCTTTGGAGGGAAGATTGCTGAGAAGGAGATGGGCCTGCAGATGGGTAGGACTCTGAATGTACAGAATTAGTTTCAAATTTGTGTTTAGAACTGAGATTACAGTGATTACTTTTCTATATGACTTGTGACAAGACTGAGATGGGACCTCTTGCTCAGTGGCCTTTGACACTATCAATCATAGAATTCTTCTGTGTCCCTTGCAAGGGCTGGGAGAATGATTTTTTTTTAATTTTGATTTATATACCGCCCTTTTCCCGAGGGACTCAGGGCGGTTTACAGGGCAAATTAAAACAATACAATATATACAGGTTAAAATAAAATAAAATTAAATAGCCCCCCCAAAATTAAAAATTAAATCCTTAACCCAAAACCCTCAGTCCAGGCCGGCAAGCTCGAATAGCCAAGTTTTTAGGTCCCAGCGAAATGAGCGAAGGTTGGGGGCCATCTGGAGTTCCACAGGCAGCTGATTCCAAAGGGCAGGCGCGCCCACCGAGAACGCTCTCCCCCTGGGGGCCGCCAGCCGGCACTCCCTGACCGGCAGCACCCTGAGGAGGCCCTCCCTGTGGGAGTGCACAGGACGATGGGAAGTTGATGCTGGCAGCAGGTGCTCCCGAAGATAATCCGGACCCATGCCATTTAGGGCTCTATAGGTCATCACCAGCACCTTGAATCTCACCCGGAAGGCAACTGGAAGCCAATGCAGCTCGCAGAGAAGAGGTGTTACATGGGAGTATCGGGAAACCCCCATTACAACTCGCGCAGCCGCATTCTGCACTAGCTGAAGCCTCCGAGTGGTCCTCAAGGGCAGCCCCATGTAGAGAGCGTTACAGTAGTCTATCCGGGAGGTCACAAGCGCATGAGTGACTGTACGTAGGGCGTCTTGGTCCAGATAGGGCCACAACTGGCACACCAGGCGAACCTAGGCAAAAGCCCCCCTGGTCACGGCTCCTATATGATCTTCCAAACTGAGCCGTGAGTCCAGGAGGATGCCCAAGTTGCGGGCCCTATCTATGGGGGATAACACCTCACCCCCCATAGTTAACAATGGAATAGACTGGTTAATCCGAGATGCCGGTATGTACAGCCACTCAGTCTTGGCGGGATTAAGTCGAAGCCTGTTTCTCCCCATCCAGACCCAGACCGCCTCCAGGCAACGGGACATCATGTCGAGGGCATCACTGGGTTGGTTCGGGGTGGAGAGAAAAAGCTGGGTATCATCAGCATACTGATGATACCCCACCCCAAAACCACGAATGATCTCACCCAGCGGCTTCATATAGATGTTGAACAAGAAGGGAGAAAGGACCGACCCCTGAGGAACTCCACAAACGAGAGGCCTCGGGGCTGACCTCTGCCCTCCTGCCAACACTGACTGCGAGCGGCCCAGGAGGTAGGAGGAGAACCACTGTAGAATAGTGCCACCCACTCCCAACCCCCTGAGACGCTGCAGCAAGATACCATGGTCGATGGTATCGAAAGCCACTGAGAGGTCTAACAGGACTAAAACAGAGGAACAACCCCTGTCCCAAGCCCACCAGAGATCATTCACCAGCGCGACCAATGCCATCTCTGTGCTGTACCCGGGCCTGAAGCCCGATTGGTACAGGTCCAGAATTTTATAGTGTCTTTCCCTTTCTGAGCAGGCAATTCAGCCAGTCCTAGTGGCAGAGGACATGTAGTGCCAGATGGCTTAATTCTTTTACCACTCCTATGTAACATATACATGAAACCATTGAAGAATGTCATTCACCAGTACAGAATCAATAACATCAATATCTTGACTCAGGCAAAATAAGGGAAGTGGTTGAGATTTTGTTCCAGTGTCTGGAAGCTGTTAGAGACTGGATGAGAGGAACATGATTGTATTTGAATTCCAGCAAGATGGAAGAACTCTGATTTTAAAAGTCAACGAATTCTAGAAATTTTCTATCCTGGCCCTGGATGAGCTTACAATCCCCCATATTGAAATGGTTTGTAATGGGGTTTCTTCTTGAGCTTGGAATTCTTCCTTTAAAAGCAAGTGGTGGCTATGGCCAGAAGGTCCTTTGCACTATTCCATGTGATACACCAATGAGAACAATTTCAGATCTGGAGGCTGTTGCTCACAGTGACTGATTCCTTGGTCACTTATTGATTGTACTATTACAACACACTTGGAAGCTATAGCTAGTGTAGAATGAAATGGCTTAAATAGCTAGGTGCATGACAGAAAGAAGGCAGAATAGAAGAGAAAGAACTGAAGAAAGTCACAAAATACAACAACCCAGAAATAGAAAGAGAACAACTGTGGCAAAGAAAAGGAAATACATATACCAATAGTGCTAGGCACATTGGATACAACCTCAAAACAACTGGAATACCACTTGAACTCTATCAGCATTGACAAAATCACCATCAGTCAATTGCCAAATGCAGCTTTACTTGGAACAGCAACACCGTGTGACCAGACTTTTAACACCATAAAACCACAACAGTTGCCTATCCCAGATCCTTGGCAAGGACTCAATAAAGGTAAAGGTAAAGGTTCCCCCGCACATGTGTGCTAGTCGTTTCCGACTCTAGGGGCCGGTGCTCATCTCCGTTTCAAAGCCGAAGAGCCAGCGCTTGTCCGAGGACGTCTCCGTGGTCATGTGGCCGGCATGACTAGACGCCAGAGGCGCACGGAACGCTGTTACCTTCCCACCGAAGTGGTCCCTATTTTTCTACTTGCATTTTTACATGCTTTCAAACTGCTAGGTTGGCAGAAGCTGGGACGAGTAACAGGCGCTCACTCTGCTACGCGGCACTCGGGATTCGACCCGCCAAACTGCCAACCTTCTGATCGACAAGCTCAGCGTCCTAACCCACTGAGCCACCGCGTCCCTTTTAAGGACTCAATAGATGAATGTAAATACCAAATCCAGTCTAAACATGTGGCTGACTATGTGACCAACCATAATTTATTAAATTTATATACTGCCTGACTGCCAGCAGCTAATACATAACAATATCTTGATTTCAGGAAAGCATAGACAAAGATTGCTTACCAATGGTTCCACATCAAACTGATGCATGTATCAAATAGGTTGCCATAATGCTCTGCTTTAAACTTCTATTTGTTAATGTTTTATAGAAAACTTAGATAAAGAGATTAAGGGAATGCATAGGAAATTTCTGGAAAAATCATTAACATTTCAAATAAATAACATTTAGAAAAATCTTGAAAATGAAGCTAAACATAACAGAATGCAATTTAACAAAGAAAAACATAATGATCTGCAATTAGTGGGCTAGAAACCAAAGTCTGGAGGAATTTGGGATGTTTGCCCTTGAAATGACTGAAGTGGGATAAGAAACCAAATGTACAGATATAGAATAGGCAGAATCTGGCTCAACAGGATTAACTGTGAGAGGGATCTAGGTGTCCTAGTAAAGTATGTTTCAGCAGTGTGGATCAGCTGCCAGAAAAACCAACACAGTCCTAAGCTGCATCTACAGAGAATACTATCTAGATCATAAGAAGTGATAGTACTGCTTTATACTGTATTAATAAGACCACACTTGGAATACTGTGTCCAGCTCTAGTAACCACAGTATGGAAAAGGTGCTAAGGCCCTAGAAAGAGTGTAGAGAAGAGCAACAAAGATGATTAGGGGTCTGGAGGCTAAAACATATAAGGAATGGTTGCTGGAATTGGGTATGTGTAGTTTAATGAAGAGAAGGATGAAGGTGGACATGATAGCAGTGTTCCAATATCTCAGGGGCTGCCACAAAGAAGAGGGAGTCAAGCTATTCTCCAAAGCACTGGAAGGCAGGACAAGAAGCAACGGATGGAAACTAGTCAAGGAGAGAAGCAACCTAGAACTAAGGAGGAATTTCCTGATAGTTAGAACAATTAACCAGTGGAACAACCTGCCTCCAGAAGTGGTGAATGTTCCAACACTGGAAGTTTTTAAGAAGAGACTGGACAGCCATTTGTCCAAAATGGTATAGGGTTTCCTGCCTGAGCAGGGGGTTGGACTACATGACCTCCAAGGTCCCTTCCAACTTTATGATGATGATGATGATGTTCTTTGAGAAATTTGCAAGCCTCAGAGTTCTGCTTTATTTGTCTTTGTCTGTCAGAACCATGACATTAAACCAAGTCTCTTAAAACTTCATTTTCTCAGAGTGCTGGGCTCCAACCGCCTACCTACTCACTTTTGGAAGAGCAGTAAAGACTCGGCGAAGACTCAGGATGGAGGAGAAAATTGAAACCGCTGCTAGCTGCAATGGGACTCAGGCTGTTGGAGTGCAGGCAGGCGCTCCAGCCACCAAGAAGGCATCACTGGTAGGGGCTTGCCTGAAGACCAGGGTGATCCAAGCTGGGAAGCTGACACCGCAGGAGGGAGCTACAGCCCTAGCAGACCTCTTCCAAGCTGAGGCTGTCCCTCAGCACAATAGCACTCCTGTAACCACTGGAGAGGAGCTGTCGAGCCCCATGGGCCTGACATTCAGTGGGGGAGGCGGCCTCTCATGCTGGCCCCTCTTCCCCAGTTCCTGCCTCTGACAGCCTCCCCGTGGGGCCTACCGCCAAGCGGCCGTGTCCATCTCCCTTCGCTATGGACGCAGCTGCTCCCTGCTTCTTTGGCCAACTGCCGGCTGCTTCCGGAAAAGGTTGTAGGCACGGCTGCGTACACGGGTGTCCCTGCCAGGTCTGCCACCGAACAGCTGGTCTGGGAGGCATTGGATGATGCTGTCACTGAACAGCTGATCCAGGCGGCATCGGAGACAACTGTGTGGCATCAGGAGCATCCTGGTGGCTCTGCTGCTGACCGGTTAGGCGTGAGGACCTCGGGGGAAGCAGCGGAGCATTTGGAGCTCCCTGCTGGGATGGTCGCCAGCCAGAAGAGCCCAAGAAAAGGCGTCCCCGGGTTTGCAGAGGGTAGTGTGGACTGCGGCATGCCTTGTGTAGCTGGGCTGGATGTTTAGGAATATGGGTGGGGGTTACCTGGTCTCCTTACCTAGTTGGGGATGGGCTGCTGGACGGGGGGAGATGGGCTGACGAACGCGCATGACGTTGGTGTCTGGAGACAGCAGCAAACGGAGCTGTAGGGGGGAGGAGGGATTATATGGACGTGGGGGCAGATGTTGGTCTATGGCTTGAGGGCAGAGCCCTCTACCTGGTGACTATGTAAGCATTGGGAGCACTGTGCTACCAACACTGACTTTGTTTTCACTTTATGTGCATTGGATCTGAATAAAGCAACCTCTGTTTTATCACACGTTCCTGCTGGAGATTCATGTTTGCTTCCATTCGAGGACGTGTATTGACAGGAGCTCCTATTGCTGCTGTCCCAGGGTTCTTCATCTCTGGATGGCAAGAAAGGAAAGAGGTCGATGATATGGGACAACTCCAGCAAGCAGAGATTTCAGTCTGCAGTGCACAGTACCTCACTTGAACAGTTGAAGGAGAAGTTCAGCCGGCTGGAGGTGAGGGATACAATCCCTGTTGCCCAGGAGGTGGGTGCTGTGGGGCAAATGCCAAGAACTACCCATCTCTTCCCCTACTTGCTGGAGCTCCAGCCCAACTGCCAGAGTCCATGCTGCTTTGCCCACCCCCCACCAGCTGTGATACCAAGCCCTGTGTCCCAGCCAAGTTTTTTGCCACAACCTCAGGATGTGAGTCCCGGAGTCCAGCCAAGAGAAGTCCGGAGAGTGGTTTGGCCACATCACCAGTACAAGCAAGCTGCCAAAACCCAGCAAGCCACCCAAGCCCAGCAGCAGGTGCAGGTGGCTCCGCCGAGGTTCAAGCTGCCTCCCATCAAGTCCACCTTTGATAGGGATCCCAAGAAGCTGACTTTCTTGAACCAGGTGGGGGCTCATTTAGATCAGTACGCCTATGCCTACCTGGATGGGGTATGATGGTGAATGCTGTAGCAGCAAATCAAGCGGCCGACTGAGTGACCAACCTCCATGATGAAGGGGCTCCTGAATTGCATGACATTAATTTATTCACGGAGTAACTGATTTTAAATTGCTCAATGCTGTCAGCATGGAAAATATGTACCCCTCCCCCTGATGAAGGAAATGTTAGCCCATCTGGCTAAAGGAAAAATCTTTACCAAGCTGGATTTAAGAGAGGCTTATTACCGGATCCAGATCAAGGAGGGGGATGAATGGAAAAGAGCGTTCAATTGCCCACTGGGGAGTGTCCAATTTAAAGTGATGCCTTTTGGAATGCAGGGCCCCCCTGCTGTGTTTATGCAATTGATAAATCAAGTACTCCATGATCATTTACACGAGGGGTTTTTGGTTTATCTTGATGACATCCTTATTTACTCTGAAACCATGGATGAACACATCAAAAGGGTCTGCATTAAAGAGACTGTTGAAAGCCAAACTGTACATAAAGCTGTCAAAGTGTGAATTTCACCAGAACCACTTAGATTATCTAGGTCAGGGGTGTCAAACTGCTGGCCCACAGGTGGATGCGTCATACTGAAACCACGCCCACCCCATTGCCGGCAATGGAAAAAAAGTCATGATACGTCATGACATGTCATGTGACATTGTGAGTTTGACACCCCTGATCTAGGGTATCAGATTTTGAATGACAGGATAGAGAAGGACCCTGCCGAAGTCAAATCAGTATTGGAATGGCAACCCCCATGCACCCACAAGTAGCTTCAAAGTTTTCTGGGGTTTGCCAATTTTTATCATCAATTTATTCCCTCTTTCACAAAGGTAGCCATGCCAATCACTCAAAACAGGCAAAGAAGGGGAAAAACCATGACCTGGTCAGCCATTGCAATGGTCATTAGAATGCCAGGCAGCATTCAAAAGACTAAAGAGACTCTTTGCAGCTGAACCGGTTCTTAAACACCTTGACCCTGGACAAAATTCCTCATTCAACCTGATGCAAGCGACATGGCCATGGGGGCCGTTCTCCTACAAAAAAATCACACAGGGGATTTACAACTTTGCACTTACACTTCCCAGAAATTAACTGTCATGGAGAGGAGGTGGGCTGTTTGGGAGAAAGAGGCTTTTGCAGTTCTTTGGGCTTTGCTGACATGGTGACATTTCTTGGAAGTAGGGGAAATAACTTTTGAGGTATGGACTGATCACAAAAATTTGGAAGCTCTCAAGACTCCCAGCAAATTATCCCCCAAGCAAGTTCAGTGGGCTCAGTACTTCAACTGTTTTAATTTCACTTTAAAATATTTTCCTGGAGGTAAGAACTTTTTAGCTGATGCCTTGTCTAGAATGCCTCAGTTCAAGGGCAACCGAGAGGAAGTCATTAACTCCATTATTCCTCCACTGCAATCTGCTTCTCAAATAACAACCAGATCACACACCCAGGGACCCGCTGCTGGTCCTGATGATCACTTGCTAAAGGAATTAAAGGAGAAGTTAGAGAGTGATGCCTGGTTTATTAAAGATAACAAATCTATATTAACCTTAAGCTTGGAAGGGTTCTAAGTTATACCTCCCAGATGGCCCCAGGCTCCAGGCATTGAAATGGAGTCATGATGCTAAGCAAGTAGGTCACTTTGTTTTTTTTTAAAGACATTGCATCTGGTGTGAAAGAAATTCTGGTGGCCAAGAATGAAGAAGGACATTGAGAATTATGTAAAGATTTGTGCCACTTGTGCTGCCATGAAGAGGTGTCCTGGAAAACCACCAGGCTTGTTGCAGCAGGTGGCCCTCTCAACCTTGGAGGATATAGCCATGGATTTTATAGTGGAATTACCTGAGAGCAAGGGGAACACTGTAATATGGACTGTGATATGGACTTTTTTTTTCTGATGGGGAGCCGACTGTCAACTTTAAAAATGAGCATGGCTGTGGCCATTTTCCCTATTCATTTTCGGTTGACACATAGAAAGGTAAAAGGGGGGATTGCTAGGTGTTTGCTACTTAAAAATAACTTTTTGTCCATGGGAAACAAGGTCATCAGTTGCTCCCAAGACTACAGGCTGGGCATTTCATGAAAAGCCCGCCAAGAAGATAGTTGCTTGCATAGTTTTAGAGGTGGGATTTCTTAATTTTGTATTGGGGAATTGTTACCTGTGTCTTCAGACTTGGTTTCACTTTTGATGTGCCGATACTAATAAACATGTTCTTTGAGGAATTTGCAAGCCTCGGAGTTCTGCTTTATTTGTCTCTGTCTGTCGGAACTATGACATTTAATTTATCACCATCCCTCTCTTTTTAACAATTTATAATCTAGATTTTACGACAGATATATCCAAGATAATATACAGTAACATGCAATGGTATTAAAACGCAATAAAAGGTATGCTGAAAACAATAATAAAATAATTCTCTCTAATCAAATATAGTCTCATGTGCACTCCAACTGAAAGTCTCAAATGGCATCATTTCAGTGAAAATTAGACCTTTATCAAAGGTTTCTCTATAATGAAAGATTGCATTTGGGGAGGGGAGCGGGCCCTATTTAGTTATCAGTGGTACTGCAAATGAAAAAGTGTGCAGTTTATAAGATAAAAAGGACAGCTGGCATCCTTGTTTACTTAAAACATCTGCTCAGATTTCTGCTTTTCACTCATTCTTCAGAATATATATTTTAAATGATCACGAGTCTCAGCAGGGCTCCTCATGATCCAGGTTTTATCTTGTCTACCTCAGTGCAAAGCAGTGTGTCAGTTTCTCTGCACCATCTACCTATCAACATAAGGACCCAGGGATGGTTTTATCTGTTGGAGTTCTCATTTGCTTTAATTCTACTTTTATCTCAAGATTCCAAAGGAACACAACCAGCATTTCAGATGTATTTTAGTAAATTAGATGCAAGAAGATCCAGATAGCTTATTAAAGTCAGCTTTTCTCCATGGCAGTGTTTAATTAAGAGCTCACTAAAAAAAATTTCTGGAAATGACACTGCTCAGAAGGTTTGGAAGAACAGTGAAACTTGTTGGGTTTGCTTTGGAAACAGATGTGGGAGCTTTAAGCTGCTGCTAATTTGATCATGCCGAGAGCACTGAGAAAGCCAGAACTCCATCGGCATCCTAGGTTTGGGGTCAGGTGCAATACAGTAACAAAGGCATAATCAGAGTGTTCCCTTCCTTGCTGCTTTCCCAATCAAAAAACGGGTAACAATAATTAATTTTATAGATCAAAAAACAACTTGGAAACCAAAATAAATAGCATTTTAACAGGTTTGGCAGTCATAGGTAAACATAATTAAGGGAGGCTGACATCTATTTTGGAATTAATCTCTTCTAGGCAGGATCACCTCTTTCCTTTCCTAAACACTGTCCATCCCTTAGTGTCATCATTTGGATAGGATTTTTTTTTCTGGCAGCTAAGCAAGTACCCGTCTTCCACAACAAGAATTGGAAATTACTTCCCTTAACTGACCATGTTTAAGCTGCAACCAACATTCCTTGTCTCTTCTTCTGTAAGCAGTCAATCTGACAATGCAATCCAGATTGTCCCATTGTATTCATTCAAACCTGCTCCTTAATGGGTGCATCCTACGTGTGCTTCAGTTGGTGCAAAATCTAGCAGTCAAACATAATGCTGGGATCTAGCATGGCGAAAGATAAGTACAGAAGCATGGTTCTTAGTCCATTACAGCCAAGCCACTACATAGTGCAGAAAGTGAACTTAAAGCATTCCCCTGTACAGTAGGATTAAGAACAGTATGCTGTTGAGCATCTGACTTCAACTCTCCTCTCCCCGATTGCCTAAATTGCTTTTCCTGGAATTGCCTTCCAGAACTGTTGTCTTGGGAATATGAGAACTGGAACTCCTATCTCACCTATTAAGCTTTAAAGGCTTGGATGGGAGCCAGGCCTCTTTCAGCACATTCTTGATGTGCCTCTGACAAGAACTTGTTATCCTTTGGGCAATTGGAATCAGAGTAACTCACACTTGAACTGGGTGGAAACAGATCAATCTTTATTCAACATAATTGAGGGCACTTCCACATGGCAAGTTTCCACTCCCCAATCCTTCCAGAGCATTTGGAAGCCAGCTATGCTATTTTGAAGCTTCGGTGAGGAATGGCTCCAGGAAACAGGACTCTCTAAAATGGAGCACAGAAAGGTAAGGAGAGAAAGATATGGATGTGTTATATATCAGGATGACCAGCATAGATGTGGTAGAGAGAGAATTGCTCTCTTGCAATGGTAGAAGGTGAGGTATTCTAATTGAATTAAATGCAGGGCATCATAGAAGGAAATACTTGTTTATATGGTGCAGAGTAAAGTGATGCATTTGTTGTAAAGGGATAGGGCATGTTCATAAAGTATCACTCTATCAACTTCTACTAATACTAATAATTGTGATGGGTCCTTGGTGCTCTTTGAGTTTGGTTGTTTTCTTGCAGACATTTCATTACCCGAACTAGGTAACATCATCAGTGCAAGCCTGAACTACAAATATTCTCCTTCATTGGTACTGATAATTGTTTCATGTCTCCTAAGTCATAGCTTGCAGACAAATGACAACATAAAGGCTATCACCATCCAATCTGGGCTTATGGGCTTCCCCAAAACATTCATTTGGCCCTCATGAAACACAGAATGCTGAAGTAGATGGCCAAATCCAGCAGGGATTTTCTTATGTTCTTACTTTTACTTCAGCTGACCTTAAAATATCGAGCCTGGCATGGGAATACCATGAGCCAATCAGTGTTCCTTGCAACCAACTTCTAGAAGAGTGTTAAAATTCTCATTTACCCCCTGAGCTATGACAGTTCCTGTAACAAAAAAAAAATCCACTCATCCTCCTCCACAAAAGAAGGAGGAAAAATAAATTTGTCCCTCAGTATTTTCAGTATATGCTGCATGCATTTGTATAGTCACTTTGCAAAAAAAAAAATCTGAGCTGTGGGGACAATGTTTGGCTGTCAGAATTATTCCCACTTAACTGTGATGATGACATGGCACTGAGTTTCCAGCAAGGAACCTTCTCTATTAACTGAGACTGCAGACTGAAGCACCAGAGAAAATAATGGCTTGCTTCAGCCCAGAACCTGGAAGATAGCCTCTTCTGCAAGAGTTAATGAATGCTTCATATATAATTAGGAAAAAAAATCAAGGTAGGCAGGTTTTTCTAAAGAGGTATTACAAATCTGACTAGAAGGATTAAGATCAGGTTCACTGGTAAAATGGACTAAGAAATCTGCTAACAAGCAAGCTTTGAGTTCAGGAGGTGAGGAGGTAAACTAAAGCAAGAATTCCAGCACAGGGGAACATGATTCCCCCCCTCAAGCCCTGCAGAGGTTTAGCATCACTAATTGCAGAGCAGACAACTTGATATTTGACCTGGCTGCAACTAAACTGGAAGGAAATTAATTCAGTTGCCCAAGTGGAACTACATGGAGACACAGCGACATGGCACCAGCACTGGGTTGATGAAAATGCCATGTATGGTGGAGTCATTTGATTCCCACCCTTCAGCTGAGACTGAATGTGATGTAATGCAATATTAATATCAGATAGGTGGTAGTTTTTATTGAATCAAGTAACTCAACTCACAATTCTTCATTCCTGAACTGCACACAAAGTACAAATAAAAGTTCCCATAAGTGAAATCCGAGACCTATACATTTTGTTTATAAACTGCAAAATTAGGAGACCATTAACACGAGAACTATGAGAAATTTATGGTACCATATTATGGCAGTATATATATATATATATATATATATATATATATATATATATATATATATATATATATATATATATATATATATATATATATACACACACACACACACAGATGCTTTACTCAAACTCAGATTTGTGTTTGTATGTATGGTGTAATGCATTTTATTAGTGTTCAATATCAGCGACTGAATGACCTGTGTAGATGCCATATGCTAAATAAACCTGAGAACAGTCAAACATGGCCAGCTGTTAAAATCTTATGTAAGATGTTTGAAGAGGTGAAAAAACGTTTGGAATGCCAGAAGACCATGCCTGCCATGGCTTTCAGTTTAGATTCTTTCTATTACAGGAATCCAACAATACAGAAAATCCCTTGAGGTAGAGAACTTCATTATTAGCCTTGCCCTATTTCTTCAGTATAGGACACATCAAGATCTGGCTCCGGTCATGCCAGGATCATTCATGCTTTCCGTGGCAGCCCCTCTGGGAACGGCTTCTTTGTGCACTTGTGTGGGAGGGAAAGAAGGAGGGGGTAACCCAGAGGAAAAAAAGCTGCAACTTCTGCCCACTCTCAGAAGCAGCCGTCAAGCTAACTATTTTTATAGCACAGTAGCTCTTCATCAGAATGGGGTCATCCTCTGGAATAGATAATGGCAGATTACAAAATTAATTTTGAATAGAGAGTAAGAGGAGGCATTGGATTTTGCCAAAGCCTGATATGAATCAGGCCATTCTAAAAAGATGTTGTGGCTCTCTAAAGTGAAATAACATTATCTCCCAAAAAATTGGAACCCAACCTGTACTTTCTCACAGCAATCTGATATTTCTGAGGGCTCTAGAAAACAGGAAGATCTGCTTTCACTCTGGCATTTATAAACATATCAAGGGTGATCTAGACTGCACTTTTCATTAAAAAGAAACCATTTGCCCATGGTCTCCAATTAGGGTATTTTAGTGAAGGAATGTTGTCCTGTATGTTGTGATCTTTTACTCAATTTATTTCTGTTACCTAATATACATGAGTCATCTCTTTTATGGAAGAAAATCAGGTTGCTGAGGAGGGCCTGAAATTTTCTCAAGAGATTCTTCAGGTAGCGGGAGCAATTATTCGGAATTCAAACCTGACTGGCTCAAGGTTCACTCAGCCTTCCATCCTTCTGAGGTCATATCCAGATTGTTGGAGGCAATATGATGACATTGGGGGGGGGGCATTATCCTGACATTGTAAACCACCCAGAGAGTTCTGTAATCCACTATGGGCTGGTGTATAAGTCTAAACACTATTGCTATTCCTCAGCAAAATGCAAGCTGCCTTTTAATTGACCTTTGTTTTTAAACTCTTAAATCTAGGTGGGTTGAATTAATACTGGTTGGTTTCACAAATTTATTTTGATGAAAAAAATATTGATAAACTGTTCATGTGGAAAGAGTGTGTTGAAAAGATGCTCACTTCCTTTAACACTAATTAAAGTGAATTTGAAAAGTTAAAAAAGCATGTTGACAGTTCCAAACAGTAATTTTGCTAACTGTTCTTCAAAGATCATGATAATGCTATAAGCTTGCAGAATCATGTGAGATTCCACATTGCTTACAGGTGATTTCTGGGTATCTCAGGAAAAGATACAAGATATTTCAGGAGTTTCATATAAAACTGTAGGAGATTTCAGACTGGTGAATTATATGAGATTTTGGTTATATTTAAATATTTTGTACTTATGACCAAACTACTTGGGATCCCCGGAGTAAGTCATAGGAATGAACCAATTGCTCAGATCTTTCTTTCTTTCTTTCTTTCTTTCTTTCTTTCTTTCTTTCTTTCTTTCTTTCTTTCTTTCTTTCTTTCTTTCTTTCTTTCTTTCTTCTTTCTTGAATCATAATAGGATACAGTTGTCTTGATGCTATTCCAGAAATAGCTCATAATTTGGAACCTCAGAATCTTTAACTAAAAAGGTTACTATGGACTCTGGTTAATTTTATGAAATCTGCTCCTTCCCCCCCTTCCACTTAGTTTCATACTCATTTTAGCTTAGCACTAATTATAACTGTGCAAAAAACATTACATGCTTTACAACACAGAAATTTCATTAGCAGTCTGCTGGAGTGTGACACCACATATGCTAGCAAAATTGTTGGCATTCTTACCTACTACAAAACCAAGGAGAAAATTAGTTTGCTTTCAACATTATTATTCTATGTAGTTAAGACTGTATTTCCCAATAGAATCATTAAAAGACAGCCTAAGACATTTTCTGCAGCTCTTTACATTCTTAAGAGAGCAGTAATCCACAAATTTTAAATTGTGTAAAGCAACATTTTAAAATTTGATGATGGTGATGATGATGATGATGATGATGATACAAAAACATCCTAACTTGAGAAAAAAATCAATACAGTTAATCTTTTCCAATGAATTGAATTTCCTTATTATATTCAATGATCAGAAAATCTTTTTTTCTGATATGGCACAAATGAAAACAATGCAGAGAGGTCAGTGCGTGGCCAGTGGGAAGCCTGCTCCTGTGGGTTGCCAGCTTGATCCACAACTTATAGGTTTTTGCTACAGCTCAGCTTAGTGTCCTCGGAAAGTTAGCAGGGCTGTGTGAGCAGACAAAGGAAAAGCGAGGAAGGGTGTCATTCCATCTCGCTTCTCTTTGCAATTTTGAGGGGATAATGGCAGTCTGTTCATATCTGCTACTGTTAACAGTGACAGGAGTGGGAACGGAGCCTATTTCAATTTTCTTCAAGTACCTAGCATGTGTCCAAATATATGCAGGCGAACCAGATTAAGTGCCATTAGGTGAAGGGCACTTTATCACAATATGTTGATTGCACTAGCCAACCACCAGAGCTATGCCTTGGTTGAGGCCCCTCCTAGGCTCCACTACTTTTTTGTTTTGTTTTGTTTATTTAAGCTATTCTAGCACACTTTTTAAAATAACAAACTCAAGATGGCTAACAGATCTACAGGAAAACAATAAATCATATGTTTACCATAAACAATTAACAACTATTATATATAAAAAACAGGTTTTTTTAATTTAGCAATTTGCTTTATATCACATTTAATCCAGAAACACAACTGTATATTTTATCAAGAACATTTTTATAATGATTTCCTTCTCTCTTTCCTCTTTTTTCTCCAAAGATAAACCACATACACTTGGAGACTGGTGAACCCAAAAATGACTCCATCTGTAGGACAACTGTGGGGCATGTTATGTGCCAACCCATATTTTCTATCCTGCCTCACCTTCATTTTGACACAGCTACTTAAAGTATGGTGATATAAGCATGCATGACTGATCAAATGAATCAATAGGGACTGATTACCATTTAAGAGTAAACATTACTCAGGTTACATATTGTGTTTTGCTCCATCTGATTCGCATGTGTTTCTCTTATAACCCTACCTATAACAATAAAAGAATGTATCTAGCTCACTTCAATAACTCTCTGAAATGATCCCACAAAGCACATTTGACCGGGCTGCTTTGTTTTAGAAGTCAAATCCATTCAATAAACCATTTTTCAGGTGGTTCAGCATGTCCAAATCTTGCTCAGTGGGCTAGGTCTCCAATTCTGGCCACATTAGTGCTGCAGGACATAACACAGCCTCTCACTTTATAACTTCAATTAGGGATTACCAGATTTCCCTGTATCTCTAATTTAGAACATATGAGATACATCAAGCAGCTTCAACACCAGGCTCTTTTTCATCCTTTTCTTTTTGCTTGTGATGCAGACTTTCCAAAGGCTTCACCCTGAGGGGTTCCATCAATGACATAAAAAGAAGCTCAAAAGCAAATGACTTTCAGTTTATCCTTGATTCTTTTGCTGTTCTTCTTTCAGGCATTTACTGAGGAAGGAAGGAAGGAAGGAAGGAAGGAAGGAAGGAAGGAAGGAAGGAAGGAAGGAAGGAAGGAAGGAAGGAAGGAAGGCTCTAATATCTAACTCTAATAGCACAATGCTAAAATCAAAGAGACCAATGGCATTCATTCCCACCACCCATTAGTACTTTGCCAGGTTCTGCCAATCACAATATCAGCATTTATAATTCATCAGGAACAATACACAAGTACTAATTAGCACATGCATGCTAATACTTGGTGATAACCTGCAAGTAATCAATGCAGAATTTTCTGTTTCTTAAATGTACACTTGAGCTCAGTATTGACAAACACTAAAAGCTTGGGGAAAAATTGAATTTGATAAATAAATGGAACCAGCAAGGATTCTTATTTGCATTTTAAATGTATACTTAATACTCTAGATCTGCAGGCAGAAGAACATGAACAGAATGTATACACATCAAAAAAATTATCAATCCAGCCCAGGATCAGAGTAGATAGAAATCAATCTGCTGGTAATCTAGTCTCTTCCCTTCATGTGCTATGGGAATAATTAACCATCTTGCAGATCACGAAAATGCTGGTTCAGTTTATGGAACTGACAAATCATGCCAGATGGCTGCTATGCTTGCTCCAAGTATGCCAGGTCAAGTATCTTGTTGTAAAGTAGCATCTGTCTGGGTCAGGCTGTACTTGTGTCTACAGCCTCATCTACTTGGTCTTGCCCAATCTTCATCAATACATAGTGAGGGCGAGGCAAGCCGTGTGTGCCCCACCTCAACTATACCACATGACTGATGTGAAATGCATTCCTCCCTGTAATGATGATTGAGGGATAGCTCCCCTCTGCCTGCTAAAAAATAATACCTAAATAGATCTACTATTAGAAGGCAAACAAATGAAGCAGTCAACTGGAATCTGGCATGGTACACCGTCCTGAACTGATTGCTCAGAGCTACATAATAGTCTCCGATGCCTTTGGACTACCCTGCTCTTTGCTTCTGGTGGCTGATTCAAACTGGTGGTGGAATGGAGGAAGTCTTAAAGGCAAGTTTCTATTTAAAAGTCAGAGGAAAACTCTCTTTAATGTATGTAGCTAACAAGCAGCACAGCAATGCTATCGCTACTAAGTACATGGACAACACCTAACTGAAAGAATTAAGTCCATGAAAATGCAAGCAGGCATTCTTGGTGGAAGTTGGAAGGAAATGTTATTTCAAATTTTAAAGGAGGGGAGAGTGTCCCTCTCTTTCTTTCCCCTCTAATCATCCAATTCATTGCAATAGTTTAAAACAAGCAGCGTACCTGAACATAATTTTGGGGGGATAATGAAGAGATGGCTCTTCCAAACTGGGTGGGTAAATGAGAACCATCCACTGTTCCCTGGTAATATCAATGATCACTTCATGATCAATGATCACATCAGCCTTGAGATTCAGTTTCAGGTTGGAAATCATTTTCAAGGTGCATTAGGAGGAAATGGTGGAAATGTAGCTGAAGGTTTCTCCACGAGGACCACCTTTGCCACTGATCTAGTGGGAATTCTAAATTTTTCATCATAGGTCCCATTGTACCAAATCTGTGCTCAAGAAATATAGCCTTCCACTTTTTCCATCTAGTCCAGATGTTCTTAAGTTCATACGTTATCAACCTATCTGCAATTTAAAGTCGGGCCAGAAAATTGAGCCAGTGAAATTCATTGCTAGTCTAAGTGGGGCCTGTAAAAAAAAAGGTTAAAAGTTACATTAAAAGAAAACAAATCTTTGGTCATTTGTCAAAATAAGATGACCTCTCACTCTTCTTCTCTGGGCCATATTTCTTTGCCTTTTCAAATTGAAATGTACACCACCATTGTTCAGTCAGTCAGAATTATTCAAAGAAAAGTAGAATTAGCTCCCTTCACTTGGACACAGCAGTTTTCCTGACTTGCTTTCAATATATTGAGGCAGATGAGAGGAGGGGAATGGCAAGCTGTTCTGGTTACTTTTCCCTAAGGAAAACTAGCTAATTGATCCTGGAAAGCAACTGAACTAAACAATAAAGGGTTTGGCCTTGGCACTGCCTCTTGCTAGTTTAGAGTTTAACTCAGGACCATAAACAATCAAACTAATTAACTCAGGACTTTTTTTTCAAAGCAATACAAAAGACAAAGTGCAGTCCTGTAGCTCTTGAAGTATGGAAGACTCAAAGCAGTACAACACAAAAAAAGTTGCATTTCAGTATAGGACAAGAGAGCAAGATTTATTCTAAAACTTTCAAAAAATCTTTTTTGACAGAATGCTCAGAAGGATAGGATTAGTGTGTGTGTGTGTGTGTGTGTGTGTGTGTGTGTGTGTGTGTGCAAAACAGTACATGCCTTTTGCACATCCCTATGTTGTACTATGATCTTAAGGAATGCAGAAGCAGGGTAATGGATGGTTTCACAAATGCTTCTATTAATCTAACTGGCACTATCTTTCAGGCACCCAATGAACCAATTAAAATCTATTTCCTGTCAGCCAAGATGGGCAAGTGGCAGACTCCATATGCCCACACAAATCCCTTTCAGTGCATGTTGTCCTAGGATTATCTAAAGATACTTGGCTCTTCCTCTGTCACAGCAGAGGGTGTTTCAGAAACTCTTGGTGAAAGGTGGAAAAGAGATGTTGTGCTTTGGATGTTCACACTGACATCTGGTTGGACACAGTGAGAGATCTGGGGAATACTGAGAAGAGAAGCCATTAGGAGCCCAGAAGTGTCTTTCCCCTCCCTATTTTTAGAATAAAGCTATGAGTATTGGGCAATCATGATTTTTTTTCTCGTTTTGTGAAATGAGATGAGAATTTTAAGTGGGGAAAAGACAGGTAGGGATTATTCACTGATTAAAAGAGAACAATCTATATTAAAAGAAAGGAAATGCAAACCATACAAATCTTACTATAAAATTCTGTAATTAAGCCCTTTCATCAAAGATAGATTCCTTCCCACTTCATTCTATTTTGGTGCTGTTTTAAACTTAGAAAATATTACAGCAGTTAGAGGGAGGATTAGTACAAACAACAAAACATATGGTATCGAAGAAATATAAAAGAAGCATAGACAAGTATTCTTTTTTATTTAAAACAAAAGTTTGAGAATAGCTATAATTTCCTCTGAAAAGAATAAAAAAGGAGCTCCTAATGATGTTGATATAATAAAATAAATCTTTAACACCAATTAACACTCTGAGGCAATCAGTTGCAAAGAAAGCACAATTCCGTCCTTTGGAGTGTTCTAATGTTTCTCATAAATGATGGTCATTAACAAAATTGAGAGATGTCTTCCTCTATTGTCATAAGAAACCACTGAATTCAGGAGAACATCAAGCTCTTTATTGCTCATATATTTATTATTTTAATAGTAATTTATTCCCTAGAATTCTGTAAAAGGAAGCATGTGATTCAGAACAAACATTTTGAAAGGTAGACTTGACATCAATCATCCAAGTGAGATGGCCAGTGTAGAAATTTGACAAGTAAATAAAATATGCTACCCAGTGGCATACTTACGTGCAAATATGAGCAGTAAATATCCTTTAATATCATGGACCCAATGGTGGGATTCAGCCAGTTCACACCAGTTTGGCAGAACTGGCAGCTAATTTTTTGTTGCCCAGGTCCAGAATGGACTTCCAGAAGTGGCATCCACACATAGAACCATTTGTTCACATATTTTAATTCCACCACTCCATGGATCCTTTGATGTCGCCTCTTAATCACTGACTTGAATACAAGAGATCCATAAATGAAGTGGCAATAGGTAATTGGCTCAACTCCAAATGGATGGATTCACAATATGTGAAGGTAACCATCTAACTCTTGATCTTTTCAGTCTTTTCAAGATTCCTGCTCCACCAGCTCTTTTAACCATGTCTTCTGAGAGTCTGGACTCAGGATTCTCTTAGTTAATGGTTGCACTTCTATTTTCCTTCCCTATCTTTCATTACCCTTGTTCTTCTTTTATGCCAATTACTCTGTCATTCCAGAAGATTTGTTCTCAGCATAGACACTGTGACATAGATTAAAATGATCATAATAATTGAAGATAAATTAAACAAACAGAAGACTTCTACTTAATGGAAAATTATCTGAGGGAAGAATTAAAAAGACTAAGCAGATTCAGTATACTATTATCTAATCATGAGTCCAAAACACTGCATTCTGCTGATAAAATATTCCAAGAAATATTAGACCTTTCCATTTTTTTCTTCAAGAAAGGGTCTATTTGATACCATCAACCATGGTATCCTATTGCGGCGTCTCAGGGGGTTGGGAGTGGGAGGCACTGTCTTGCAGTGGTTCTCCTCCTATCTCCTGGGCCGCTCACAATTGGTGTTGATGGGGGGGCAGAGGTCCCCCCCGAGGCCTGTCATTTATGGAGTTCCTCAGGGGTCGGTTCTCTCTCCCCTCCTGTTCAACATGTATATGAAGCCGCTGGGCGAGATCATTCGTGGTTTCGGGGTAGGGTATCATCAGTATGCTGATGATACCCAACTTTTTCTCTCCACCCCGAACCAACCCAGTGATGCCCTCACTGTGATGCCTGTAGGCGGTCCAGGTCTGGATGGGGAGAAACAGGCTTTGTCTCAATCCTGCCAAGACTGAGGGGCTGTGCATACTGGCATCTCGGATTAACGAGCCCATTCCATCTTTAATGATGGGGGGTGAGGTGTTACCCCCCGTCGATAGGGCTCACAACTTGGGCGTCCTCCTGGATTCGTGGCTCAGTTTTGAAGACCATATAGGAGCCGTGACCAGGGGAGCTTTTGCCCAGGTTCGCCTGGTACGCCAGTTGCAGCCCTACCTGGACCGAGATGCCCTGCACACAGTCACTCATGCGCTTGTGACCTCCCGATTGGACTACTGCAACGCTCTCTACATGGGGCTGCCCTTGAGGACCACTCGGAGGCTCCAGCTGGTGCAGAATGCAGCCACATGGGTTGTGATAATGACAATGATAATGATGATAATGATAACTTTATTGTCACTTTGAATGTACACCAATCGGCATACATCAAAATGAAATTTCATTGCATACAGCTCTCAAAGGGTCACCACCTCCGATATATACTCCTTGTTCGTGGCCCGCTCAAATTTCACATTGTCCATTTTTATTAGTCTCTAAATGGGGGTTTCCCGATACTCCCATGTAACACCTCTACTCCGCGAGCTGCATTGGCTTCCGGTTGCCCTCCGGGTGAGATTCAAGGTGCTGGTGATGACCTATAAAGCCCTTAATGGCTTGGGTCCGGGATATCTGAGGGAACACCTGCTGTCGGCATCAAGCTCCCTTCGTCCTGTGCGCTCCCACAGGGAGGGTCTTCTCAGGGTACCGCCGGTAAAAGATTGCCGGCGGACAATACCCAGGGGGAGGGCCTTCTCTGTGGGTGCGCCGGCCCTTTGGAACCAGCTGCCTGTAGAGCTTAGGACTGCCCCTGACCTTCGCTCATTCCACTGGGACCTGAAGACCTGGCTCTTTGAGCTTTCTGGCCTGGACTGAGAGTATTAACTGGGGTTTTAATTGTATTTTAATTGTAATTGGGGTTTTTAGTTCAAGGTTAGTGTAATCATTTTAATTGTTTTTAATTTTTGTAACTTGTTATATTGTTTTTAAAAAACCTTGTGAACCGCCCTGAGTCTTACGGGAGAAGGGTGGTATATAAGTCTAATAAAATAAAATAAAAATAAATAAATAAATATCTAGTCATAGAATCATAGGGCTGGAAGGTTACCTTGGTCATTCTAGGACTAGTTCCATAATTTTCCAGAACTAAACCTTCCAGAACAAGAAGTAATTTATGATGCATATAGTATAAAGGGATCTTCATAGGATTGGAAATTTGTGAGAAAATGCAATAATTTATTCTTAAACTCATGAGATTTTACAAATCAAGGTCATTAGCAATATATCAAAGGTACATATAATTTAATTTACAATCAGAGTAGCTTTTACATTATCCAAAGCTCTTATAGTTCATATAAGGGAGAAAAGTCAAACAGTTTCTAGGCAGCAAGCAAACAAGAGTTTGGAAGTGAAATTAAAAAGGAGGACGAGACAAGGAAGAGGAAAGTAATCAGATAAACTGTGTGTTCCGAGGAACTTTGTGCTTAGCTTTATAGAATGAAAAGCTTATCTTCTGTGCAGCTGTTATTGCAAGGGATGTTCTTGAGAGATGCTGCTTGTCCATATGGATGAGTGACTGCTTCCTGATGTGTAAGCAGAGGAATCTATGGAGGCTGTGGAAAAAATATAAGGCTTCCAGGGTTTTCTTTAAGAATCACTGAACAGCCAAATGTTGGATGGAGGACAGCCAAAAGGGGAGAGACGTGGGGGGAATAGGTATGAAGGGGGGGGGATGAAAGGGAGGCATACCCTTGCCTTGGAAGAATTGAGACTCACGTTTCAGTTGAGTCTTGGATTGGGGTGAGACCTTGGTGAGATTCAGTTAATGATGGCAACAGGGAATGCCAGGGTTACAGTTAGTGATACAGTCATGAAACATCACCTTTTATGACCACATTGCTTAGAGATGAAAGATCTGATGCCAATTGCCATGTAACTGAAGGGCTACCTGTAATTATCCTGACATCTGTTCAGAAACAGATGTTGCAAGGATGATCCTTCATGGAAATTACTGGCTTGTCTTGGTGATAACTTTCTTTTTCAGAGGATGAATAAAGGCTGAAGAAGACCAGCTATCCTTCACTTGATACTTCAGTGAAAGTCTTCAGTGACAAAACAGAAGAAACAGAAAGGCTGAAGGAAAGTGATCATATAATGAAGAAGATCTTGCTTTTAACTAAAGCTTAACATATTTAAAAGCATACCTTGGACTTCAGGAAAGTAGATTTTTATGAACTCTAAGGTAAAGCTAGGTAGGGTTCCATGGCAGGAAAAACTTATGGAAAAGAAGCTCAAGATAGGTGGGAGGTTGTTATTTTTTAGGTAAATACTAAAAACTCAATTACAAACAACTCTAGTGAGGGAGAAAAAGAAGCAATGCTAAGATATCTTTTAATAAGGAATGCTTGAATCTATATATATGATTTTTATCATGTTTATACCTCAAAGAGAAGTATCATGCAGGACATGACTGATGACTTCACTGTCAGAAACCTTTATTTCAGAAGGAACCAAGTATCCTCAGATCTAGTGAAATATTATATTTACCATAGCCAACAGTTCAACACAAAGTGGCACCTCTTCACAGTGTTTCAATCAAATTATATGGTTCTGAAATGTGTTCCTACATTCTTAAAAGATTTCACTTGGTCAGTGATATTCCCATCATATCTTCACTATGTTTACTCAATTTCCATAAACAGCTAGAACAGCAGTATTAGCTTCTGTTAATTCAAAGACAGAATGAAATTATAGATGTGTGTACATGTACAATTGTATATATAACTGTGTATATGGTGAAATTTGTGTGTGTGTGTGTGTGTGTGTGTGTGTGTGTGTATGTGTGTGTGTGTAGACTCACACGCATACACAAGGCAGGCTAAGAAGCAATCTTACTTTACCTCTGCTGACATTCAGATATTATTGATCAAATGTCCATCTAAAAATATGCATGTTTTACAATTTGTGGTCTATAAAGAGTCTTATTAAATATAAGCTGTCTCTCATCAGTGCTCAAGGTAAGATGTTTATTTTCCCCAAAAATCTCTATGAATATTATCAAGGACTGCTCTCAAATCAATAAAAGCGGCATAGAGTTGAGATTTAGAATGTTCAGTGTATTACAGGTAAAATGATGGAGATTGAGGATTTGTCCTGGTGACTGAGGATCTGTGTTATCTGAAAACTGCTTGCTCAGAGATACAGGGCCTATCCAGTCAATTATTTTTAATAAGACCTTGGAGTAAATCTTTACAAAGGATGCAAAGGAAACTATTGGAATAGTACTCACCAGGATGAGATGTACTTTTTTTTCTTATAGATGAGGATAATAAAATGACATTCCAACTATTAGTGAAATAGACAGTATTGGCAATCTTAGGTATATCAAACCTGATTGCCACCAAATGAGATCCCTAGGCCAAATTCCACAATATTAGATGAAGAGTAAACATCTATAGAGGTGTTCTTCCCATCTCCACTTTGATATTTTCATTGGAAGCCCCAGAGAATCTTGGCCTCCAATTTTAGATTCCAAAGAGGAATACTTTTATTTTCCCAAAGTGTTAACTGGTATATTTTCCTTGAATCTTATTTATCCTTCATACTATTTTTGTTTAAGGTTCCGTGTGGACCTTGACTATAGACTATAAAGACTACAGACTATATGATCCTGATTATAGCCAGTTGCTTAGTTTTATATATAGGTATATCTCTATCTCATCAAAGATCTTAATTTCATCATACTTGGGAAACCAGGCAACTTAAACACTTTTCCACATATATTCTGTCTATCTCTTCTTCTTCTAAAAAGACTACAGGTAGTCCTAGACTAATGATCACAGTTGAGCCCAAAATGTCTGTTGGTTAGTGAAACAGTTGAGTTTTGCCCCATTTTATGATCTTTCTTGCTGCAATTGTTAAGTGAATCACTGCAGTTGTTAAGTTGGTAACATGATTGTTAAGTGAATCTGGCTTCCCATTGTCTTTGCTTGTCAGAAAGTTCAAAAAGGGATCACATGACCCTGGGATACTGTAACCATCATAAATATGAGTAAATTGCCAAGCATCCACGTTTTGATCACATGACCATGAGGATGCTGCAACAGTAAGTGTGAAAAAGTCACATATTTCAGTGCTGTTCTAACTTCAAACAGTCACTAAATGAATGGTTGCAAGTCAAGGACTTCTTGTAAGTTGGAAGCTTGAATGAAAGACATAAGTGGAAATTATTATTTTCTTCCCTGGCATTTTACCAAGTTTCCATGGAACTCACACAACTATAATTTATACCTTGGTATCTACCAGGCAATATATAAGAGTATTTGTTTGGACTGTCCTGAAATGTATTTTGTGTATAATATAAAGATCAACTTTCATAATCAATTTAAAAACTATGTAATGTTTTCCAGTTTCATTTTTCTAGAATAATTTGATATCTGGCCAGGATCCCAAAATGAGCCTCATCTATCAGCCTAAACAAAATAACTCATTCTATAACCAACTCTGAAGTTACAGAGTGATAGATCCCCTGATTTCTCTCCTCTACCCCATCCACAGTATGTGGATGTGTAAATTAATGCTGAATACTTAATATTCTATCAAATTGTACTAATCTAAAAAAGTATTACTTCTCTGAGGCAATGTGGTGGTCTTGCAAACAACCATTGAGCACACAGTTCAATATGATCTTTACCTCTAGCCAACAAACCCTAGCCAGTTGCATTCCAAGATACATGATAAAACACACTCGAGAATATGTGGAGACATTTGAACAAGTTACCCTCCAGAGTTTCTCAGCCAAGTAAAGTGAGAATCCACTTGTAATCTACTTCACTCGAGAACAGATGTGACTGATCCACAACTGAGGTTGGTAGATATGTAAAAGACTTCAGTTTGCTTCTCCAAATTCAGATTCACTTAATTAAACGTTTTTGAATCCTTCCCAGTTGATGGATTGCTTCATCTGAGCCCTTTTGAGGCTCAGTTAAACTAGAAAATACAGTTATTTTATTAATCACACATGACATTCCGAGTGTGTTAAAGTGATTAATTAATCTAGGTGATAACCTCTTCTCAAACCCTTGAGGTAGAAATCTTTACCCCATCTAATAATCCCTCTAAAGTAGTATTCTCTTGTTGCAATGCACTGGGGACTTGGTTAAGATCTTTCCAATCACCCTCATTTCCAAATGCACTGTAGGTGTTAGCTAGCTATTGGAGAGCGATGCATGGCTGGGTGCGTGCATTCAAATAGGATTTCATAACATAATGATACAAGAGTGTTAGAATTTTCAATTTGCAAATAGTCTCTTTGGAGACCACCTTTGCAACAATCTTTTAAAAACATAAATGATAGTGGCAGAGTTCACTGTCATGGAAACTAAAGACAAAGCAACAGCGGCTAGAATGAGGATTGGGTAAATTTCTCCACAGAATTGCTAAATGGGTTTAGCTTTTCTCAAGACTGCATAAGTACTATTAGTTGTATGCTTACAGAATGAAAAGACCAATTGTGTCATTCTTCTGTCAATTGAATTTATATAATACGACTAGCAGAAACCTGTGTCATTGCTGTATACAATTATCTTTCCCATTGTTTTACAATGAACACTAAATCCCAGCATGTGATGACATGCTTTGTTACTGGGAAATCATTCATGGGCAGAAAGATAAGAGATATCAGTGCACTATGGAAAAAGAGGAGTGATTCATTCACCATTCTTTTCATGAATACCTCAGCATCAGGGCTCATAATGCCGTTTGCAGTTTTGTGTGATGAATCTAAGCTTTCATCTATAAAATATAGCTGTAAAAATTGAACAGATTCATGTCTTATTTTTCACATAAATCCAGGGGCAAAGGTTTTGGTGTCACAGTTACAGCTACCTTCAATCAGAAAGACAAATGTTGGTCTATTTTGCTTTTTAAAAATGAATATTATGTTATAAAAAAATAACAGATAACATAAAAAATAGACAATAACATACAGCATAGATTGGGCTTTTTAAGAATAAACCATCTCCAAAGCCTTTAAAAGTAATGCTCAAATTAGATGTCCAGGGAAGCAGTATCTTTTGAAGTTTCTCTGTAGATGCAAAGATTCCCATCTACAGATCAGATTTAGTCCAACTAATCTCCAGGGTAGCTTACTGAAGTTCTACCCTTTTACCAAAATCCTTCCTATTGCCCAAATCCATACTTCTTATTTCCTGCCCAGAGAAACAGATTCCAGAGAAAAAAAACATATTACTGAGCAATAAATAGGTTGGGCCAGGGAGGGATGGGAATTACTCTGGAAATACAGTATGCCCAGCTGGGTTTAGTTTGGCAGCAGTCAAGAGCCCAGGGGAGGAGGGGTAGCAGTTGTAATCCAGCAATCTTAGGTGGCTGTCAGGGGCCCTGCTCCACAAGTTACCAGTTGTGAGACTGGTTTGTCTGACCAAGGATTACGCGAAGACAGCAGGTTCAGCTTTTCGGTTTATTGGGGTACACCAAGGCAAAAACAGTGGGGTTACAACTCCCTTATATAGTCCGCAGAATGTTGGTTCCGCCAATCACTGGACCCGCAGCTTCCCGCTTGACGGCAGGGCCAATCGTCTGCGTTGGTTCTTGACAGCGAGGGACCGCGTGTGGAGCTGTCAAAAGCTGCGCCTGCGTGTTGGCTGCCGGCAATTTGACAGCTGTCAAATTGCCGCGTGCTGAACTGTCAAATGGGAGTTTACCTCACGAACCTTATTCCAACTTGCTGTAACACAACTATTTCATAGGTTAATAACAAGTGAACACTTATAACAATAACTGATAAATACATATCACCCCTTACCCTCCCCTGAACTGGTGCCGTTCCTTACTCTTTGTTGTTGTGATTTGCCCCCCCACTCGAAGTCTTGTAAATATGCTGGCGGTTGTCTTTTTCGGCCGGAGCGTCTAGGGGTTCCAACGTTCTCTTCTTCCCCTTCCCCCGGTGCTGGATGGTAGAATGTGGGGATTTGACGGTTTCCCGATTGCATTTGTGGAGCTGTGTGGGGCGGGGTGGATGGAGGATTGTTTTGGGGTTGACGTTTTCGTAATTGATCTAAATGTCTGCGGATGTGTTCGTTGTGTTGGGTTTGTACAGTATAAGAAAGTGGCCCTGTTTGATCGATTATGGTACCTTGTAACCATTTAGGACCTGTTGTATAATTACGGGCCCAAACTGTTTGTCCAATTGCGAATGTTCTTGATGGAAGGGGATGTTCCGTTTCGAAGTTGCTCCTGTCCGGGTGCATTCTGTCTAGACGAGTGGTTAGTCTTCGTCCCCATCGTAGTTCCGCCGGCGATTTTCCGGTGGTGGTACACGGTGTGGAGTGTTGGGCGAGAAGGTACTGGGAGAGTCTGCGGTGCCAGTCGCCTTGAACAATTTTTCTGAGGGCGTCTTTAGTGGTTCTTACCATGACTTCAGCCATCCCGTTAGAGGAGGGGTTGAAGGGCGCTGATGTTACGTGTTTAATAGAGTTGCCCCTCGTGAATATCTGGAATTCGCGGGATGTAAATTGTGGTCCATTGTCAGTGACAAGTGTGTCAGGGAGACCATGTGTCGCAAAAAACCCTCTTAAAGCTTGAATTGTATTGTGAGAGGTGGTGCTATGGATTGGCGCAATTTCTAGCCATTTAGAAAAACTATCAACTGCTATGAGAAATGTTTGACCTTGGAAGGGTCCCGCAAAATCCAGGTGGACCCTCGACCAAGGGTTCTTAGTTACCTCCCATCTGTGTGGTGTGTTTTGTGGTGGGGCCGATCTTGTCAGCTGGCACGGGTAGCAACCAGCGACATACTGTTCGATGTTGGAATCTAGGTCTGGCCACCACACATAGCTTCTAGCTAAGGCTTTCATTTTTACGATCCCCGGGTGGCCCTCGTGCAAAGTTATTAATGTCTTTTCCCTGTGCTTTTGGGGAACTACCACCCTGTTTCCCCATAGGAGGCACCCTAAATGTGCAGAGAGTTCGTGACGCCTAACGTAGTATGGTTTGAATTCCTCTCCGGGGCATGTGGTTGGCCAACCTGCAAAGACCCATTGGTATATTCTGCTGCAAATTCTGTCCGAGGCTGTGGCTGTGGAAATGTCCTTAGCTGTCAGCGGGGTGTCAGGCAATTCTGAGATTGCCAGGATCCGCCCTGCCGGGGCTGGGTCTGGGTCAGATTCAGGCAGGGGAAGTCTGCTAAGCCCGTCCGCGTGCCCTAGTTCTTTTCCCAGTTTGTAGACTAATTTGAAGGAATACGCTGATAAGAAAGTTGACCAACGTAATGTTCTGGGTGAGAGTATTTGTGGGGTTAGCTTGTTCCACGTGAATATGCCCAGAAGGGGTTTGTGATCTGTGAATATGGTGAATGTTCTACCGTATAGGTAGTCGTGGAACTTTTTAACCCCCGCAACGATGGCAAGCGCCTCTCTATCTATTTGGGCGTAATTTCTTTCTGCTTTCGTTAGGGTCCTAGAATAGAATGCTATGGGCTTTTGTTCCCCTGAGTCTGACAGATGACTTAATACTGCCCCGATACCATAAGGTGATGCATCGCAGGCGATGCAGAGGGGAAGGTCCTCTCTGAATAGTGTTACTGTTGAGCTGTGGCATAGGGCATTTTTGAGCTTTTTGAAACTGGCATCGTGTTCGGATGTCCAGAGCCAAGGGCGACCCTTGTCTAGAAGGCGGTGCAATGGCTCGGCTAGGGTTGCTTTGTGTGGTAGAAATGCATGATAAAAGTTTAAGAGTCCTAAGAACGCTTGCAATTCCTGCTTATTTTTTGGTGCCGGGGCAGATTTGATAGCTTTTACTTTAGCATCGGTGGGGTGTATCCCTTTGGCATCAATTTTATAGCCTAAGAATTCAGTTGATGGGACTCCTATTTGGCATTTTTGTTTATGCAATTTGAGACCAGCTGTTCTGAATCTTGTTAGAACAGCTGACAAGCGCTCTGCTAAGTTTTCTTCGTTTTCACCAGCGATTAGGACATCATCAAAATAGGGGCATACCCCAGGAATTCCTTTTAACGTTTTTTCCATTATTTCTTGAAAAATTCCTGGGGCAGCCGAAATGCCAAATTGCAAGCGTTTGACTTTAAAAGCCCCGCGGTGGGTTACTATCGTTTGCGCATCTGCGGTTTCAGGAGTTACTGGAAGCTGCAAATACGCCTGCGCCAAATCCAGTTTGGCAAACATGGCGCCGGACCTGATCGAAGAGAGGACGTCCTTCACCGCGGGGATCGGGTAAGCATGTGCGTTTAATGCCCTATTTACTGTTGCTTTATAATCCGCGCATACGCGGATTTGGCCATTAGGTTTAATGGGAGTAACTATAGGGGTTTCCCAGGTCCCTCCCTCGGTGGGTTCTAGGACTCCTATTTTTACGAGGCGGTCCAGCTCGTCCTCAATTTTTTGTTTGAGGGCGAACGGGACCCTTCGAGCTCGGATTCTGATGGGAGGTATGTCTGGTTTTAACTTAAGGTTGATGGGGGGCCCTGTATAAGTTCCTAGGGAACCGTCAAAGACGTCTGCAAATTGTTTGCAGACGTCTTCAAGGGGTGCGGCCTGTACCCTATTGATGCCTGTTAGTTGAATGCCCAGTGCCCTGAACCAATCTAGGCTGATTAGGTTCGACCTGTTTTCTTGTGTCACTAGGACTTTGAGGGGCCCTCGGAATTTTTTGAATTCCACTAGGATTTCTGCCTGGCCCTTCAGGGGTATTGGGGACTTCTGGTAATCTGCTAGGTTCACCAGGGGTGGTTTTAAGGGAATTTGCCTCTTGTTAATCCGGCAAATTTCCTTGAAAGTCTGCCCTGATATGAGGGTGACAGCCGAGCCTGAGTCCACCTCTAGTTCACAAGGTACCCCTTGCAGTTTGGCTTTAATTTTTACTTTGGGAGTTAACTTGAGGTTGCCCCCCCCCTTCTGTTTTATTAATAGCTAGTTCTAGGTGGTTTGGGGGTCTGATTTTTTCCCAGCCTCGGGGTGTCATACCTGGGGCTGTAGTTTCCACTTCGTGTAGCTCCCCCCGGTTGCGGCTTCTGCATGCGGTTTTAATGTGCCCCATTCTTCCGCAGTTGTGGCACCGAGCGTTTCTAAATCTGCAGGAGGACCTGATGTGGTTTCCCCCGCAGCTGGCGCATGTTACTCGGGGGTCTCGGTTGGAACTCTTGGGTCTTGCCGCTTCTTTGTTGTCGGTTTTTCGGCTTTGGAGTTTTTCGAAGCGGCGGTGGATGGCGTCCACGTCGCTAAGATCTTCTATTTCGTCGTGGTCTCTGGGGACTGTTTCCCCGTGGTTTGCGGCCCTGGTTTGGTTTTGTTGAGCCCTGGTGTTGTCTTCCGCGTGCGTGTCTTCGTATGCCTGAATCTCTCTAGTGACTTCAGCTAGATTCAGGGCCGGTTTCGCCATTATTTTCTTTTGGAGGTGCTCATCTCGAAGGCCGATGACCAGTTGGTCCCTTATCCGGTCCTCCAGGTCCGGAAAGCGGCACCATCTGGTGGCCTGTCTCACTCCTGATATGAAGTCTGCTGCCGTTTCCCCGGGTTTTTGGCGACGCCTCGCGAACTGGACCCTCCAGTAGATTTCGGAGTGGGTCGGCATGTAGTGTTTGCTGAGCTTCTCTGTCAGCTCCGCGTAGGTCACCTGCGCGACCGGCTCTGGGCTACACAGACTGACGGCCACATCGTATACTGCGGTTCCGCTGAGGTACAAGAGTGCCGCCGCTTTAGCTCGGTCGTCTGTTATCTTGCTGACTAGTAGGTAACCTTCAATTTGGCCCACGTGCGATTCCCAACGCTCAGGAAATCGAGTATCAAACTCACGAATCTGACCGAACGCTGCCATACTGTCTCGGTTCTCCTTCGGCTTGCTTGTGGTGGAAGTTACAACTTCCCGTGACTTAGCTCAGAGCCTCCAGAAGGAACCCTTCCTAAGCTCAGTGACTTCAGCTAGCAAGCCGATCCCACCTTCGTCGCCAGTGGTTTGTCTGACCAAGGATTACGCGAAGACAGCAGGTTCAGCTTTTCGGTTTATTGGGGTACACCAAGGCAAAAACAGTGGGGTTACAACTCCCTTATATAGTCCGCAGAATGTTGGTTCCGCCAATCACTGGACCCGCAGCTTCCCGCTTGACGGCAGGGCCAATCGTCTGCGTTGGTTCTTGACAGCAAGGGACCGCGTGTGGAGCTGTCAAAAGCTGCGCCTGCGTGTTGGCTGCCGGCAATTTGACAGCTGTCAAATTGCCGCGTGCTGAACTGTCAAATGGGAGTTTACCTCACGAACCTTATTCCAACTTGCTGTAACACAACTATTTCATAGGTTAATAACAAGTGAACACTTATAACAATAACTGATAAATACATTACTCTGGAAATACAGTATGCCCAGCTGGGTTTAGTTTGGCAGCAGTCAAGAGCCCAGGGGAGGAGGGGTAGCAGTTGTAATCCAGCAATCTTAGGTGGCTGTCAGGGGCCCTGCTCCACAAGTTACCAGTTGTGAGACTCTGTTCCTGAAGTTAGGCTCACGGGAGCAGTTGGGATCCAGCCTTCCCACTGTGTAGCAACTTCCCTGCCTGAATTCCCCAGTTACATAGTCCAAGGGGACTTCAACTTGCTGTCCCCAGGGCAGACATTCGAAGTGCCATGGGAGCTCATGGCCGACTAGACTAGTTGCATACGCTCCGCTCTCTGTGCCCTTGGATCGAGTGGAGGAGGCAGCTGTTCCTCATCAGAGGGGATCTGCTGCCAATCAACACTGCTGTCTGTCAGCAGCCGATACTCCCCTGTGTCTGTGAAGGCAGGCAGCTCTCCATCTGGTTGACCACTTCCCCCAATGCCTGAGGGGTCTGGGACAGTATCATCCTCAGCCCCTGGCCCTCCAAACAAGCCAAGGAGATGTGCCATCCATGTCAGACAACCCCAGTTCCAACTCCTCCTCCTCTGAACCAGGCTTTGATGGGGCCATGGCACCTGCTTTGTGGAGTAACACAGGACTTGGTGCTCTATCTGCTCCTTTTAAAAATCTACATGAAAGTGCTGGGCAAGATTGTCCATCAATATGGGATGAGATATCATCATTGCGCTGTTGATACCCAGCTATATATCTCTGTTCTAGGTGAAGTGAGTAATCTAGTGGACTCTCTTTCATGGTGATTGGAGGCTGTGGGGGCCTGGATGGAGAACAACAGCCTTCAGCTGAAACCTGGTAACATGGAGGGGTTGCAGATGGGCCACTCTATATCCAGGAGTCTATTATCTTTTGTCTTAGGGTTGCACTACCCCAGATAGACTTGGTGCATAATTTGGGGGTCCTCTCACAACTCCTGCTCAAGGAGCAGGTGGCAGCTTTAACTAGGAGGGCTATGTACCACTTACTCCTTTTCCTAGATAGGGAGGCTCTCTGCTCAGTCACTCATGCCCTGGTCATCTCTTTTTTGGACTACTACAATGCATTCTACATGGAGCTACCCTTGAAAGTATCTGGAAGCTTCAGCTGGTGCAAGCTGTATTGGACCATGCAAGCTATATAGCACATGTAACCATTGGGTGCCAGTTTGTTTCTGGGTCCAGTTCAAGGTATTGGTTATGAGCTACAAAGCCCTACACGGGATAGGGTTAGGCTACCTAAGAAACTGGCTTTGTCCCATTACATCAGGCCATCCAACCCAGTCAGACAGGAAAGCTATGTTGCAGACTCCATCAGTTAAGGAACTCTGACTGGCAGAGTCTAGGAAAAGAGCCTTCTCTGCCATTGTCCTTGCCGTGTGGAATGATCTTCCCTCAGAGGTGAGGCAGATCCCCACTCTCCTGACTTCCTGAAAAGGGATTAAAACATAGTTCTGCAGCCTTGTGTGAGGAGCCCAAAGGAGTACACGGGCCTGAGTTGGATGGTGCTATGAAAGCTCTCCCATTACCTTTGTCAACTAATTTTTAACATTATTCTTGCCTCCTTAAATTTTTTTAAAAAATTAATTTAAATCTATATTTGAAATTTTAAGCAAAACATTTTAATTTTTATATGCTGCTTTGTATTTGTATGTTTTATTGTACATCACCCAAAGTCCCTCTATGAGAGAGATGGGCAATTCAGAAATGTGAAAAATCAATCAATCTATCAATGTATTTTGTTTCGAACCTGGAGCCTTTCCTTCCGTTCTTCCCTTGATTCTCCAACCACTAAAATCCTTAGTTTTTTCTCTGCTCTGTCAACCACTTCTGACTGAAGCAAAACACATCCATTTCACTATGCATGACTTAAAAGATACCAAACACACTTTTCAGTTCAGTTTATATGCATGATATAAACATTTCAGTTTATCACCCAAAAGCAGCTCTTGTGTCTCTTGAATGTAGGGAATATTTTGCTTATTCCTACAGGCAGCTACTACTGAAAGGTGATGAAAAATTCTTGAGAAGATTATTTTTCAGATACTCTTGGTCTTCCACTTAAAGAACAAATAAAATGGACATATTTCAATTGCAGTGGAGTTGACGCTTCAAAGTGATGTGCCAGAAAGTAGCTATTTCATGAAGATAACCATCAATTTTTGGGAGGAGTTTGCAATTAAGAGATGTTTACAACTATTCTTTTTGCAATGTCTCCAACAACATGGCCATTTGTGAGAGTGGTGAGTGTGGGGAAGAGTGGGGTCAAAACTGGAGGTGGACCAGCTCCTAATTTTCTCCTTTGTATCAATGTGGCTTTTAGATAAAGATGGTTTTTGTAGTATAGAATTGATATAGTACAGCAGAGGTCCCCAACCTTTTGGGCACCAGGGATCGGTTCCGTGGAGAAAGTTTTTTCCACGGACTACAGAATGTGTGGTTTTGTGTGCTGCCTGCATCCCATGGATGGGGCTTTGCTTGTTTGTGCGGACTGGTTGCTGGCATGCTGCAGCCCGGTACCAGTCCATGGCCTTGGGGTTGGGACCCCTGTACTAAAGAAGATAATGTATTATATATCAAAACTAAAATTGATGATTGTTATCTTATTTGTGGAATCTTGCCATTTTGATCAAATCATACTTTTTCAATAATATGGATTCCTTTCTTATCCATTCACCAGATGCACAGATACAAAAATAAATTTAAAGTATCCTATGTAAATTATATTTTTTTTTGAATGTCAATGATTCTAATAGGTGCAGTGTCAGAAATAGATGTCAGAAGACTACAACTTTGTTTCAGAATATAGAAAACATTATGTTAGTAGTTTGGGTAGGAAGAATGGAAAAAAAGAAGGAAGCTCATTTCTGCCCAGTGTTTGCCTGCATCAGATTAACATGGTTGGTTTCTTCATTCTGACCTGCCTCCACATTTTGCCAACAAGAGTTAACAAAATTTCAAAAGCAGTAGAGAAATAAAAGGAGAAGCCAATTAACATGCTGGAGCCAAGAAATTTAACATGGTGCTCAAAAAACAATTGAAGTCAGTGCTAGTCACATATTTGTGGTAGGACTCTAGAAACTGGACACATCTTGGTGGTCTCTGAGCCTGGTTCTTTTCTTGCAGGTCTTTTCAGTATATTTTCCTTCCGAGGTAGGTAAAATGAGGACCCAGACTGTTGGGGGCAATAAGCTGACTTTGTAATAATGCCGCTTGGGGCCCCCGAAAGCCCTAATAATAAGCAAGCATATACATAGAATGAAGGCTATTGCTAAGCACATTGATTTGTGCTTTAGATTGTAAGCCGCCCTGAGTCTTCGGAGAAGGGCGGGATATAAATGGGATTAAAATAAATAAATAAATAAATAAATAAATATTTTAAGATTCAGGCAAGCTTGGCTATGGAGAGATATTCTGCATGCTTGTTGGCAATCCAGCAGCTGATTTCTATACTCCTTGACTATACAGGTGGTCCTTGACTTACAACCACAGTTGGGCCCAAAATTTCTGCTGCTAAGTGAGACAGTTGTTAAGTGAGTTTTGCCCCAGTTTACAATATTTCTTGCCACAGTTGTTAAGTGAATCACTGTAGTTGTTAGGTTAGTAACATGGTTGTTAAGTGAATTTGGTTTCCCCATTGATTTTGCTTGTCAGAAGGTTACATAAGGTGATCACATGACCCAGGGACTCTGCGACCGTTATAAATGTGAGTCAGTTGCCAAGCATCCAAACCAGCATTCAGTGGCTATGCTTCAGTGATCATAAGTGGGAAAAACAGTCATCAATCATTTATTTCAGTGCTGTTGCAACTTTGAATAGTTTCTAAACAAATGGTTGTAAGTCAAAGACTACCTGTGCAAGTTATTTTGCTATGCTAATTCTTGGTCTAACTAACTATTGAGGGGGAAGGGGATTCTATTATATCGAAATGTCCATTAGATCCAGTTTTATATCACAGGTGTAAATTCATACAGTTGATTAAAAAATCCAGTATTTAATTTTCTAAATGATGTAAATGGATGCAAACAATGTATCAAAATGGATTGATTATATCAATTATTAAGCTCACTACAGAAATAGTAGAATTTCTCTATTACTTGGGGATGAATTCTCAAATAGATTTTTTTTCCTTAAATCTGCTGAATAGAGATCTGGAGCATTCAGATTTTACTATATTGCATTTGCAAGAATGAATACGCATACTGAATAGCAATTCAAGATGATGAATCAATAGAAAGTGAAGAAAGGCACTTCTGAACTTTTAAGGTCTAGAACAGGGGTAGGCAACCTCGGCTCTTTTATGACTCATGGACTTCAACTCCCAGAATTCCTGAGTCACCTATGCTGACTCAGGAATTCTGGGAGTTGAAGTCCATGAGTCATAAAAGAGCTGAGGTTGCCTACCCCTGGTCTAGGAGATACCAGATACGGAAATCATCTGCCTACCAAACCTCCATGTTTTAGTTTATATGCCTTCATTCTGCCCTTTATTAAGACTCCTTTACCTAGAAGCAGGTATTGATGGATCTCCTGAAACCTTCCTGCTGAGTTCTTTGATATTTTCCAGCATCCCCATTGTTCTCTTGTCTACACATTTCCAATCTCTTATGCCGTAGAGCAACGTCATTCATTTGAAAATAATATTTTTGCAAATACTTTCTCTGTATTTATTTTACTATCACTGCAAATCAGTCAGAGAGATGATATAGTATACCAAAAGATCAATGCAATCCAGTTCGGTATTTTTTCCCCAAAAATATATAACTTCATTTAAAATCACTGAATGGCATTTAGAGAAGCATATCTCCAACAGAGGGCAAAATTGCTAATATAGATTTTTAAGTCAACTGCAGGTCTATTTCTAACAAGCGTATGCCTTACAAGAATTTTTCATAATGTTTACAAAGGGAGACAATGCTTGATTCTCTGTACAGTATGAGAATCACACCTTCTGGGGAATGGATGCTTGCAATATTTTTTCTCCATAGAGGCATAAAATTATAGTCTCCTCATTGAGCCATGCTCCCTAAAAACTGATTTTAAAAATGCTAAATTTTCAAAGACTGTTGTGGCAGGGAATAAGAAAAGAATCCTTATCTATATAATAAGAAGGAGGGTATGGGGTAAAAATAGTGGTGGACAATCAAAAGAGAAGATGCATATGTCTTTTATTTGTTGTTTCTTGGCAACCGAGTTGCAATCATTATTTATAGCTAGTGAAGTTCTAATCCATGTGGCCATCCAAAATCTGTATTCCTTCATTTTGAGCATTGGGGAAGAAGAAACATATTTCATTATTTATGAGGGGAAATACTATTTTCTCAGTGAGTAATTAGATGCTTTTTTAAAAAAAAAATTCTCTGCTATGGATCTGTGACTGAATTTGATATAAACACAAAATTGTTCATATACATGCAGCTCACAATATTTTAACCTATCTGCTTGCATGCTCTTTTAATTTCCATTTCTTGATTGTAGCATAATTAAGTGTAGATTTATTTATGCTCTGCCACTGATTACCAAGTTGTGTTGCTAGATAGTCATGCACTTTCTCTGATTCTTCTCACTCTCACAAAATCTACTCCATCTTTTCTCTTCTTTCTTTCCATAGTTCTTTACTATAACTAGTGCCTTTTTTTCTAAAAAAAAAAAAAAAAAGTGCCGGAACTCAGAGGTGCTGTCACTGGGAGCGATGCCGGTGTCTTGCTACGGTGTTGCCACCCGTCCTTTGTACCCCTGCCCCTGCGGCTTGGAATCACAGGCCACGGGGATTCCCCTCCCCACAGCCGCCATGGGGATTCCCCTCCCTGCAGTTGCCACACCGCAGCCTGTGCTGATCCCCCACCCGGAACTGCTCCGAACCCCGACCCAGAGCTGTGTTCCTCATGGCAGTGGTCTCCGGTGCCAAACAGCTGATGGCCTCTGGCACCAGCACTCATTCACTTACTTCCCCGTCACTTCCAAATGCAGTAAGTGAGCGAGTGAGCAAGTGGTGTTTGGAAGCGACGGGGCAGTAAGTGAGTGAGTGAATGAGCAAATGGCGTTTGGAAGCTATGTGGCAGTAAGTGAGTGAGCGAGCAAGAGGCCTTTGAAAGAGATGGAGTGAGTGGGGGAGAGACTGAATGAGGTGCCTTTGAAAGAGACAGAGGAGTGAGTGAGAACGACTAGAGGCTTTTGTGAGCAAAGTGTGAGTGAGTGGGGGGGCTTTTGCGAGTGAAGGTGACAGATAAAGTGAAAAGTGAGAGGGAGAAGGGAAAAAGAAAAGGCACTGACTTCTGACTTCCTCTGTTACAAGAGTACAAGGAAGCATTAACATTGAACCTCAGCTTTTTGCTTTTCTATAATATTATAAACTAGCCATTTCTATAACAATAAATGAATCTAACCAATGAAACCCCAAATAACTCCCCCCTTTTTTTAGTCAAGTTTTTGACACCTTGTTAAGCACTGGTGTTGCTTGAATATTGTCATGTCCTAAAAGTGGTACAATTTCTGAAAAGGTTGAAAAGCCCTGATGTAAATGCAGCCTAAATCGTTTATTGCCATCCTATTTGCAAATAATATCTTACTTACCTATTTGAGATGGTGTAGTTGGGCATCAGGGAGGGGTGCAAAGTTCCTGCCTTTGCTGCAGACAACTTGCCTGTGCAACGTTTGCCGGCCGGGTTTTTTGGCGTGCTCAGCAGCAAATCCTATTGGCTTGAAAGCCAATTGGCCCGGGGTAAGCAACCTTGGCTCTTTTATGACTCGTGGACTTCAACTCTCAGAAGATGTTACATAACATAACATCAACTGGAAGATGTTAAACTGTCCTTCTGTTTCTTTCCTTCCCAAAAATTGTGTTAATGAGTCCTCTCTAAGCAATGCTGATCAACTTGTCCTGGGTTGTTTTGCTGCAAAACTGAACAGTTTGCAAGTTGCAGTTGAGACAGCCCATCTCATGTTAGATATATCACATATAATTGAAGATTGTAATTAGTTGCATGTTCAGCAAGTGTGATGTATTTGTGCTGGCATTTCTAGGCCTCTTTCCAACCACATTCAGAAAAATTTGTAACAAACATTGGAATTCTCAAGGCCATGTTTGGTATTTCCTAGCAATCTGTTACTGGAAGGAAAAAAAATCCCTGCTGCGTTACTGATCCCAGAGAAGCATTTGCATGTATGCAAGTATCCTTAGGGTGCCATAGTTATGGATGAGAAATAGTGGTTGCAAAGTTGGCATTTCTGGATGTAATACAGTTATTTTGGACTTATTTTTCTTTCTTTGCATGTTTGATATTTTTAAAAAGGCATATGCTACTGACTACGCTTATACACATATGTAACATCTTTTGCTAGGTTACATGACCACTGCTTGTCCAGAATGTGAAAAGTGAAAGATTGTGACTAAATAAAATTTTAATGTACAGATAATACCACCAGAAATTATTTTAGCCTTTTTAATAAATGTTGTTATTGATGTTAAGCTCACCATGGAAAACATCATATATTGTTATGTATATACTAGGTTAATTATTTAAAGACTGAAGTGCAACGTAACTAGATTCTAAATAATCTATTTTTCAAAACACACAACAGTCCAAACAGTAAAAGTAAAGTCCAAATTAAGAATATTTCAAGAATTATTTAATTTAAAGTGGTTTAGTTGTAATAGATGGTCATAGATTCAAAATATTTTTCAAGAGTATGTACAAAAGATACTATTTTTTTCTACCATCAGCTAAATTAGACATATTACATTGAGAAAAATGTTTCTCATTTCTTTCCTGTTACCTTAATTGATTTCATTGCAGAGATGTTAACATAGGAAATAGATTATTTTGTTATCTAATTTTACCTTCCAAAAGACAGAAGCAGATGAAAAATGTGAGGTTCTTTCCTGTTGGCTTTTTTGAATTAGCTGTTTTAGTTTCTAAAAGTTTAGTTCCTAAAGAAATAACCTTGTAAATAATTTTAATGTCCTCCTCTAGCGCAGAGGTAAGCAACCTTGGCTCTTTTATGACTCAAGGACTTCAACTCCCAGAATTCCTGAGCCAGCATGGCTCAGCTTGGAAACCTCTCTCTTTCCCCTCAGCGTGGCTGGCTCAGGACTTCTGGGAGTTGAAGTCCATGAGTCATAAAAGAGGCAAGATTGCCTACTCCTGAAATAGGCTTTCGAAAGCCAATAGAGGGAGCTTTTTTTGCAAAAAAAAAAAAAAGGTGCCAGAATGCCATTCTGAGCGTTCTATGAGACAAAAAGCCCTGACTGTAACCAGTTTCCTACCTCTTCTACCAGATATTACTGGCAAATATTTATTACTTATTTTTCATATTGCTTTTTCAGGCAACTTTCAACTAATAATAAAAATACAATAGCATAAATAACAATAATACAAAATCTAACAGCAAAGGGAAATTTACAGGATAGTAAATAGAAATGGCTGTCAATTACTATATAGATTGTTGATTATAGACTAAATGGACCTACAGTATATAAAATCTGGCATTACACATTAATATAGGTTGTTGCTTCTTTTCTATCCAGATCAGGCACTCACTTTCTCAGAAGGAAATCATTGTTACTGTTGCGTAGTGAGTTCTTGTATGCATTGACCAGACCAAACTGATGCAACATAATTTATTGCAAGAATAACAGAACTGACTGAACTGACATATATTTATACATGCCACCACTAGGCAGCGACCAATCAAATTTAAAGCTGGTTTTCCCACTCAAATACGAACTTTAAATTCCCTCCAAAACAATTGGAGATATATTCAGACACAAACAAATAAATGGTCAATATCAATACATAACACCCCTTTCCCCTGGATAAGTCAACCCCCAGTACATTTTGTGTACATAATATTTTAAGTATGCTGGCAGATTACGGTTTCTTTTGGAGCGCCGCAAAACTGTTTGGGGCTCCCAATCAACCTGCTGTTTAGCCATACCAGGTAAACCCATGCCACTAAGTCTGTCCACACCAGGTAGACGGATGCCACTGTGTTTGGGTGTACTGAGTAGACCTGTGGCGCTGTGCTCACCCATGTCACTTGCTGGCAAACACAGTTCACTCTTCTGCATTGAGTCAGGTTCAACTCGTACAGTCTCTGTGGGCCTGGCCGATTCGGGAATGTCCACTTCCCTATGCAAGTCTACAGTTCTCTTGACCTCAGCTCCAGGACTCTGACTTGCCAGCCGCCACTGCAATTGGTCAATGTGGCACCAGACCACATGATCATTGTCCAGGACCACCTTGTAGGATAATGGCCCTGACACCTTTGTCACAATAGCAACCACCCAAGGTGCCCCCTGCCCATAGTTCTTGCCCAAACAGGCTCACCCAAACATAAATTCCTTGGAGGCTTGGGTTGTGATGTTTCTGCAGCTGCTCTGTCAGGATGGATATGGTCCAACTTTGTCGTTAGTCGATGACCCCATCTCAGCTTGGCTGGGCTGTGACCTGCAGCGGCACTTGGCGTTGTGTGCTGGCAAAAAAGAAAGTCTGTCAGGCGATGGTTCCAGTCTCCAGTCGTTAGTCTTTTCAGGGACTCTTTTGTGGATCTCACCATCCGTTCAGCTTGGCCATTGGAAACTGGGTGAAATGGACCTGAAGTGGTGTGTCTAATCATATTGGCCTTGAGGAAGGTCTGGAACTCTGCTGCCATGAATTGTGCCCCGTTGTCAGACACAATTACATCCGGCAGGCCATGTGTAGCAAAAAGTCTGCACATTTCCTGGATGGTCCTGGCAGTAGTCATAGGTTGGACAGGTACTACCTCTAGCCATTTTGAATAGCTATCCAAGACAATGAGGAATATCTGTCCTTGAAATGGTCCTGGAAAGTCGATATGCATGTGAGACCATGGCGTTTGTGTGGTCTCCAAGCAGTGCACTGGTGCTTGAGGCATTTCTGGCTGAGTTTCTTGGCAGACCCTACAGCTCCTTACTTGAACTTCAATGTCTTTATCTAGACCTGGCCACCATGAGTAGCTTCTTGCAAGTGCCTTCATTCTGACGATGCCAGAATGATGATGATAACTTTATTGTCACTTTGAATGTACACCAATCGGCATACATCAAAATGAAATTTTGTTGCATACAGCTCTCAAAGGGTCATCACCTCCGATATATACTACTTGTTCGTGGCCCGCTCAAATTTCACATTGTCCATTTTAGTCTCTAGGGAGTGAACGATGGCAAACAGGACAGATGGAAATGGGGCTCCATGTGGATTAGCCCTCAAATTTGCTTGTATTCTGACAACCTCACCTTCTTTCCTTTTTCTGAACCTGACTCTTCCACCTTTTCCTTAAAGAGGCCTTGCTTCTTTTCGCCCCTGGAGCATGCTGCCGCCACCACCAACTCCTCCAAAAGCCTCTCTCTCTTCCTCTGAGCCTGCCGACAGCCTCATCCAGTTCCTTTGCTCCATAAGCTCCAGGTCCTCTCCTCCTCTGCCTCCTCTGGAAACAGCCCTTATTTGCAATAGAATCCATCACTGGGCCAGCAGTCAGATCTTGCTGCTGGCAGAACAAATTCAAACAGCGCCAACGACTTTTAACGGTCTCACCAACAGTTCCAAAACAACTAGAAACTCGCCAGGCCAGCAAAGATTGTTGGTCGTATGTCGTATGTTACCTTAGTTCCACCATGATGCTCAAACACATTAAAATCTTCCTGATCATGTGGCCTATAGCCCTTACTATCCCTCCCAAAACTATTTGCCTTTAAGAGCCAATGCAGCCGCACCCATTCGAGGCGCCACCATCTTAGAATGCCCCTCATGCAGAGATTGTAATACTCTGGCTTGTATTGTGGGTGGAACAATCACCCTGCTTCTCCACAGTATGCAACCCTTGTGAGCTGACAGCTCATCCCTTTTGCTGGCATAACTCTGGAACTCTGGACTTGGCCTGTTTTCTGGCCACCCCCTCAACACCCAGTTCAAAATGTGACTGTTTTGTCAGTGGCAGTTTCGGCAGCCACATCTCCCACATGTAGTGGCATTTCAGGAAGATCCTGGATTGCCAGGATGCGAGCTGCTGGAGCTGGGTCTGGATCTGTTTGAGGCAAAGGCAGGCAGTCAGCTGAGTGCATCAGCATGGCCCATTTCCTTGTCAGGTTTGTGGACTAGCCTGTATGAATAGGCAGCCATAAAAATTGAACAACACAGCATCCTTGCTGATAGGATCTGCGGAGTCTGCTTGTCTGCTGTAAAGAGGCTGAGCAATGGCTTGTGATCACTGAAAATGGTGAAGGGTCGTCCGTATAAGAAGCCATGGAATTTTTTAATTCCAGCTACAAGAGCGAGGGCTTCCTTGTCTATCTGTGCATAATTTCTCTCTGCTGCAGATAATGTTCTAGATTAATAAGCTATAGGAGCTTTGCAGGCATCTGCCATTTTATGGTTTAGAACTGCTCCAATGCCATACGGTGATGCATCACATGCTAAAATCACGGGCAGTTTCTCATTAAAATGTGCTAACACGGAGTTAGACAATAGCAGTGATTTGACTGCTCTGAATGCTTTATCGTGGGAGCTTGCCCACACCCAGGGTGCTTTTTTGTCTAAAAGATGATGGAGTGGCTCGGCCAATGCTGCTTTGTGTGGCAGAAATGAGTGATAAAAATTTAAAACTCCCAGGAATGCCTGTAATTTCCCCTTAGACTTAGGCCTTGGGACTTGCTGGATAGCTTTTAGCTTAGCTTCTGGTGGGTGGATTCCAGCGGAGTCTATCCGAAATCCCAAGAACTCAGTAGAGTCCACTCCAATCTGACACTTTTCTTTCTTTAACTTCAACCCCACTTCATGAAATCATTAAGCACTGCTCTGAGGCGATCTGCAAGTACTGCTTCAGATTCACCTGCAATCAGGACATCATCAAAATAGGGGCAGACACCTGGTATATTTTTAAGTGTCCATTCCATAATGCTTTGGAACAATCCTGGGGCAACACTTACCCCAAACTGCAGGCAACAAACTCTGAATGCCCCTCTGTGCATGACGATTGTCTGTGCCTCAGCTGTGGCATCATCAACAGGCAGCTGTTGGTAGGCTTGTGCGAGGTTGAGTTAGGTGACCCCCTTGAAGTGATGCGAGGATGTGACTAACCACTGGCACTGGGTAAGCATGTTGCTGTAGTGACTTGTTGATTGTGCACTTGTAGTCTGCACAGATACAAATGTCCCCATTGGACTTCACTGGGGTCACTATGGGAGTCTCCCACAGGCTACTGTCCACTGGTTGAAGCTTTCCCTGTTGCACTAATTTGTCCAATTCTGCTTCGATTTTTGGTTTAAGCGAAAACGGCACTCTGCATGGTTTTATTCTGATTGGTGTGACAGTCGGATCAAGATGAAGGGATATGGGTGCCCCTTTATATTCTCCTAAGATAGGACTAAACACATCAACATACTCTTGGCATACTGCAGCCAGGTCAGCCATCTGGGTATGATTTATGCCAGTTACTCAGATGCCCAGAGCCTCGAACCAGTCTAGTCCAATTGTTATCCTTCAGTGACCACAACGTTGAGGGGACCCTCAAATTCTTTGAACCTGACTCTCATGAAGGCTTCGCCTTTCACCGCAACATGGCAATTTTGAAAATCTGTCAGAACAATGCTTGACGGTTTGAGTTGAACTCGCTTCTTGCCTTGTCTGCAGATGTAACTGAAAGTCTTGTATGAAATAATAGACAGAGCTGACCCTGTGTCAAGCTCCATGGAACAAGGAACCCCCTGTATCTTTACTTGCAGCCACAGCTTCTCTTTAAGAGGGTGTTGGGTTCCTGTCCACAAAATGCTTCTCCTCCTGGAACAGTATCTGACCCTGTTCTGCCCCGGGGCCCATTTACCTTTCTGCTGGGCAGCTCCAGTCTGAGTATCTCTCTGGCAACCTCTACAGACTCTGGCAATGTGGCCTTGCTTCCTACAGGCACGACACACTGCTGTGCGAAACCTGCATTCAATCCTTTTGTGTTGGCCCCCGCAGCTTGTGCAACTTTGATGACTAGTTGCTTGTGCTGTAGGACGATGCCATCTAATGGTTTCCCTCTGTAACCGGTCGATCTCATCATCCTCTAGCGAATCTTCCAGCTCAACGGACTCTTGGTGCATGGCCATCTGCTTTGAGGGTGTCTTTTGAGGCTGTAGAGCCTTCATCGCTCCACCGGCAGCCTTGTCTGCCATGATCTCTCTCAAGGCATCTTGGAAGGGCAGCTTTTCCATTGCAAATAGGCACTGCTAGAGATTCAACAGCCCACATACAAGCCTGTCCCTGAGTCAATTCTCCAAGCCAGGAAAATTGCAATAGCGTAACGCTTGCCAGAGTGCGACCATGAATTCAACTACCGATTCCCCTGACTTTTGCTCTCTCTGTTTGAAGGCATGATGCCAAGCGATTATGGACAGCTTGGGTTCAAAATGCTCCTTCAATTTTTTTAAAAATCAGCATACGTTACTGATTTGATGCTGGCTGGCACCACCAAGTTTTCTGTCCACACACATAGAGCAGGGTCGCTGCTTTCAAACTATCCTCGCCAACCTGGTTGGCCTGCAATTAGGTGTCCACCCTGGAGATGTAGGAGCTCCACTGTTCTGGGTGGGAGACATCGAACTCATTAAGTCTGCTCACCTTTGCCATGGTGGATTAGTGGTGAGGTCTTGGAGACTACCTCTCTTGTTATGAAGGAGATGAACTGCCTAGGTCCTGGGGACAGATCCCTCAGGACAATGTGTCTCCACATTGGCTTACTGGCAGGCAGGGTTGGGATGTGGTCCCACCAGGGCTCTGATGCCTGTCTAAAACCCTGTGATTTCAACTCTAATAGGCATCACTCCTTTGACAAGATCCCACCTTCGTCACCACTGTTGCATAGTGAGTTCTTGTAGGCATTGACCAGACCGAACTGATGCAACATGATTTATTGCAAGAATAACAGAACTGACTCAACTGACAGACTGACAGATATTTATACATGCCACCACTAGGCGGCGACCAATCAGATTTAAAGCTGGTTTTCCCGCTCAAATATGAAGTTCAATTTCCCTCCGAAACAGTTGGAGATATATTCAAACACAAACACATAAACAGTCAATATCAATACATAAAAGTTATATTCCTGTATCTCAGAGTATCCTCCTCCTCCTCCTCCTCCTCCTCCTCCTCCTCCTGAACTAGAAACTGCACCAGGCTCAGGAAGTTGTACTGGTCCAGTGTCTCAACCAGTTGACAGAAGACCTTTTGGCTCAGCAACAATTCCTCAATAGGTTTCAACAATGTGCCCACCTCAATATTCAGCAAAAACTGCACAGCTGAAAAGTCTGTTTTTATATCTATTTTTCCTGAAAATTAAAATAAAAACAAAAAACATACATGCAAAATAGAAACAAAGGCCACCAACATCATCAGAGATGGGTTCTCAACATGTGAAGAGTATGCAACAGCCTCTACTATGACATAAATGCCATCTTCTGGCTTCTCACCCTTACAGCTGACTGTAAATTCATGCTTACCAAGATTCCTAAAACGATTCACACCTTCCCTGACCTGTAGTTGAAGGCATTTTCTGTTCTGTCTCCTGGTTTCTCATCCCAACCACAGAGAGTAACTGAACAGTAGGTTTGTGTATTCCTGAGCACAGAGAAGTTTCAGTAATTTTAACACTCATAGAGAATTCAGTTTCTGTGGAAGCTATTTGCTGGAGGCTTGTAGCTTTACTGTGAGATATATAACCTTCGATGATATATTGCTTCTACAATAAATTCTTGCTTTTCATCTGATTTCTGGGGGAATTTATAGTCCCTACTAGTTCTCTACAGTAAGCGCTTGGCTCTCTGCTCCCTTTCCTGACCCAATTCTAACACCAAATGTCTTCTTACTGCGTACACGGGTCTTACTTCTCAGAGATGAGTTGTCTCAATGCATCACCCATGTCTTCTTGAGCAACCTATGTCTTACTGAAATGCATCATCAGAATATTTTCAGCTTCGATGGGCAGCTGAACAAAGAAGTTAACATTCTTCAGCTCTGGATGCCTCTAAATCATCCAACCCTGAGAACTTTGCTCACAGCTTCCAACAAGCTTTTCCCGAGCTTGTTGGACAAACAGAGAAAATCGGCCAATATTACCATTATGCAACTTGTATTTAACAAGGAGTTTATTTTGATCAAAGGTCGGGGAGAGTAAAGTATAATAATCTATATATCATTAAGCCATGTTCACAAGGAGAACAAATAGCTAAGTAATCAGCAATTGAAACATATAGCATAACCATAAAATAAAAAAAATACAAAAAACAAAGATTTCAGGTTTTTTTTCAGTAGCTTTCCTTTTTTAGGGGAGGCTTCAACTTTAGCTTCTTGCATAGTTTCTGCCCCTAGTTATTTTCCCCTTCTATTTTAATTTGTTTAGTCTCCTTTTTAAAATATTATTTTATAGGTTCTAATTTGCATACCACCACAAAAGCAGTCTTTTCGCATTGACAGGCTATAATTTAAAAAGCTACACGGAGTATAATGCCATAGCCCCAGTACCATGACCCACGCACACATACAGCCCATGTACTGCCTTGAAATAGAAACAGTTGGGAGCTTTGGCCCTACTAATGTTGCTGCACCAGCAGAATCCAGCTACAGGGACATCATGGTGAGGATGTTAGATTCTTCAGAAATTTTCATATATTTCCAGAGGTCTTGGGAGCAATTAATTAGCAGGAATCATGCCTGAGCACAAAATTAGTCATCAGTGATATTGCTTAAAATATAGGAGCTGGCCATTCTGCATGTAAAAATGAAGGATTATGTCATTACTAGTTTTATCTAGTTAATGCATTTCACGTTGCAGTGAGAGTACTTTCTACATTTATTCCTAAGAACGGTGGGTTAGAGCTGAGGATGCAAAAAAGGGATCCAGTGTACCTTTCAACCATACAGAATAGCAGGAATCAGTCCTGTAGCTAAAAAAAATTCAACATTCCAAAACTTGTCTCAAAGCATCATTAGACTTTAACATAAATATTATACATTATTCACAATCAGAAAAAAGAACATTGATTTAAGATGAGAATGAATGTACACATAAACATGCACAGACAAAAAACTCTCTCTCTCTCTCTCTCTCTCTCTCTCTCTCTCTCTCTCTCTCTCTCTCTCTCTCTCTCTCTCTCTCTATCTATCTATCTATCTATAATAAATTTGGATTGCTGACAAAGAAATAAAGGGAGACTGATATAGCTATTTCAAAACAAGATATATACCCGGTATCTATCTATATATCTGCTTTCGAACTGCTAGGTCGGCAGAAGCTGGGACGAGTAACAGGCACTCACTCTGTTACACGGCACTCGGGATTCGACCTGCCAAAAGTAGAAAAATAGGGACCACTACGGTGGGAAGGTAACAGCGTTCCGTGAGCCTTTGGCGTCTAGTCATGCTGGCCACATGACCATGGAGACGTCCTTGGACAAGCGCTGGCTCTTCGTCTTTGAAACAAAGATGAGCACCGGCCCCTAGAGTTGGAAACGACTAGCACGCATGTGCGGGGGAACCTTTATCTTTACCTTTATATATAGATATAGATATAGATGATATAGATATAGATATAGATATAGATATAGATATAGATATAGATATAGATATAGATATAGATATAGATATAGATATAGATATAGATATAGATATAGATATAGATATAGATATAGATATAGATATAGATATAGATATAGATATAGATATAGATAAAGAATGACTAAAAATAATCCTTATGTTGATTGGGGATTTGCTGCTTGACTTAAATAGTTTTTGCATTTCTTAAACAATAAAGGTAAATTACACTTTCACCTATCATTCACTCATATTTATCAAGCAGATGCACTTTTAAAGTGCTTTATGATTTTAAATAATTTATAAATTGCTTTGGATGAAACTGGTGTGAAATGTCACCCATTTTTAAATGTCAGAATGAATAATTATTGCAACAACATATAAATTCCCCATGTGTTGGTTGAGTAGTAACCCACTAAACTTTTTAATTTATAAACTGGCATCAGTGTCAGATGACGTAAAAAAAACTCATTTTTTTCAGCTGCAGAATTTCATTATATTTTTCTAGAAGGTCATATTTAAGAGTTTAAATCACACAACCAAAAACAACCAGGAAGAACCTTTAAGTAGCATAAAAATGCATTCAACATTTGCAGTCATGACTGTGTCATGAAATATACATATCTTAGGTACACTTCACTTTGGTTCTTCTTCTATTCTGTTGACTTGAACGAAATTTTTAATTGTCAGAATTTTCCCCCTTTCCAAAAACTTTTGAAACAATTTTATTCCATCAGATTCTGCTTTTTTTTCCTTTTGCCTCCAAACTCTGCCTAAGGTTACAGTGAACTGATTGCTACACAGGATACTGAGTCAAGCCTAGTTGAAACAACTGAAGTGGAAAGAGGGGAGAAAGATACCTGAGGGAGTTTTTCCAGTTAAACTTTGGAGACTATCTCCAGGGACACTTTGAACTTAGGAATGGAGAACATGCTTTCTTCTTTTCCCTCTTAGACTGTTATGGTAGAAAATTAGAGAACTAGGGCTGGCTACACTTCTTGTACTTCTAAGTCAATTCAAGCAGAGACATCGCTGAGCTGGCAACGAGTAGCCAACAAAGATGTCAGCAGCAAGCCCCGTATACTTGCCAGCTTGCCTGAGATGTGGTTGAAGATCTAACGGCAGACATTTTACCATGAATCAAATCAGCTGAAATGGTCCATGGAACCAGAAGCAAGAGGAAGTGAGGGGAAGAATGGTGGACAAAATCAATTTAGGAAGTATAGAGTGAAGAGGCAAGAAGAAGAAAAAAGAATGCTAAAGAGGCAAACGATGGGGGAAGGAAGGAGAAAATGGGCAGAACATCAAAGAGATCAGAAGAGGCAAGAAAGTGAAATCAGGAAGTTTAGGAGAGTTCAACCCGCAGAAAGAATTCAATCAGCTTGGATGGAAAATAAAGAAGTACCTCATCTTCTCTTTATCAGGGAAATAATCTGTGTCCCAAAGAGACCAATTTCATTTCTTCTAAATTTCTCATTTTACTGAAAGTTCTCTAGACCCTACAAGTACACAGTGAAAACTTTTTCTACACATACATGCACACACACTTTAGCATGCTCTTTAATTTGTGTGTATGTGTGTTTGTTTGTGTGTGTGTAAAGTAGGCAGAAAAATATATATGTTACAAGTAAAAACAATATATTTTGAACATACTGTTTTCTAACTTCCATATTTTTAGCAGTTGACAGTGTCATAAAAATATGAAAAAAAATGCTGTGAACATGTTGCAGATTTTTTTTAGAAGGTCTGGCCACTTAAAAATTCTGATAGATTGCTTTTCATTCCCATCAAGCTGTGATTTCCCTTGGACAGTTATAGATGGTGATCAGTGAGATCTGATGGGTTTTTTTGTTTTTTAACCAATGAAACCTATTGGCCAGGAAAATAGATAAATCATGAAACAGTGGTTTCTGCTTGGAGATGAAAAAGCATGAGAAGAAGGAATCTGGAAGAAAAAAAAGACCCCTAAACTATATTACCTTGAGAATCCTTTTATGTACTACTAAGCTTGCTAAGTGGGAAATTGATCTGAGCCATAAAACTCTGAAAAGCATAGAAGCAAATGTTTACTTTGGATTTCTATTTAAAATTAATGAGGAATGTTTTAATATCAACAGCCACATTAAATATTAGGAGACTTATTTCCAAGTAAACATCCAAATAATAATAATAATAATAATAATAATAATAATAATAATAATAATAATAATAATAATAATAATAATAATAATAATAATAGCAGCCTTATGTCTTTTTGCCACACTTAGAACAACCTAGAATATATTTGGAACCAATGCAGGTTTGCAGTGATACTTGAAGAAAGGCCAGGTGTGAACAGCTAAACTCTGTTAATTAAACAGGATGAGCATTCATCAGATCAATGACAGGAACTGTTCTGTTAGGAATTAACAAAGGAAGCAACAACAAGCATAAGAAAGACAACCAAAGGGGTAAGCCTGGTAGATGAGAATGGCAACTAGAAGCAAAGGCATAAAAGATACTCTGTGCTGCTAGAACTCAGAAATACTTTTCAGTCCCTTACAAAAGAAATGGGGTCTTTCAGGTAGATAAAGATGTTTCTGAGCAGGAAGTTTGTTCCCTGAAAGGTAGAAGGAATGCAACAGTGCCCTATTAGAATTGTGGTTAGCTAATTACTACCATATTTTCCTGTGGATAAGACGCTATTTTTCCCTGCAAACACCCTCTTCAAAAATCAGGTGCATCTTATGCACAGAAAAATAATGGTAACCTCCGCAGCCCAGGGCATGCCTGTGTGAGTTGCCATGCCGCCTGGTGCAGGTGTCAAGCCCCTGTGGGCTTGCCACTAACGGGAGGGGGGAGGGGCAAGATCTTCGGCCAAACCTCCGGATTTGCACTCCGCCGAACAGCTGATCAGCACGGAGAGCGTCTTATACAAGGGTGCGTCTTATAGATTTATAATTATAATTTATAATTATTATGAGGAAAAAAATGCATATGTGCAGTCAGGGTGAAGGGTGCAGCAGAAACTCAGATTTGTTGTAGTTGATAATTTACTACTATGAGGAACTGAAATGAAACTGTACCAATAAGATAGGTCAAGAAGGCTTGCCTACTAAGATCAGGGTTGATACAGAAAACCTAGAAGACTTTCCAGTGATAATTTTTCTTTCCTACTAATCCACGGGGAACAAACTGCACCACAGAGAGCAACTTCAAACAACCAGGCCATTGAAGATCTAGGAAGGAAGCCCAAGAACCTGGGAGCTCAGGTAATTACCTGGATGATGAAAGTCTGGCACAGCAGGAGTTGCATCTCCAAGGATCTTTGGTTTTTGGCCAAAGCGTGATGAGCTTGATCAGGAGGACTTTAAAATGAATCTTCTCAGGCTCTGAAGATAAAAACTTTGAAGTGTGGATTTCGGATTATTATTTGTACAATGTAAATGGAGATAGGGACAGCGGGGCCTGTTAAAGCACTAAAATCAGGAAAATAATTAACTCATAAATTTCACGGCCTTTGTTGTCCATATACGAATGCTCAGATTATAGAAACATTCAAAAGAAACTTTTAATAAAAGCAAATGGACTGTTACTGAACTCAGTTCCTGGTAAGTATATGGAAGCGACCATGCAGTTTGCTTTAAAACAGAGGAGGTAATTAGGGGTCCTTGGGGTCCTCTGAGCTTGATTGTTTTTTGGCAGATGTTTCATTATCCAAACTAGGTAACATCATCAGTGCTAGTAATGGGGTTTGCTCTCAGTTTATATTGTAGTGGCTTGCCCTTTCAGTGTTGGTGGGGATGGTCTTAGAGGTTCTTTGGTTGGGCTGTTGGTTTGTTTGCCAGTTCCTTGATAGGGGTATTGTTTACTTGATTGTTGGTCTGATGTTAATCTTGGAATTAATCTATGCTCATCTGGGTGCTGATTGCTGGTGGGGAGGTGTATTGGTCTTTTTGTTTCCTTTTTGGCTTGTTGATTGTCTCTTAGTTTATAGATATTGTTTATATCTATGTGTCTATTTGTCACAGAGCTAGAAATTCCCTGGCATTTTTGGACTTGGCTTGATCTAGTATAGCTACAGTTTCCCAACTGAAATTATGGTTAAGTCTGTCCATATGTTATGAAATTAAAGAGTTTTCATCATGTCTACTTGGTATTCATGTCCATACTTGTCCTACATTGTGACTGTTGCAGTCATTACACTACATATTGTAGATGACTCTTGTTTTTTCTTCTGGGTCTGCTGCGTCTTTTGGTTTACTTAGGATGTTTTGAAGGGCTTTAATTGGCTTGTGTGCTACACTGATTCCATTTGGTTGTAGTAGTCTGTTAGTGATTTCTGAGATGTTCTTGGTGTATGGCAGTGTTATTCTTTATAGGGATTATGTTGCTTATGCTGTATTGGATTGAGTGGTCAGGCACTTTTTGATAAAGTTGCATGGATATTTATTTTGTTGGAATATGTTGTATAGATGGTGTGTTTTTTTCCCTGCTGTTCAGGGTTGCTACAATGAGCTTGTTCTTACACAGCTTCTCTTGTAGAAGTTTGGGTTATTGCTTTGTAGGGGAGCACTTGGTTGGTGTAGGTGATTTTTCTGTACACTTGTGTTTCTAGTATGCCATTGTGATCTCTGCTGATCAGGGTGTTCAGAAAGGGTAATAATAAGTTGTTGTTTTCTTCTTCTCTGGTAAATTTAATTCCTTTGAAGTTGTTGGTGGTGGTTCACTGGGTGTTTTCTAATTGGTCCTTTTTTTTGGTGTCGTCATGCTGAAGATGTCTACATATCTGATCAAGCCAACAAGCTAACAGTAAACAGTCCAACCAAAGAACCTATAAGATCACCTCAGGGCAAGCCATTAGAATATAAACTATGAGTAAACCCCAATCCTTACTAGCACTCATGATGTTACCTAGCTTGGGTAATGAAACATCAGCAAGAAAACAACCAAGCTCAAAGAGCACGAAGGACCCCTCATTTCAACCCTGAACTACAAATATTCTTCTTTAGAGGAGGTAATTTTTCCCCTTTATTTTGATCAGACTCAAGGATTGGGTATCATTGTGAAAGAAGAATTCAGACAATACGGAAGGCTCAGAGAAAGGAGACTGGCGGGGAGGGGGAGACTAGAACTTAAGTCCTTTAAAGAGAAATTGAAGGAACTTTGAACACTTGAGGCTTGAGAAGATAAATGAATATAAGAGGATTCTTGAAATAATGGAAAAATGGTCGGTCAGAGAAAAGGCTTAGTTCAGTTTCCTTTCATACTTGTGGGTGGGGCACTGCATAATGGATTTAGTTTACAAAAAGATAGGAAAAATAATGAAATTACAAGGGCAATTCCACAAAGAAATTATAGCACAATGATCTAGGGCAGGGGTCTTCAAACTCGGCCCTTTTATGACTCATGGACTTCAACTCCTGGCTGAGGAATTCTGGGAGTTGAAGTCCATGAGTCATAAAAGGGCCAAGTTTGAAGACCCCTGATCTAGGGAAATGGTGAGCTCCCCTTCTGGGCAGAATGGCTTGATCAATCTGGATTCCTACTGAACTGTCTGAGTAACAATCCCCAAGCTAGATGGGGACTTGCATTTCTCAATGTTGCATCCTGTTAGAAATGGATGAGTATCATTTTTGGATTCTCCCCCGCCCCCCCTTTCTTATGTTCCAAATGCATTAAGTGTTTTCTTTGTTTCTCATTGTTGCAAAGATGTGATTGCCATACCTGAGGGTTCTTTGTATGTTTGCAAATATTTTCAAGTGCACATTTTGTTTTTAATTTTTACCTAATAATATATATTTTTAAAAACATTTTTCCCAGTTGAGTATATTTAACATTATATATAGATGTAATTCTGTACAAATGTTTTCATAACTTAATTTTAACTGTGGGCCAACTAGCAAAATTTTCAGAAGGAGAGCTTGGAAGTATAAGAAAGTGTTGGCTTACATATTGATCTAAACACACATCAGTACACAATTTCACATTCAGTGTAAACTAATGAACTTCAGTCCTTAATCTCCATACAGTAACATTCATACATTATGCATTCATAATTGTGCATAGTATATTATTTTTAGCAGACTGAATTTAATCATACTAAAGAAGGTTCAAGGATGTAAATAAACTACAAGAAAAATGAATGCGGCAAGGAAAAAAAATCTGTTCTTTTCAAAATTAAAAAAATCTACCCGGTATTAATGAAAGCAAACAAGATGTCCTTTCATTCATTCTATGGGAACTTGGTGCTGTTTACAATGTTGCTTCTATCTTCTAATGAGGGTTGGGGGTTTTTTTCCAGAATCAAATGGTGATTACATCTTTGGGGCCCAAGGACAAATCAAAGTATAGCAGTATTTCACCCTAGGACAACTACAGTCTTAACAATCTCATTTAAGTCAGAATTTAAAGAAACCACTGTTGCCAGTCATACAAATTATTCTTTTCAAAATATTTCTGTGTTATATATGCCTTCTATTTATATATATCAACTTGTAATCTATGTCTTTTCCACCATCTTAAGCACTGGGCTCTATCCAACAAGATGCAGATCACTGGAGAGAAACGTAAGGTTCCGCACTTAGGAAAAACCAAATGCATAGGTAGAGAACAGGCAGTGCCTATTCAGACAGGGATTTCGGTGTTCTGGGGGACCACTGTTTAAGTAGGAGTCAGTCACATGCCATAGCTGCCAAAAAAGCCCAAAAAGCAGTCCTACATTGCATCAACAGTGGGGCAGCATGAAGATCACAAGAAGAAATAGGGCTGTGGTATGCTGAATTAATGAGGCCCCATTTAGAATACTGTCTCCAGTTCTGGTCACCTCAATACCAAAAAGATGCTAAGGCCCTAGAAAGGGTGCAGAGAAGAGCAACAAAGATGATTAGGGGTCTGGAGACTAAACCATATACTGAACGGCTAAGGGAATTAGTTATGTTTAGCCTAACAAAGAGAAGGCTCAGGGGTGACACGTTAGCTGTCTTCCAATATTTGAAGGGCTGTTATAGAGAAGAGGAGGTTGATTTGTTTTTCAAAGCACCAGAGGCAGGACAAGAAGCAATGGGTTGAAGATGGTCAGAGGGAGGTCCAATCTTGAAATAAGGAGGAATTTCCTGATAGTGAGAATGATTAATCAGTGAAACAGCTTGCATCCCAGAGTTGTGGATACTCCATTGTTGGAGGTTTTCAAGAAAAGATTACACAACCATTTGTCTGGCATGGAATAAGTACTCTCACCTTGGGCAGGGGAGTTGGATTAGAAGACCTCCAAAGTCCTTTCCAGCCCAATGATTCTGTGGCCTGTACTAGTAATATCAAAGAATATTTTTATAAAGAACAGATCTTATATTATGCAATTGCATGTTAGTGTTTTATGTACAATTTGATTTTTTAAAAGAATTTTGAACAGTAAAGTCTCTAATAATATTAATCAGGAACTAATATCAGCAGCCCATTAAAATGGCTATAAAACAAGTTCAGAATATTACTAGTATTTATTTTTGTATAATAAAAATGTTTTGGAAGAATTTCTCATAACAAATATGTCTTTGCATATCAACAGAAATCTAATTAGATTTGTCACAAAATAAAGTTGCATCAGGAAGTTGGATTCATGTTTATTAATTATTTATAGCACAATTTTTATTCCTCTCAAATGCATATTTTCTAAAACATCTACAAATAATATTTTTAAATGATGTAATAATAATGACTTTAAAAACAGCAAAATATTTAAATAAAAGTTCCAAAAATAGAGGGAGAGAGAGAAAAAGTATAAAATAGCTAGCAAGGAATTGTTGTTACTTGGTTTATTCATACTTAATCCTAAATTGTCTCTTCTTTTTTTAAAAAAACCAAAAACTTCATTAAGGTGGAAGGTTAAAAGTGTGGGAAAAGAAAGAGAAAACTAGAAAAAAAGATCCAACTTTCCATAGTACAGATACAGATATATAATTAGAATAGAATAGAATAGAATAGAATAGAATAGAATAGAATAGAATAGAATAGAATAGAATAGAATAGAATAGAATAGAATAGAATAGAATAGAATAGAATAGAATAGAATAGAATAGAATAGAATAGAATAGAATAGAATAGAATGGGCTTGGAGGTCCAATCCCCTGCTCAGGCAGGAAACCCTGTACCATTTCAGACAAATGGCCGTCCATGAAAACTTCCAGTGTTGGAGCATTCACCACTTCTGGAGGCAGGTTGTTCCACTGATTAATTGTTCTAACTGCCAGAAAATTTCTCCTTAGTTCTGGGTTGCTTCTCTCTTTGGTTAGTTTCCATCCATTGCTTCTTGTCTTTTCTTTGGGTGCTTTGGAGAATAGCTTGACTCCCTCTTCTTTGTGGCAGCCCCTGAGATATTGGAGCACTGCTATCATGTCACCCCTAGCCCTTCTCTTCATTAAACTAGACATACCCAATCCCAGCAACTGTTCCTTATGTGTTTGGCCTCCAGTCCCCTAATTATCTTGGTTGCTCTTCTCTGTACTCAGTCTCAACATCTTTTTTACACTGTGGTGACCAAAACTGGATGCAGTATTCCAAGTGTGGCCTTCCCTCTGTTAATGCAGCCCAGCACTGTGTTGGCTTTTTTGGCAGCTGCAGCACACTGCTGGCTCATATTTAAGTGATTGTCCACTAGGACTCCAAGATCCCTTTCACAATTACTGCTATTGAGTGAGGTACCACTCATTTGGTAGAACCTTACTTTTTTCACCATTAAATTTCCTTTTGTTACTTAGCACCCAATATTCAAGTCTGTCAAGATCCTTCTGTATCTTATACCTATCTTCTGGAGTGTTGGCTATTCCTGCCAGCTTGGTGTCATCTGCAAATTTGGTGAGTTCCCCTTCTATTCCCTCATCCAAATCATTGATGAAGATGTTGAAGAGTATTAGGCCCAGAACAGAGCCTTGGGGTACCCCACTGCATACTTTAAATAATTAAGCATTCTCTTATTCTAAACTTAACATAACCAATATCTAACTCTAATAATGTATACAATATTTCTACAATCTTAAACAAAACTAATTATCCAATGATTAATTCAAAAATAGTCATTATCAAACAATTATAAAAATCTCTATATTAAAAATAAACCAAAACAAAATATTAAAATAACCAAATAGTGAATAATAACTTCTCCATGAATCCATTATTCCAAATCCAACGTTTCCTTACTAATTGTTGTTTCTTTTGTTGCTATACATTATGTTGCTACACTAATGTAATCCTACGAAAAAACAGTGGAATGGGACTACTTGCTGTGGCCAACTTGCCATGGCCAGCCCGCCATGGGATAACCCGCTGCAGGACAATTTAACAATTCTATTGAATTACTTAAAATAAATAAAAAAATCATTTTAATGTTTGCCACTCACATTTCATTCTGTCCCTCTTTTTGCATCCTTTCTTTAATGTTTCTGTTCCATTATTTGTTTGATATCAGTGTAACACTTGTTCTGCAGCGAGTTGTCCTGTGGTGAGTTGGCCACGGCAAGTTGGCCATGGTGAATTGTCATAGATGCAAAAAAAAAGTCCTGTATTTCCCCCATTCTGTTCATTCATCCTAGCAAAAGATCCACTGCATTACATTTTGTCTTTACATTTTTATAAAAAGCTCATTGCAAATACAGTTCACCATAAGCCTCACTCTTTAAGCCCACATATTTACCAATCATCAAAATTAATTCATGTAGTCCAGATTCTTAGGAGGGAGGAAGTATATGCTTATACACACCTTTAACAAATATATCTTTCCTTTTATAATTGTCTTTGTATTACTAAACCAAAAATTCATTTCAACAAAGGTATTTGCTCAATGTAGTAAATCCATTTAAAAAAATTTTTTTGGAGGCCATCTTATTATAGTACCCAGCGTTCAATATAGCATCTCCAAAAATAACCATTAAAATCTATATACAAAGCACATCTTAAGTAAGGATGTCACTTCAGTCTTATATCTCCTGTTTCCAACAAGCACCTCTTTTTCCTTTATAACTTCCAATCCTTCATCCATAATCTCCAGGCTGGTCATGAATCCCCTTTTGTTCCATTTCTGCTAAGAAGTCTAGTACAGAACACAGAAAACATACACAGACACACATTTGATTGGTGCATTTGCTCTTGTTGCTGCCTAAGCACGGGCTACCAAAAAGTGAGATTGTCACCTTGTCCACACAGATATACCTAGCGAGGAGGGGGGGGGTCCTATTTAGATTGTCACTGCACATGCTCAGGTGCAGCCCCTGAAACAACAGCTGGCATCCTACTGATAATTGGACAATTAGTTTCATCTACATAGTTTATACTAGTTTTATACTTTTACTTGTTTTGCATGCATTTTGGTATTTTGCTTTTTAAATTTGGCCTCTGACTCTAAATGGAATAAAATAAATATTTTTCTAAGGTAGATAGTATTATTTGCAAGGATTATTGCAAGATGTTTTGTCTAAATGGAGGTATTAGTTTTTCATGAGCACCTACATCGCTATTTTTGTTCTTACCTTTGATCTCTGCAATTGCCCTCAAGTTTCTATATATTGCATCTTCATGCCAGAGATCACTTAGTCAAACAAGGCTTTCCGCAAGACATATGTTTCATTTAATTGCCTTTCATTGCTGTTAGTTATGTTTATACACAAATAAAATTGTTAGCATACCAAATTCATTTTTCCCTCTAACTAAGACCTAATCATGTGGATTATTTTTGAGCAAATAGGCATAAGTGTGAAATACCCCAACACTACTACAGGTGGAATTCTAGCTGATCCTCCCTCAGAAAATAGGGGTAATGCTACAATGCTAAAAAACAGATATGACAATAGCAATAGAACTTTGACTTACTGTATGTAACGTTTCATAGTGCTTTACAGCCCTCTCTAAGTGGTTTATATTGTATATTGCTCCCAACAATCTGGGTCCTCATTTTACTGACCTTGGAAGGATGGAAGGATGAGTCAGTCTTGAGTTGGTCAGGATCAAACTGCTCCTAGAATTTGCTATTTGTACTATGATGAGTTGGAAGAAATGGAAGCATTTACACTGTAAAGTATGCTTTTGGTGAGCATGAGTAAATCCCCTTTTGGGTTGTGTGGGTTTCTTGAGAGCCATGGTGCACAGTGGTACAAATGCAGTATTGCAGGCTAATTCTGCTGACTGATAGTTTGATTCTCACCGGCTCAAGGTTGACTCAGCTTTCCATCCTTCCGAGGTCAGTAAAATGAGGACCCAGATTGTTGGGGGCCATTCGCTGACTCTATAAACTGTTTAGAGAGGGCTGTAAAGCACTGTGAAGTGGTTTATAAATCTAAGTACTATTGCTATTCCTATTTCTTTTGTTTCATTCCCATTTATTCCCATTTCATCCTTACCATATTTATTCTTCATTTATGTTCATCATTGTATTTTTTCCTTCTTTTTAACATTTTTATTTATAAGAATCCAGAATTGTGGGCAGTCAAACAGCATACAAATGCAGCCCTACTCTATAAACAGTTTTTTCATGTCACAAATTCATGGTCCTATGATTCTGTGATCTGGACTCTTTTCAGACAGAATTCAATAGCCCTGGGATACAATGCTGAGACAAGGATTGGTCACACTTACGGATGACTTTGGAGGGCTTAGGGTGGGGACAATGTCCATTCTGGTTCTTCTGGATCTCTCAGCAGCAGGGGGCATTATCTTGTGATGGTTCTCCTCCTTTCTCTGCAGCTGGTACCAGTCAGTGCTAGTGAGAGAGAAGAGGTCCAGTCCTAGTCCCTACTATGTGGGGTACCTCAGGACTCAGATCTCTCTTCTCTTCTATTAAGCATCTACATGAAGCCACTGGGAGACATCATCCACCTGCATGGAATTCAGTATCATCAGTATGCTGATGATACCCAGTTCTATATATCTGTACCCCATGCATGGCAACTCATACTGTTCAGATGCTGGTCTCAGTGCCTAGAGGTTATGAAAGCCTAGATGAAAGCCTAGATACCAATGACTTAATCCTAGCAAAACAGAGTGGTTGTGGTGTTTGGGGGCCCTGGGATCAAAGAGAGTTGACATCTTTGGTTCTGGAATGTGTAATGCTCCCCCACACAGATCTTGTGCAAATTTGGGGTCCTCTTGGACTTATAGTTCCTGTTGGAAGAGCAGGTGACAGTAGTGGCCAGAGGACCTTTGCACAAATGTATCTTGTGCACCAATTGTGCCCATTTCTGGCCTAGAAAGTCTTCCTCACAATCACCCATTTTGATTACTCTAATGCTGTGTACATAGGACTGCCCTTGAAGACCATGCAAAATCTGCAACTGGTTCAGAATGCAGCAGCACATGCATATTTTTTTTAAATTCCATTTATATCCCGCCCTTCTCCGAAGACTCAGGGCGGCTTACAAGCTTAGCAGTAGCCTTCATTCTATGTATATGCCTGCTTATTAGGGCTTACTCAAGTAATACCATTGTTGTGTGAGCAGCACTGGCTTCCAGTTGCTTTCTGGCTGCAATTCAAGGTGGTGATTATCAGCTTTAAAGACCTATATGACTTGCCCATGTTACTTGCAGGACTGCCTCTCCCTGAGGGTATCTGCTCATCCTACTACGTTAGATATGAAGGGTGCACTCCAGGTCCCCTCTATTAAACATTGTCATCAGATGGGACCTCAAAAGTGCATCTTCTAGATGGCTATCTCAGCTCTTCGAAACAGCCTCCCACCTGAGATCTGAAGGATCTCTGTTCATCTAGCTTCCTCCAAGCATTGGGCTAGAGGGAGATGAACTACAAGGGGGATTGGTCTGGAGCCTGGGAGTGGGAGGGGAGGCGGATGTTTTGTATTTTACTATTTGTTTATTTCTTCAATTTATATTCAAAGCTATATTTTTTATGGATTCTTGTGAGTTGCCCAGAGTCATCATATGAGATAGGCAGACATAAAAGTCCTGTAAATAGATAAATAAACAAACACATCACCGGCAACTATATATTGTAAGGCTGTGCTATAAAATAGTTTTTACATTACCTGCCAAGGATCCAATCCAAACATCATCCTCATTCTAATATATGGTGATTTTAAATGCAACTGAAGAAATCCCAGAAACTGATATTTCCAATATACTTAATCATACTGTACACGTGACCTGCTGGGAAGCTCCTAGACTGAGATGTTATGATACATTCCCAAAAATAAAGACATGATTATAACTTTGTTAGTCTCCAAAACATGCTTATTAGAAATAGAAATATCAAATATGATTGTCTCAACAATGAGAATTGAAAAGTTAAGATTAATGAGATCTACTACAGCAATGTTACATCAGCTGGCAACTTCATTATTTTTCTTGATAATTGATTTAACTGAAATTGAGAATAATGTTAAAGCAGAGAATATTGATAAAGATGGAAAAAATAAAGTGATCTTTGTAAGGATATAAAACTAATTAGCACCCTTTTAAAGGAATAGATGTCTTGCAGAAGAAAAGGGGGGGTGGTTATCACTGGAGCTTTCTATTTAAACTTACAATAAGCCACAAAGTATCTTAAAAGTCTTTAAAGTCTTCAAGTAATTAAGATTAGTACCACTCAGTGATTTATACAAAGCTGATTTGTATTGTAATAGCTGCTGAGGAATTTGCTTAAGATGCTCAAGCAAGCTTAATCTTTGACTTTCACTGTCAAGAGGTACAGGTAGTCCTCAACGTACGACCATAATTGAACCCAAAATTTCTGTTGCTAAGCTAGACAGTTGTTGGGTGAGTTTTGCTCCATTTTACAGCTTTTCTTGCCACAGTTGTTAAGTGATTTTGTCTTACTCTATCAACCACCTTCAGTGTGATGTTTCCCCCATTGGATCTCCAAGACATCTATCTGGCAGAGCCAGGTCTTCAGGCCCTCTTATGGAAGGTCAGAAGGATGGAAGACCATCTCACTTTGGGATGGGGGAGGGGGTTAAGATGTTCCAAAGGGCTGGAGCCATGGCAGAAAAGGCTTGTCTCCTGGACCCCACCAGCTGGAATTCCTTGGACAATGGGGCCTGTAGCATGCCACTTTTGCCAGCACAGAAGAAACAGGTCTTCCCACTGGAGTGAGACAGTTCCATGCAGGTTGTCACGTTTCCAACGAATGTTATTGCTTGACACAGGGCTTTAATTCAGAAGCAAACTGGAAGCCAGTGCAGTTCACGGAACAATGGTGTAACAGCTGGGAAGCTGATAGTTCTGATCTCAAAACACACTATTTTGGGTATCTTTTTATTAAATGCATTTTGGGAAATTACATTATGTAAAGAGAATACAAATATTATTTATCATTAACCTAACCTTAACAAATTGTGGCAAGTTCTTAAAGAGATGGGAGTACCAGACCATCTTATTTGTCTCTTGAGAAACCTATATGCGGGTCAAGAAGCAACAGTGAGAACTGGACACGGAACCACTGATTGGTTCAAAATTGGGAAAAGAGTCTGGCAAGGCTGTATACTGTCACCCTGCCTATTTAACTTACATGCAGAGCACATCATGAGAAAGGCAGGGCTAGATGAATCAAAAGTTGGAATTAAGATTGCCAGGAGAAATATCAACAATCTAAGATATGCAAATGATACCACTCTAATGGCAGAAAGTGAAGAAGAACTAAAGAGCCTCTTGTTGCAGGTGAAGAAGGAGAGTGCAAAAGTTGGGTTGAAACTTAACATTAAGAAAACCAAGATCATGGCATCCAGCCCTCTCATTTCCTGGCAAATAGATGGGAAGAAATGCAGGTAGTGACAAATTTTATTTTCCTGGGGTCCAAGATCACCACAGATGGGGACTGCAGCCAAGAAATTAAAAGACGCTTGCTCTTGGGGAGGAAAGTTATGGCAAATCTAAACAGCATACTAAAAAGCAGAGACGTTACCTTGCCAACAAAAGTGTATATAGTCAAGGCTATGGTTTTCCCAATTGCAATGTATGGCTGTGAAAGTTGGACCATAAGAAAGGCTGAGCACCAAAGAATTGAGGCCTTTGAACTATGGTGCTGGAGAAGACTCCTGTGAGTCCTCTGGACTGCAAGGCGATCAAACCGGTCAATGCTAGAGGAGATCAACCCTGACTATTCTTTAGAAGGCCAGATCCTGAAGTTGAAACTCAAATACTTTGGCCTACTAATGCGAAGGAATAACTCACTGGAGAAGAACCTAATGCTGGGAAAGATTGAGGGCAATAGAAGAAGGGGACGACAGAGAATGAGGTTGCTGGATGGAGTCACTGAAGCAGTAGGCGTGAGCTTAAATGGACTCCAGAAGGTGGTAGAGGATAAGAAGGCCTGGAGGAACATTGTCCATGGGCTCACAATGGGTCAGACATGACTTCGCAACAACAACAACCTAACCCTGCTCACCTCTATGTGGCTTCCTCAATTCAGGTCCTCTATCAGGAGCCTGGGAATTTGAGGTCTCTGCACAGGATCTTAGCTTTTTCCTAGCACTGCAGTCTTCTGGAGAGAGAGCTTTGATATCATTCCTGGGAGCTGTTGGAGCCTCTTCCCCAGCTTAGGAGTCACAGCCTCAAGTGCTCCTACCACTATTAGGGTTACTATCCACATTCTCTCTAGTTCCTCCTTCAGGCCCTGGTACTTTTCCAGCTTCTCATACTCCTTCTTCCTGATGTTACTGTCACTTGGCACTGCTATATCTATCACCACCATTGTGTTCTGGTCCTTGTCTACTACCTGAGTATCTGGTGAATTGGCTAGAACCTGCCTGCCTGTCTGGATATAGATATCCCACAGATCTTAGCTTTCTTATTCTCCATGAGTTTCTGTGGGATCTTCCATCTAGACTTAGAAGGCTCTATCCCATATTCTATGCAGAAATTCCTGTATAATGCTCCTGGATGCTTTGGGTTTCATCCAGGACAATGTCTTTGACCTTTACCAGACCCTAATCTCCCTCTTTCTAGTTAGTGTGCAGTTTGGATTTGGGATTTGAAGTGGAAACCTTTGTACTAGGTCTTCATATCAGCAGTTCCCATGTCCTTTTTTGGCCAGCTCACTAAACTGAGCTGGCTCTTCAGGACCTCTAATCCTTTGGTGGTACTGAGATGTTGCTGTCTACCTTACCTCCTCATTGAGGTTCCTGTGTGACTGTGGAATATCAAACTGGTCTATATGTCTGCTGTGTGGCCCTCTGGTAGGTCCACTTCACCAGTTTTAAGTACCTTCCCTCTCTTGACTACCATCTGGCCCTCAGAGAATGCCTGGAGATCCAGTTCCATGGAGGCTTGAGGAAATGTCCTGCAATGCCCCATCAAAGCAGGTTACATCCTTTCTTCTTTCTCTTTTTTGAAAATAAATTTTATCAAAAGTTTAAGAACAACATAAAAACTAATGTAAATAAAAATGGAGAGAACAAAGAAAAAAGATGGGGGGAAAAAGTGCACCGAGAAAGAATAAAAAGAAATATGATGTGGTTTTGATGATTAGAAAAAAAGGGATATAGGAAAAATGTGAGTTTTTTTGTAATTATAGAGTAAGAGAAAAATTGTAATAATTATTATACAGTATGTGCTGTGCAGGATATCAGAGGCTTCTGCTTCCTATTTCTTTTTATTCTGCATCCCTTCTCTTTGACAAGAATTGCTTTGCCTCCATGGCACAAAATGTTGGGTGAAGGCACATCAAAGCCACCCTGTATCATACCCTTAACATTAAGTCAAAGTTTTGTTATCACAAAGCCCTCGTCTTGCAGAAGACTTTGACTGACTCCAAAAAACCCACAAAATATTTATAAAAAGCATTTTGGAAGATAAGTATATTGTTGTTGGATCAATGTACACCATAGCCCCAAGGAGGGACAAATGTTTAAATACACCCGAAAGTTAAGTTCTATTAGCAGGCAACTCAAATTGAGCAAAGTCTCAGTGAGCGTTGAGAAGGAATTAAGTGCTGTTAAATGCACATAGCAAATTGAGCATGATTAACTTGCTTAAAGCTTAACAATCCATCAATTTAAATATATTTATATGTTTAGTTGACTAATTGATTCCCAGTATTTTCCTTGTTGCAGTTTAAATGGTGGCAGTGAGAACTACAGGTAGTTCTCAACTTACAACTGTTCATTTAACAACAGTTCAAAGTTATAACTACCTCACAAAAAGTGATTTATGATCTGTTCTTGAAGTTTTGACCATCACACATGATCACAGTTTGGGTATTTGGCAACTAGCTGACACTTGCAATGGTTATAGTGTCTTGCAGTCAGATGATTGTGATTTGTGAGCTTCCCAGTTTGGCTTCCAAGAAGGAAAGTCAATTGGGGGAGTCAGATTCACGTAATGACAGTGTGATTCAATTAACAACTGTAATTCTGTCATAAAATGAGCTCTGGTCACATGATGACTCACTTAAGAACCACATCACTTAGTGACCAAAATTCCTGTCCAAATGTGGTCATAAATCAAGGACTATCTGTACCAAAGCACTAAGAAACACTACCAAACAAGGGCTAAATAGAGATTTGTATCTCTTCTGGGGGATGAGTTTTGAAACCTCCAGCTTTCTCTTACTAGGCTCAGCCATTCTACTACAAATACAGTGTATCAGATATAAAAAAACTTTACTGGCTTTCCTATTATTACATTTTTCTTTCAAGCATCTGATCAGGTGGAAACTCTATTTCTTTAAAAAATATTATTGAAAATGGAACACAAGTTCATTTTTACAATTAATCATCTATGCTCACCAACATAAACAGTAATTAGTATCAATAAATTGGATAGACTTTTTTAAATTATCGGGAGACCAAACAAATACACCTATTCTCAACTATTTTACTCAATGTAATTAAAGTAACATTAACACTGAATATTATGAATAATATTAGTATTAAGGATCTCAATATAAAAATTGAACATAATACAATTAATCTCTTTGATACGGTCCTTTTTCTTAAAGAGTCAGGTATTATTGCAGTTCTAAGTTAAAATAAATTTCATCCAATTGTTGGTTTATAAGTTGACTGTAATAAATCTTTGCTTTGTTAATTAAATTCAGTAAAGAATAATAAAACAGCTTCAAGAAGTTCCTGGACTTCATATTGAAATGGACCAAAGTATGGAAGAGTAATTATCGCAAAGGTTCCACATCAATTAAAAATATGTAATTAAGACCTCTTTTGCTGAAGATTAAAACACAACTGAAGTCCTGCCAACATTTTTCATTATCACTGTTTGATAGACAAGCAGCAGTTAAAATGACTATGTTTCTCCTTTTTTATATGGGTAAAATCTCTATTCCATTGCCCCTTGGTTTCATAAATGACAATACTCTCTTTTTCTTCATTTACCCATTAATTATTAAAAAATAAAGGAATATGCAAACTATACAGTATAACAGAGGTTTAGGACAGTGCTTTTCAACCCGTGGTACACATAGAGTACCTCTGGTAGTACTTCGGCACCTGGCAGGTGGTACATGTACGATGTGTTGAAAAGCACTGTTAAAACAGGTGTAAGAAAAAAAGTAAAAGTGGAGTGTGGGGATGAGTTGGAGTGGTGGCAGTGCCACACAGGCTGGTTGGAGAGTCAGCTGGGACTGTGGTGTTGCTGGGGCTCTGCTGAGCACCCAGTATCAGCACATGGCTCTAGATGGCTGGCACTTCTAGGAGAAGCACAGAGCCTGTGTGAAAGGAGTCAGATGGAGGTGCACCAAAGAGAAAAGGAAGAGGAGGGGGAGAGAGGATATAAAAGGAGCAGGTTTTGGTGGGAAAGGGAGAGAAAAGAAAAGACAAGGAAAGAGAAGAGGACAGAGAAAGAGAGAAGGAGCATTCTTGCGGAGAGGAGTCAGCTGGAGCTGCACCGAAAAGAAAAGGAGGAGGGGGAGGGGGAGAGAGGAGAGGATATAAAAGGAGGAGGTTTTGGTGGGAAAGGGAGAAAAAAAAGACAACAGGGAAAGAGAGACAGAGAAGAGGAGAGGCTTCTTTGAGACAAGCAGAGGGAGAGAAGTGCAAAGTGCAAGGATGAATGTCTGTTGTGATTCAGGGTCAGCCTGTGGGTTCGCAAGTTGGGTCGGATGACTCAGATGAGGGGGAGGAGGGGGGTGTTGAAGAACTTGCTGATGATGGCTTTGAGGCTCCGCAGAGCCCCCAGCCAGGCCCCTCCTACCTGGTGGAGACCCAGCTGTGTGAGCCTGACAGTGTGGATGAAGATGACCCACAGCTGGCCCTGTTCAAGGACGCCCGACGCAGGAGGCAGTCAAGTAGGAGCAAGCAGAGGAAGGCTGTGGGACTTCTCGGAAGGAGGCAAAGAGAGGCCACACCCTGAACTCTTTATAAAGGGAATGTTTGGGGGAGGGCTGGTTTGCTGAAAGCAACCGCTCCGATAGTGTTTCAAAGCTCCGGTATCTTGTTTCATGTTTTGTTTGTGTAATAAATTTGGCAGACGTATTCCAGCCTTTTGCCGTCTGTAAAGGGGTTGCCTTTTCTGCAAGGCCGGTAGCAGGCTGGTACAGAACAATGTCCGAGAAACAGAGACAAGCGTCCCATTGAAAGTGTGGTAAGTGGGTGTACAGATAGTCCTCAACCTACAACCACAGTTGACCCCAAAATTTATGTTGCTAAGTGAGAAATTTGTTAAATGAGTTTTGTCCCATTTTACAATTTTTCTTGCCACATTTGTTAAGTGAATCATTGCAGTTGTTAAATTAGTAATACAGTTGTGAATCTGGTTTCCCCATTGACTTTGCTTGTCAGAAGGTTGCAAAAGGGGAGCACATGACCCTGAAACATTGTGACCATTATAAATACAAATCAGTTGCCAATCATCCAAATGTAAATCATGTGACTCTGGGGCCATGCTGCAACAGTCATAAGTATGAAAAATGGTCACAAGTCCCTTCTTCAGTGCCGCTGTAACTTCAAACAGTCACTAAGCAAACTGTTGTAAGTCAACATCTATACTTTATCACTTTTTTGGTTTTTTGGTCATCAAGTTTTTCACACCTTGCTAGGTGACTGGTGGTACTCGGATATTGCCATATCCTAAAAGTGGTACAATCTGTGAAAAGGTTGAAAAGCACTGGTTTAGGAATATCACATTTGAAGCATTTTAATTCGTTTCAGATAAATCGATTAATTTATGTTATTATAAAATCAAATTTGTTTGTTTGCCAAATTTATATGGCTGCATATCTCATATGAAATGGCTTTGTGCAGCATATAATAAATACAAAACCATTAAAAGCATTGAAAACAGTAAACATATCATAAAACCACAGAAGGAAAAATACTATACATGACACAGCCAACACATTGGCTTCCTATAATCTAGGAATCCCCAGAGAGCTGGAAAAACCAAATTTTAAGGATTTCTACAAGACAGTAAGGATGGAGCTAACTTCACATTGAGAGGGATGAGGTTCCAGAGGGTGGGTGCCATGGCAGAAAATGCTCGCCTCCTCAGTTCCGCCCAATGATTTTTTTTGCAGATGGGGCCAGCAGCATGCCTCTTCTGCCAGACCTGATAGGAGAGAAAAATGTAATCAGGAATAAGTGGTAGCTCGGATAACCTGGTGCCATGCCATGTAGGGCTTTAAAGGTCAAAACCACACCTTGAATTTGTACCTGGGAGCAAACTGGCAACGAATACAGCTCACAGAGCAGAGGTGTAATGTATATCCACTTAAGGACACACATATAACTGCCCTTAATAGTAATAAAAACAAATTTCACCTACATGACATCATCATAGATTGCCTTAATCCACTGCATACGCACCTCCCTCTAGTTCAACCCCCATAAGAAACCTTTCAGAGGCAATTATAGGTAGTCCTGGACTTACAGTTTGTGTAGTGACCGTTTGAAGTTACAGCAGTGCTGAAAAAAGCATGCCCAAGGTCACTTGATCAAAATTTGGACACCTGGTATCATTAGCCCACTGGTAGCAGTGGGCTAATGCCTCCTTAAGTAACACCAGCTGCCTGCAATTAGTGCAGGTTCGAGTCCCACCAGGCTCAAGGTTGACTCAGCCTTCCATCCTTCCGAGGTAGGTAAAATGAGGACCCAGATTGTTGGGGGCAATTAAGCTGACTTTGTAATAATGCCGCTTGGGGTGTGTATGAAAGCCCTAATAAGCAGGCATATACATAGAATGAAGGCTACTGCTAAGCTTGTAAGCCGCCCTGAGTCTTCGGAGAAGGGCGGGATATAAATGGAATTAAAATAAATAAAAATAAATAAATAAATAAATATTTATGATGGTTGCAGTCTTCTGGGTCATGTGATGATCTTTTGTGACCTTCTAACAAGCAAAGTCAATGGAAAATCCACATTCATTTAACAACCATGTTAGTAACATAACAACTCAAGTTATTCACGTAACACCTGTGGCAAGAAAGGCCACAAAACGGAACAAAACTCACAATACATTTCTCACTTCACAATAGAAATTTGGAGCTCATTTGTGGTCGTAAGTTGAGAAATAGCAAAAACATACTTTTTAGTGAAATAAATACAATTATTCAAATTAGTATCATAAAATTGATAGAAAAGGGGTAACCATCTCTCTCTCTCTCTCTCTCTCTCTCTCTTTCAATTTACAGTCATGTTTCTTTTCTCCAGCAGCTTCTTCAAAATTAATAATGTGCTGACGCATAGCTCTTAAACATTGTTTAGGAAGGAAGTTAAAGATGGGCTGGATTATATATCTCCTTGGTGAAGACATCAAAAGCTCCTCACCATGGTGGCACTGAGCAGGATGACTCACAATTTACAGTTTCAGTCTGCTCAGTTTAGTTCAACATTTCTATTAATGGCTTGAGAAAGAGAAAGCAGAAACAAAATGAAACAAAGAAATTGTTCAAATATAAGTGGAGACAAAAGATATTTCTTCGTTTGGGGAAAAAAATCAGAAGGACAAGTACAGAGTGAGAAGCAGTGCTTTTTTTGTAAAAGAGAAAGGTGCCGGAACTCACACATGTCATACAACCCGCCTTGCCTGTCCTACAAGGTTCCATCCAAAAAAGGTGCCGGAACTCCGTTCTGAGCGTTCTATGACCAAAAAAGCCCTCTATCTATCTATCTATCTATCTATCTATCTATCTATCTATCTATCTATCTATCTATCTATCTATCTATCTATCTATCCATCCATCCATCCATCCATTCATCCATCCAGTGCATTTTTTGTAAAAGAAAAAGGTGCCGGAACTCACACATGTCATACAACCCGCCTTGCCTACCCTACAAGGTTCCATCCAAAAAAGGTGCCGGAACTCCGTTCTGAGCGTTCTATGAGGGAAAAAAGCCCTGGTGAGAAGTAATACGATTTTTAATATACGTGTATGAAAATACATTATAGTGGATTAGAAGGAGAACGTGAGTCAAGAATGCAGTGCTGCTGCAAAAGGCAGAGTTCCTTTGAGTTTGCCTCAGCAGAGATACTGTAGCTTCCAATCAGGGAAAAGCATAGTGGTACAGGTAGTCCTCCCTTACCAATCGCTCATTCGGTGACTGTTCAAAGTTACAATGGCTATGAATGAGGAGACTTATGACCGGGGATCACTGCAGTGTCTCCACAGTCACATGATTGTGATCCAGGCAGTTGGCAACTGGCTTGCAGTAAAATGATGCAGGGTTCTGCAGTCACATGAGCACCATTTGTGACCTTCACTGTCCACTTCCAACAAGGAAAGTCAGTGCAAAAGCTGGTAGGGAGTTGCAAACCATGGCCGTGTGACATCGCAGTTAATGACTGCAGGATTATTTAATGCCTGTAATGGGCACTGCCATTGTAAGTCAAGTGGGTTTGTTCGTTTTTGTTTTGTTTTGTTTTTTTGCTTTACAACCATATTGTTTAGCAACAGAATTCCTGGTCCCAATTACAGATATTTACTGAGGACTACAGGTAGCTTATTTTGCAATTGTATACAGTTCTGAGGACTACAATCTGGAAGAGTTACAACACTCTTGTGCGCTGCCCAGAATCCCCTTTGCGGGAAATAAGTGGCTATATAAATTTGATTAATACATAAACAAAAATAAAAAGAACAGAAACCCCAAAACTAAGTCTTTCAAACAAAGATTAAGTTAATGCTTGTGTTTAGCCTAGAGAAAAGATAACTTTGGGGGAGGGCTGGTGACTGGCATAACATCACAACTACAATAAAGCCATAATTGCTGCTTCAGACTGCAGGATTTGTAATAATGGTTTTGATTTATAGAAAGATTCCACAGAATGTTAGAAACAATTTTCTGATTGCAAGAGAAACTCAACAGCAAATCAAATTAGCTAGAATTGATACTCTGTAAAAACAAAATTTGGTTAGCCATTTGGCTGAGTTTCTTGCCTTTTGATTACTGCACTGAGCAAGCAGCTGGAATCAATGGCCTAGAATGGCTTATTCCAGCTTGATGATTCTATGATCCAGGCACCAGAGGCAGAAAACGAGCAAGGGAGAAGCTATCATAAACATGGGAAGCAGGCAGTAAAACAGATGAGGAAGTGAAGTTACTATATACAGTGTGGTCTACAAAAACCCAGAAGACTAGTAGATTGCAACAAAGAGAATGGCAGTTTTCTCCGACTTTACTCCCATCCAGTACATATCCAGATTTTTACACTCAGATGCAATAGTCCTATTTTCTTATCAGTTTCACTGCCTCCCCAGGAGAGCTACTCTTTTCCCACATTCATTTTCCACATGTATATATGTTACTTAAGTCATAGGTGCCTAAAGGCATTCCATATCTCAGTTTCCACACAATTTTCCTCCTTTGTCTGATAATATGCGAAGAGCCATCCTTGCTGCACCTTGCACCTTGCTACTTGAAAACTCAGCAAATGTGCCACAATAAGTTGAGAAAAAGCATGAGGTGCAAAGTGACTGCATCAGAGACAAATCAGACAAGGTGAAATATAACTACAGGAGGAAACAAGGAGCCCGATTTCCAAGTTATACACTAATGAAGATTTGAAAAGCGATAAGTTTAAGCCCAAATAATTATTTGATAAGGTCAGAGCTTTGTGAGTTGACAGCTCTAAAACTAGAAGTTAATATGCTCACTGGGTTTGAAATAAAAGTGGTTTGCTTCAGCAGCTGAAGATAAGGAATCAGTATGGATGGGGTCTTTCTCTAGGAAAGTTTGTGTTCCTTGACAATATAGCATTCTGTATGGAAGGTAGAAGCTAGGCATATTGTAGATAGCTAGGCATATTGTAGATGTGGGACTTAATAAGACCTTGAGACGACTATTATTATTATTATTATTATTATTATTATTATTATTATTATTATTATTATTATTATTATTATTATTATTATTATTATTATTATTGTGGTCAAACAGTCAGTCAGAAGTTCACACTGGATTTGGCATTTTTATCTACCTATGGAGCAAAAGCTGTATTTATACCAGGGTGGGAAGGGGAAGAAGATGACATCATTAGTTGCTGCCCTCAGGAAGCATGGGTGGCCCATATGGATGATGAACGAAGCAGTCCTGCCCCAATCTGAAGGAGCAGGGGATTCCCACTGGACCTTGGGAGAATTATCTGTGCCTGCCCTGCAATCGTAGACACAGTCTCCAAGTTCGGGAGAGCATTATCGCTTCTGAATTCAGCATCATAGAAGACAAAGAGTACAAGAACAGTGGGAAACGTTCCTTGGATAGGGTACTCTAGGGTCATTGCTCTTGATTACCTCTTGCTCCCAAGTAGGTCAGCAATTTCAATTCAGTATGAGCAATACCAACACAGCTTTAGATGGAGACTGGGAGATTTTGAGAAAAAAGCATTTGCGTGGGCTGATTCCAACACTGAAGGGTCTGGACAGTCTGGCCTAGCCTGCTAAAATTAAAAGAAGCTCTGCTTTCCTGTAGAACACCATCTTTTTCAGAAATCTGACAAGCCTGCTTGCCTAATCCTTGAACCCAGAACACACACTTTTTAGCAACTTTGATGTAACAATTTTTTACAAAGTGATTTGACTCAGGATTGTCTGACGATGGAAATGCATTGTGACCTGAGATATTGAGCAGGAGAGCATCCCCATTGTGTGGGCTCTATAGACTATTCAAAGGGGGTGTTTTCCAAGGCATGTTGTACTCCTGAAGTGCTCAGCAACACTTGCTTCCCCAGCTGTCTGTGCATTTGTGTGAATGCACACATCACACTTCCACTGGCATGCCAGTCAAGCAGAACAGAAAAGGAATTCTGGATGGATGGCTGAAAGGCTTTTAAAGTGAATTTGGTGATACAGAAAGTATTTGTAATGTTGTAATCTCAAATCAATCTCCCATATTTTTTTTTTTACAACCTGCAAGCTAATTTGTTGTGCTTAATGTAAGAAAATTATATGACATTGATGATATTTCTTAGCTGTTGAATAAGATAGATATATACCTTATTTAAAATGTTTAATAGTCTTAAGTGAAAAATCTTGGTATTTTAGAAAAGAGTAATTGACCTTTACTCATCTGGGACCAAACTGACACTTTGCTTGCTAATCACTCTGCTTGCAAAATTCACTTTAACTGTAGAAATCCTTCTGCCTTTTTGCCTTTGCACTGGCAAATTTATCAACAAATTTCAAAATGAAAGTAAGGAAAAGGAGAAAAAAGATGTAGATGTGTTTTAAGTTCAGGTCTGAGATATGTTCAGTGAAACATTATATGATTTCATTATGATTTCATTATATGATTTCATTATGGTGGGAATTGTCTTAGTTGAAAAACATCCAAATAAAGTTTCAGATCTGATACTGCTAAGCCTCCCTCATGTTTGTTAATATTTTATGTACTGCTTAATATTTTTATTAAGTAAGTAAAGAGCAATAGAATTGGGAGTTGGATAAAAAGTCAATATTTGTGTAAGTATAATTATTTTTATTTTAATTATGTCATTAAGCAATAATAGTAGAAAACATTGCTGCCACTTAAGCTTCACTGTAGTCTTGCACAAAAAAGAGTCATGATTATATTTTAAATTTTGAATTTAAATTTAATTAAGTTAAATCATTTCTAATAATTATTTCTAAATATCTTCCTCTTAGATTAATGTGAAATCCAGTCACTCTTGAAACACTTTCTGCGATTCTTTGTCAGTGTTAATTATTAACATAGCAGAAAATGTGACAAGTTCACTTCTCAACCTACTGTGAGTTCATTTAATTCAGATTTGTTTCTATAATGTTACCACATAGTTATTAAAATTGTGGATCCTTCTAAGGGAAAAAAGGTACTAGTCCTCATTGGTACATAATATACAGGGATTCAGAGCCAGATGTTTTGAGATGTAACTCTCTGACCTGCACTGGACAGTTTCACTTTCTCTGTCAAATGTGTAACTTCTCCATGTGAGACTGAAACACAATCTAGAGGTCCTCTTGGACTCATAAGTCAAAGAAAAGATGGCAGCTGAGGGCTAAAGGGCCTTTGCACAGGTTCACCTTGTATTTATTTATTTATTTATTTATTTATTTATTTATTTATTTATTTATTTATTTATTTATTTATTTATTTATTTATTTTTGGGACTTATATGCCACCCTATCTCCCAAAGGACTCAGGGCGGCTAACAACAATAAAAGCAACAATACAAAAGTTAAGAGAAATTAAATAAACAGCCCCAAAATAAATTAACTAAACAATTAAAAATTAAAACATTTTAAAAACCCGTCGTCAGTCCAGGTCAGCCTGATGAAAAAGGAAAGTTTTGAGGTCGCGGCGAAAGGACCGGAGATCTGGGGCCATCCGGAGCTCAAGGGGGAGTTGGTTCCACAGGGCTGGCGCTCCCACAGAGAAGGCCCTCCCCCTGGGGGTCACCAGCCGACATTGTCTAGCTGACGGTACCCTGAGGAGGCCCTCTCTGTGTGAGTGCACTGGGCGATGGGAAGTCGTTCCTGGCAGCAGACGGTCCTGCAAATATCCCAGGCCTAGGCCATGTAGGGCTTTAAAGGTAAGTACCAGCACCTTAAATCTCACCCAGAAGACAACCGGTAACCAATGCAGCTCACGCAGGAGGGGTGTAATATGGGAGTATCGGGATGCTCCCATCACTACCCGTGCGGCCGCATTCTGCACCAGCTGGAGCCTCCGGGTGGTCTTCAAGGGCAGCCCCATGTAGAGAGCATTGCAGTAATCTATCCGGGAGGTAACGAGTGCATGAGTGACCGTACGTAGGGCATCTCGGTCCAGATAGGGGCGCAACTGGTGCACCAGGCGAACCTGGGCAAATGCCCCCCTGGCCACGACTCCAATATGATCTTCAAAACTGAGTCATGAATCCAGGAGGATGCCTAAATTGCGTGCCCTATCAACAGGAGGTAACACCTCTCCTCCCATAACCAAAGATGGAACCTCTTGGACAAGTCGAGATGCCGGTACATAAAGCCACTCAGTCTTGGCCGGGTTGAGCTGGAGCCTGTTCTTCCCCATCCAAATCCGTACCGCTTCCAGGCAACGGGACATCACATCGAGGGCATCGCTGGGTTGGTTCGGGGTGGAGATAAAAAGCTGGGTATCATCAGCATATTGATGATACCTCACCCCGAAACCACGGATGATCTCACCCAGCGGCTTCATATAGATGTTGAACAGGAGGGGCGAGAGTACCGACCCCTGAGGCACCCCACAACTAAGGGGCCTAGGGGTTGACCTCTGCCCTCCTGCCAACACCGTCTGCAAACGGGCCAAGAGGTAGGAGGAGAACCACCGTAAAACGGTGCCTCCCACTCCCAACCCCTCAAGATGTTGCAGCAAGATACCATGTTCGATGGTATCAAAAGCCACTGAGAGGTTTAAAAGGACCAGGACAGAGGAATAACCCCTGTCTCGGGCCCGCCAGAGGTCATCCACCAGCATGACCAATGCCGTCTCCGTGCTGTACCCGGGCCTGAAACCCGATTGGTATGGATCCAGATACTCAGTTTCCTCCAGGACCAAATGGAGCTGCCGTGCCACCACGCTCTCAACAACCTTCGCAAGGAAGCGAAGGTTGGAGACAGGACGAAAGTTATTTAAAATAGCTGGATCCAAGGCAGGTTTCTTGAGGAGGGGCCTTACCACCGCCTCTTTCAAGGCAGCAGGGAAGCACCCCTCACTCAAGGAAGCATTGATAACTGCCAGGAGCCAGCCTCGTGTAACCTCCCGAGCCGCATAAAACAGCCAGGAGGGACACGGGTCCAACAAACACATGGCGGCACTTAATTTCCCCATGATCCTGTCCACTTCATCCAGAGTCACAGGATCAAACTCTTCCCAAATATTATCGGCCAAACCCATCGTTTCCCCCTCATCAGATACTGCCCAGTCAGAGTCCAAGCCAGCCCGAATCTGAGCGATTTTATCCACCAGATACTCACTAAACTCCTCGGCCCATCCCTGCAAGGGGTCCTCTCCCGTCCCCTGATTTAAAAGGGAATGGGTCACCCTAAACAGGGTGGCCAGGTGTACCAGCCTGCTACCGGCCCTGCAGAAAAGGCAGGGACAACCCATTTTACAAGAAGGCAAGAGGCTGGAATTATGCCTGCCAAATTTATTGCTACAAAAACAAATAGAACAAGACACGAACCAAGAAACAGGAGCTTTTCAAGCGGTTGCCTTCAGCAAACCAGCCCTCCCACGCATTCCCCCTTAAATACAGTTCAGGGTGTGGCTTCTCTCTGCCTCCTTCTGAGGAGCCCCATTGCCTTCCTCTGTTTACTCCTGATTGACTGCCTCCTGCGTCGGGCGTCCTTGAACAGGGCCAGCTGTGGGTCATCTTCATCCACACTGTCAGGCTCACACAGCTGGGTCTGCGTCGTGACCAGGTGAGAGGGGCCTGGCTGAGGGCTCTCATCAAGCTGTCCAACCCCCTCAGCAAGCTCTTCAACACCCCCCTCCTCCTCCTCCTCTGAGTCGTCCGACCCAACTGCCGAACCCACAGGCTGACCCTGAATCACAACACCAGGCGGTTATCTGTGGATGCGATGAGGGTGGCGAAGTGAGCACGCTTTGCTACCTCCATTGCCACAAGATAAGATCTAGAAAAGGATCTTAACTGTGTTCAGTCAGACTCGGACTGACTGGATCTCCAAATGCTCTCTAGGCCCCTTCTCCGGTGCTTCATATCCCGCAGGTCCACGGAGAACCAAGGAGCGAGCTGGGATCTGCGCCAGGTCAGAGGCCGCAAAGGCACAACATGGTTGAGAGCCTCCAAAGCAGCCCGTTGCCAGGCGTCAACTAAGGTCTCGACCGGGCTGTTGGAAAGGGAGGAAGGAATCAATCCAAGCGCCGTTGTTGTGACTCAGGGCCAGCCTGTGGGTCCGACAGCCGGCTCCGATGTATCGGATGACTCAGATGAGGGGGAGGAGGGAGACGAACCGGCTGATGATGGTTTGGAGGCTTTGCAGAGCCCTCAGCCGGGGACCTCTTCTCAGCTGCGTGAGCCCGATAGTGCGGAGGATGATGACCCACAGCTGGCCCTGTTCAAGGACGCCCGACGCAGGAGGCAGTCGAGCAGGAACAAACAAAGAAAGGCTGTGGGACTCCTCGGGAGGAGGCACAGGGAGACCACGCCCTGAGCTCTCAATAAAAGGAGTGTTTGGGGAGGGGCTGGTTGCTGAAAGCAACTCTTCCGCTTGAGGAGACAAGCTCTAGTGTTTTTGTTAATTGAGTAATAAATCCTGGCAGACGCCTTTTAGCCTTGGACGCTCTCCAGTCTCTTCTTTCTGAATAGGGGTTTGCCTTACTACAAGGCCAGAAGAGGGCTGGTTCAGAACAGTTTGCTTTCAGCCTTCCACCCCTTACTACTACGATGGAGCAGCTTCTTGCCGAGAATGCTCAGCTCACCCAGCAACTCACTTTGCTGGCAGCTCAGGTGGCTCAACTGCAAGCTCAGGTACATGCTGCACCCCCACCCAGGAGGAAATGTCAGATAGCTATGCCGGATAAATTTGCTGGCAATCCAGAACTGTTTCCTGCCTTCCTGGGACAATGCCAGCTTTTTATCAGCGTGAGAGCAGCTGATTTCCCCACTGACCGAGATAAGGTGGGATTCGTGTTGAGCCTTCTGTCGGGGGATGCAGCTCGTTGGGGCACGCCTCTGCTGGCACAGCCTAGCCCTTTGTTGGATAACTTTGGGGGGTTTTGTGACCATATGCGCCTCATGTACGAGGACCCGATTAAGGCGCAGACTGCCACCCGACGCCTGAAAGCTTTGAGGCAGGGTCAGCGCCCCCTACAGGCCTATATCAGCGATTTCCGGCTGCTTAGCCAGGATTCCGCCTGGAATGAGGCTGCGCTCGTGGATGCCTTCCAAGATGGCTTGTCAGAGGAGATGTTGGATGAGCTGGCCCGCGTGGACATTCCCTCAGACCTGAATGGGCTGATCCATCTTTGTCTGCGAATCGATGCCCGGCTGCAGCAGCGAAAGAGTCGCCGTGCCACCCCACAGACCCCTGCCGCCCCTGTTGTGCGTGAGCCCCCAGTCCAGAGGGAGGAGCCAATGGAGCTGGGTGCCGCCAGGTCCCGTCTCTCGGTGACAGAAATGGACAGACGACGATCGGGGGGGTTGTGTTTTTACTGTGGGGACCCTGGACATTTGGCCGCTTCTTGCCCGAAGAAGCGTCAGCGGGCGTCAGTGACCAAGCCTGCCCCGAGAAAGTCCCCTGCTTTGCTGTCGGGAAACGGCCCGAGCCCGATCTAGACGGTGTGATAGATCGGGCGACTCACAACGACCACGCCGAGCGACGCCGTTCCGACGGTGCCTGTGAACCTCCACGGCATTTGATTTTGGAGGCACGTCTGATCCTTCCTGGCAAGCCAGAGGGGATTCCGGTCCATGCCTTAATTGACTCTGGGGCTACCACTAACTTTATGGACTCGGCCTTTGTGGCCAAATGGGCTGTTCCCCAGTGTCCGGTGGATCCGCCCATGCTAGTGGAGACCATCGATGGTCGAGTGCTCCTGTCTGGGCCTATTACGGCCGCCACGCAACCCGTGTGTATGGCCATCAGTTCCCATGTGGAGGCCATTCAGTTCTACATCACTTCGGATCTGCACTTCCCCGTGGTCTTGGGACTGGCGTGGCTCCGGGCGCATGATCCACAGATCTATTGGTCTCAGAACTTGGTCACCTTCCCAAGTTTGCAGTGCGTGGACCACACCCGCCATATCTGTGCCGGCCAGGTGGAGGGTTCCTCAGGGGTTTCCTTGCCTCCCGAACTGTCCGACTTTGCTGACGTGTTCAGCGAGTCAGAGGCGGACCAATTACCCCCGCACAGGCCCTATGACTGTTCCATTGATCTAGTCCCTGATGCGCCTCTCCCAGTGGGGCGTTTGTACTCCATGTCGGAGCCCGAGTTGGCTGCATTGCGGGACTTCCTGACAAAGAATTTGGCTCGTGGTTTCATCCGGCCCTCGTCCTCGCCAGTGTCTGCGCCCGTGCTCTTCGTCAAAAAGAAGTCGGGCGAGTTACGGCTTTGCTGTGACTACCGGAAACTCAACGCCATCACGGTGCGTAACCGCTACCCGCTGCCCCTCATCCCCGAGCTCTTGGACCGACTCCGGGAGGCTAAGATCTTCACGAAACTGGACCTGCGTGGAGCTTACAACCTCATCAGAGTTCGGCCGGGTGATGAGTGGAAGACGGCGTTTGGTACTCGCTATGGACATTTCGAGTACACGGTGATGCCGTTTGGCCTGACCAACGCCCCCGCTGTGTTTCAGCATTTTATGAACGACATCTTTCGAGATCTGTTGGACCAGTTTGTCGTAATTTACCTGGACGACATCCTGATTTACTCCCCGTCGCGTGAAGCGCATCATCAGCATCTCCATCAGGTCCTGCAGCGCCTCCGGAAACATCGGCTGTTTGCCAAGTTGGAGAAGTGCCAGTTCTACCAGGTGACCATCGATTTCCTGGGTCACCGCATTTCTCCTGAGGGCATCGCCATGGAACCGAGTAAAGTTGAGTCGTTGCAGAGTTGGCAACCCCCGCGTCGCGTGAAGGATGTTCAGCGACTTCTTGGATTCGCCAACTACTATCGAACATTCATCCCTGGCTTTGCTGCCTTGACAGCCCCCCTCACCCGGCTCCTGCAGAAGAAGACTCGGTTCCAGTGGAACGCCCCCGAACAACAGGCGTTCCAAGCTTTGAAGGACGCCTTCATGAAGGAGCCCATCTTGAAGCATCCCGACCCGCAACGGCCGTTTGTCGTGGAGGCGGACGCCTCCGACATTGCCATTGGGGCCGTGTTACTCCAGGCAGCGACGCCCAACGGTACCCTTTTCCCTTGCGCGTATCACTCTCGGAAATTGAACCCCTCGGAGCGCAACTATACCATCTGGGAGAAGGAGCTGCTGGCCATCAAGGCGGCGTTCGAGGCTTGGAGGCATCATCTGGAGGGGGCGCGGCATCAAATCGAGGTCCGGACGGACCACAAGAATCTGGAAAGCCTGCAGACCGCTCGGAATTTGAACCAACGCCAGATCCGGTGGTCCCTCTTCTTTGCGAGGTTTGACTTCCGGGTGCGGTACATACCAAGCGGGCACAACCAGAGAGTGGATGCTCTGTCCAGGAAGCCCGAGTACACCCGAGTGGAAGACAAGCTTCCGCCCAGGACAGTGATCCCCGTCGAGTCTTTTGCTGCGGTGCGGGAGCCGGTGGATATACGGGCTCGGATCCGGGAGGCGCAGCAGCAGGAGGCGTGGGTGGCTCAGCGGAAGGAAGAGGTGGGGCCAGATTCGCCTTGGTCGGTCACGGATGGACTCCTGTATTATCGTGACCGGCTCTATGTTCCGGGAGGGCCACTCAGGGGACTCGTCCTCAGCCAGTGTCATGATAACCCGGCTGCGGGGCATTTTGGCCTGTTCAAGACTCTGAACCTGGTCTCCCGTACCTTCTGGTGGCCCCGAGTCCGACACGATGTCCAGTCTTATGTCACCTCCTGCGTCCCATGCAGGCAGGCCAAGTCAGCGACAGGGGCCCCGCCTGGTTTACTGCAGCCTTTGCCAACGCCCAAGAGACCCTGGGGGGCTGTGTCCATGGACTTTCTGACGGATCTACCCCCATCCTCCGGCTTCACGACAGTGTTTGTGGTGGTGGACATGTTGACCAAGATGGCGCACTTCATCCCCTGTCGCGGCTTACCGTCAGCTCGCGCCACTAGTCGCATGTTCATCCAACAGGTGTTCCGGCTGCACGGCCTTCCCGATAGGGTCGTCTCCGATAGGGGGGCCCAGTTTACAGCCCGCTTCTGGCAGGAGTTGATGCGGGCGTTGGACATCAAGGTTTGCCTCTCGTCCGCGCATCATCCTCAGACCGACGGGGGTACCGAGAAGGTCATCGGCATCTTAGAGCAGTATCTGCGCTGCTACGTTAACCTGCAGCAGGACAATTGGGTGGACTATTTGGCCATAGCCGAGTTTGCCTTTAACAACTCGCAGCACACCTCCACGCAGATGACACCGTTCTTGGCCAACGTGGGTTATCACCCCAGGTTTTTCCCCCTTTCTCCCGTGGACTCACCGGAGCCGGCAGCGAACGAATTCATGGCGGAATTACAGGCGATCCATCGGTTGGTGCGACGGCAGCTGGAGAAGGCCAAGGCCGACTACAAGAGGTTCGCCGATCGGTCGAGAAGGGATACGCCTCCATTATCGGTGGGGGATCGGGTCTGGCTGTCCACCAGGAACCTACCATCCACTCGGCCGGCGAGGAAGCTGGACCACCGTTACCTTGGACCGTTCCCAGTCGAGGCCGTCATCAACCCGGTCGCCTATCGTTTAACTCTGCCACGTTCCCTGCGCGTGCACCCCGTCTTCCATCGGTCCTTGTTGGTCCCCGAACAACCGGCTTGTCCACTTCGCCAAGCGGAACCTCCCCCATCAGGACCTCGTGATGGCGACAGCACCCCCGAGTACGAGGTCGCCAGCATCAGGGATTCCCGCTGGCTGAAAGGTCGCTTCCAGTACCTGATCGAGTGGAAAGGGTACGGGCCGGAGGACTTCACATGGGAAGACGCGACCGCCGTTCATGCCCCTGCGTTGGTGACTGCTTTTCACGGACAGTTCCCATCCCGACCGCATCCGGATCGGCAGACCCGGGGGAAGGGCCCTGCGGTGCGGGATAGTGTTGTGACTCAGGGCCAGCCTGTGGGTCCGACAGCCGGCTCCGATGTATCGGATGACTCAGATGAGGGGGAGGAGGGAGACGAACCGGCTGATGATGGTTTGGAGGCTTTGCAGAGCCCTCAGCCGGGGACCTCTTCTCAGCTGCGTGAGCCCGATAGTGCGGAGGATGATGACCCACAGCTGGCCCTGTTCAAGGACGCCCGACGCAGGAGGCAGTTGAGCAGGAACAAACAAAGAAAGGCTGTGGGACTCCTCGGGAGGAGGCACAGGGAGACCACGCCCTGAGCTCTCAATAAAAGGAGTGTTTGGGGAGGGGCTGGTTGCTGAAAGCAACTCTTCCGCTTGAGGAGACAAGCTCTAGTGTTTTTGTTAATTGAGTAATAAATCCTGGCAGACGCCTTTTAGCCTTGGACGCTCTCCAGTCTCTTCTTTCTGAATAGGGGTTTGCCTTACTACAAGGCCAGAAGAGGGCTGGTTCAGAACAGCCGTCTGGAACCTATCTGGGTCCATCAGGCACCTGGGGCGGAACCACCTGATGCACCTTGTGCATCAGTCACACTTATTCTGGGAGGACCTCGTTCTATGGTCATCTTTCAACTGGATTACTGTAATGTGCTCTAAGTGGGGCTCCCCTTGAAGACTACTTAGGAGCTGCATCTGGTCTAAAATGAGTGATGTGGACAGTGATGTACATGTCTCTACTGCTTGTTTGGCTTTTGTGTGGCTGTCTCTCTGCTCCTTTATAAGAGCAGCTGTTCTACCTGCAGTTACCCTGCTCTCAGATGCCTAGAGATGAGACATGTTGGGCACCCCTTGATGGAAGGAGCTGAAAATAGATGCCGCAATGATCTCTCTGTTATCATCATCGTGGGGTTTTGTGTTGTTTTTTTTGTATTCCTCTCCTTTTGCTCTTTGTCTCATAATATCAGACTTTACTGGTCTGTGGCCTTTTGAATTACTTAGTTTGCATCCTGGTGAAAACCTCTTCTCTCTTGATTTAAAATAGTGAATTTCAGCTTCAGAATACTTCAACTATTTTAAGGGGAAAAATCCTAACTGCAAGAGCATTTTAGAATCAATTATGCAAGGATATGCCAGCTCACTGGATATGCATGGATTCAGCCTGGATTTTCTACCATACTGGGGGATGGTAGAAGGACACGGTCTCTCCCTCAGACAAACAAAATACATTGTGTGCTGAAGGAAGCAACCAATTTACTTCTGCATAGAGTGGGTGATGGTGGGAGGGATGGTCTATTCAGAAAGTTGCTTGATGCCTTGTCAGTATGCTTTTGCAGAAACTGAAAGGTGATACTACTCTGCAGGCATACCGATTAGAATTTCAAGGTTGAGTCCCAAAGCCCTGAGTGTGTTCTGTTAGACAGAGCAGCATACCTGAATTGCCAGATGCTTTAACAGCAATACAACCTCTTTGCTTCACCTCTCTCATTCTGCAGACTTTCTTATAAACTCAACATCAATAAATTGCTTTCAGGTTATGTTTGGCTCATTTCCTAAATACTAAATTTGTCTTTGTCCCCACTGCTAAAACTGGCACGAAACAGAACCAAAGTCCTCTCCCTGCAACTTTTTACCCTAGTTAACACCCATGATTAAATTAATGCTGTTAATAATATATGACAACAGAGGTTCTGGCAGGCACTACAGCTCTTAGCCAATGCTTTTTGTTCAGCAGAAAATTGCTTTTCACTCAAAACAATTGTTGCTCTCCTTCTGTTCATACAGACTGAAACTTTTTGATACTAACATGCCAAAGCGGGGGAAATGCCAGTATTCAAGATATTATACAGTTTGATGAATGGGATCTTTGTGCTTCTTGGGAGATGGACAGGAGGCTACAATGTATTATGTAGGATTTCATGGGGTGCAATAAATATATAGCTTGCTCCTCATGCCCCCCCCCATTTGTCTTTGCAAGCTTGATTCTTGGTGTCTTCATGGATATGTTTATATGATTTCCTTGGCAACAATAGGGAAGTGGTTTGCTACAGCTGCTGCCTGGAAGATTATTCCTTACTTTTCCTTTTTTTTTCTTTTCTCCCCAGCACAATGTGCAGTCCTGGTATCCTTTGGAAATCTTATTTACAAGTACTAACAAGGCCAAACTCTGCTTAGTCACTGCTCCAACAGGATTATCCAGATGTTGCCACCTGCAGAGAGACATTTCTTTTACATATACATATCATTTTGTAGAGCAGTGTGGTGGCCTAGTGGTGAAGATGTTTGCCTTCCACTCGGAAGGTTGAGAGTTCAGTTCTAGGTAGCGGAAGATGTTTCTATCCTAGGGCACAAAGAAAAAATATCTGCTGTGAACTCCACATAGATTAGAAGGCATTTGGCCAGTAAACACTGAGCTCCATCCAGTTGCCCCAACTCTACCCCAAATTAAGGGATTACAGGGTTGTAAAAGGGAGGTTTCTTATATGTATCATTTTATAATGTGATGACAACCCCCAACTGAGATCCCCTCAGCAAATCCTGGCAGTCCTAAGGGTAACTCCAAATGGACCCAATCACACACAGAATTAAATTAACTTTCTACCCTGTTTGTTGTGTTATGGGAATTCCACAATCCAGTCAATGGACTCATTTTGTGTTCCTAGTTCAAAAATCCTGGAAGATAAGTTCTCAGTTTTGTACTCCCTTGTAATTTGCACTCAACCACATTCCAACAAAGTATCCTCTTTTACCAAAAGTAAAGTCAGGATCAACATTTAATAATAATAATAAATACAGCAGTAAACATAGCCTTCAGATATCATGGTCCATTACAGAATGTTTGATCTATATTTTTGTGTCTAGCTTTGGCCATTCCAAGATCTGTGCCTATTGCTAGATTGCATTTTAAAATGCAGTAGTGACAGTTAAGGCCAAAGCATATTATATGGCCAACCCTAAACCCATAGTTGGGAAAAACTCCCTCTTAGCATACACCTTTCTTTAGAATATGCTATCTTTTTTGATCCAAAAAAGGGAATGATTAAAACACTGAAGACGGGATCTTCATCTGCAGCAGAAGTGGGGAACTATGGCCCATTTATGATTTGTGGACTTCAACTCCCAGAATTCCTAAGCCAGTCAAGCTCGTTTCCCACCCTTATTTACACAATGACTCAAGTATCAGCCCAGGTACTGCCTTTATTGAAATTTAATAGTGCCTTCCAACCAGCTACTTACTTTACCTTATTTTTTTCCCCATTTTTGTCCTGTTGTTCTGCTTCTTCTATATGCTGAATTTACATTGTGTTTGTTATGAGGAATAAACTAAACTGCGTACAGAGCATAAGTTGTTATATATTTCTGGAGTGATGAGTTTGCTGATTTTTTTAGACCAAATTTGATAATAGTTTTAGATATTTTTACTTTGTTGTAATTTTAGATGGTATCATATTTAATATAGTGTTTACACGTGATTTAATATAGGCTGGATCCTGTATCTCACTTATAGATATTAGTTTGGTTGTTTTACAAATGTATTTTAATTTTGTCTTAAATTTTTATTGTCTATTATATATACTGGTCTATGACCACAATAAATTGGAATAGAAATTAAATAAATTGATGTCACACACATCTAATAATGCTGCTTCCTATTTTCTCTAGAATAACCACCCTATGAGAAGAGTTAAGTTGAGAGGGAGTGACTGGCCCAAAGTTACTCAGCCAACTTTTATTCCTAAGTGAAAATTAGAACTCAATTTCCCAAACCTTTAGTCACTGCAACAAAGTGACTTTCTGAGTTTCAATGGTACTGTATATTGAGAAATTACCCCGTCTGCTCCAAAGAAAATTGTGAATAGTAATACCACTTCTTTATTCATTTACATCTGTGCACTGAATGTGCACGTTCAGTACAATAATTATGTGGGAAACAAGTTAAAAAGATTTTTTTAAAAAATAATTTTATTAAATATTTTAAAACATAATTAAGAAAAAACAGAAATGTAGGAAAAGAAAAAGTAAATGGGGATTTAAAAGCATTATAAATTAAATATACATTTCAAAATATATAACATTTGTGTAGTTCAAGATACTAAAATTTATCATTTTAAAACTTCACATTTTTGAAAGCAAGATAATATGTAATATATATAAGAAATAACAGTTTACTTTGTAAAAATATGAAGTATGAAAATAGTCACTGTAAAAGTAGCAGGTTGGAAAGTGAATTCAATGTTTAGAATTTGTTTTATTCTGTTTTATATCATTTTCTAGAAACTGGGCTTTCAGTATAGCCACCAAGGATTAAAAAAATTAATTAACCTGATTATTACATTTCCAACAATTTTTAGAGAATGAAATACCTGTTTTAGGAATCAGTACTGCAGTAATATACCATCAATAAAACATCTTGAATGGTTTTCTCCAACTGTAATATTCACTGTAAATTTAATATTATTCTATTCGTATTCCCACTGTTGCATGTCACTTGTTTTGTTCACATTCTGCATTCATTTAATCATATTGTCATTGACTAAATCCTGTTTGAAATAACTCCAGCAAATGTTATATGTTTTCTGTTGCAAGTTTTTCAAATGTTGACAAGTCTTTAAATAGTCTACTTCAATTTTGTAATTATAGTTTAGAATTGTACTACCTCTGGAGATATTGAAACCACTCAGGTGACTGTGAATATTTCAAAGGAAAAAAATCAGAAAATATTTCACATTTTTCTTATTAACAGTTAAATCTTGCAGCCTTTGCAAGTTAGTATCTCTCCACCGGTCACATTTATTGGAACGTTCACCTCCATGGAAATAGATATTTAATACTGAAGCAAGAGGCAATAAGCCTGATCTAATTATATACTTTTAATATTCTGCTTATTAAATTTCTCTTACAGGTTATATGTTTTCATTTGTATCAACCAAAGATATTTATGCAAACCATCTGGAAGTTCTGTTGCCTCAACAGAGGCTATTCAGCCATAAAAGGATATAATCTAGCCAATAATCCAAGTTAAACAGCCAGCTGGATAACACTGGTTTTACTTCGATACTGCCTGATTCTTTTGAATCTTGAGAAATCTTAAGCTGTATCCCCAGTCGATGAGATCATATAAAATTAGACACTTGTCTCTATTGGTCTACAATAATTATTAGAATGATTTCAAACAGAAAATTTGACAAAATGTTAAATTTTACTGCTGCCATTCTTCCTAACAAAGACAATTTTGATTTTCTCCACCATTATATTGTTCCAAGTGTGCAAATAATTAGTCTTAAATAAATTATTCATATTTGTTGTTGTAAAAAAATATTCTCAGGTACTTAGTCTTTTTATGATCCTATCTTTTTAATCAAATTGCCAACTATTGGCATCTATATATTTTGCACTTCACTTTGCAAAGATTTATATCAACATCATTATCATCATCATCTATTTTGGTCATTGGATAACATTTATATTCATTACTAAAATTAAAGCCATCCCATTGTTCCAAGAGTCTAACCTACATCTACTATAAGAATCATTAAAATTTAAGATGCTAGCAAAAGTATGAAAACATAATACTAAGCCAGTCCTAAAACTGCTTCTCAGTCAGTGAGGTAACCAGATTATCATTTCCATTAATCTGCCAATTTCTAGCATAGATGATTAGCCTATAATACTGATGACATTCAGTGGACTAATTAATTTATATTTTTTCCCTTTTTATATACAGTATAAAGGCTACAATTGCCTGCCTCTAAATTTAATCTACTTACCAACTGCATTAAATGTAGACCTATTTTATTGCCTCTTTTGTCCTTAGATTGTCTTATATCAACATTAGTTAAATCTCAGTCAGGTGCCATGGAATGAGTGAGTCATCATCTGCATCCATTTTGGCCCTGATGTCTCCAGTTAATATCTAAATTTTATTAATTTAAATAGATGTTCCTCAAGCTAGTTCCATATCTCCTTTATCTGCAATATACTTACCTTTGAAAGGAGATCGACATTAATTGCAAATGAAATGTGCTGTAACCATGATGCAATTAGGTAGTGTAATATTAATCCAAGGACTTCATAGATGAAGCCACAAGCTTGAAGGATACAAAAATAACTCATTTAAACTTTGGAAGGCCCAAGTACTATCAATCAGGAAAAACTTTTTCCTCTGCCATCACACATGAAACTGACTTAGCTTCCTTTCAGCATGAAATCCTTCCTCAAATTTAACTTGGTAGTTCATCCAAAGCAGATGGTGAAATTTGGGACCTTTGGAATTCTTGTTGCTATTTATTCATAACTATGCCAGACCATGACTTCCCACCAAATAAGCTTTTTTTTTTTAAAGAATGCTCTTTCTATTCCAGACTGTGTGCATGTCAATCAGAACACTTTTACCATTAGGGATGTTTATTCATTGGCTAAAAATAAGGAGAGACATTTTTATAAGATAAGAGGTAGAAAGTGGCTACAAGCTTTACATATACTGACTTCTAAACCAGGGCTTTTCAACCAGTGGTACGGGTACCACCTGTGGTACATTGGCACCTGGCAGGTGGTACGTGACCATCCTAGAAAAGTGGTAGTGGGGGAGGGGAATGAGCTGAATTGGTGGCAGCACCACACAAACCTGCGTGAGAGACGGCTGGAGCTGCAGGGCTGTCAGGGCTCAGCGGAAGCACCAGGATCAGTGCCAGGCTCCAGCTGGAGCTCGGCACTGATCCTGGTGCTTCTGCTGAGTCCAGAAGAAGCGCCGATCAGCTGGAATGTTGCAGCATCTCCAGGGTCTTGTGATTTACATTCAGATGCTTGGCAACTGATTCATATTTATGACGGTCACAGTGTCCCAGGGTCATGTGAAGTGACCAAAACTTGCTACAACCACCAGCAGACGGGGGGAATAAAAACCAAACACCCTTCCCCCCCCCCCCCGCTGCCAATCCTCAACAGAAATGTTCACAACAATGAAAACCTCAGACAGGATGAAGAGCGCCACCAGGCAAGCAGGCAGGTGTCTTGCTCGGCTGTGGCTTGGGAGGCACTTTTTTCAGTGCCATTGTAACTTTGAACAGTCACTAAGCGAACTGTTGTAAGTTGAGGACTACCTGTACTTCATCACTTTTTTCCTTTTTTTTTGGCCATCAAGTTGCTAGGCGACTGGTGTTGCCCTATCCTAAAAGTGGTACAATGGGTGAAAAGGTTGAAAAGCCCTGTTCTAGAAGGAGTAGAGACCAGTTCTTTCTTGTTGAATGGAAATAGAAATATGAGAATCATGGCTCATCCTGAGATGAAATCAGTTTCCCCCCCTTTGCAAGCACCCTTGTCAATAGATCCTTGTGATCTGTCACTGAAAATGGCTCTCCTCTTCCAGAATCAGCAGAATCTGAATCTGTAGAATGGACCTTAGTAATTAATCACTGCTTCACTTTGTTTTGGTGACCTTCTTTTAGTGTTCTAGCTCAGGGGTCTTCAAACTTGGCCCTTTTATGACTTGTGGACTTCAACTCCCACAATTCCTCAGCCAGCATGCCTGGCTGAGGAATTCTGGGAGTTGTAGTCCACAAGTCATAAAAGGGCCAAGTTTGAAAACCCTTGTTCTAGTACTTTCCCAGATTTAAGATTGCTCAGGTGAAAGTCACAGGAGATTTGAATACCTTAACGGGATTCTAGCTTTGCACTGTCTGTCTTTTATTCCCATAAAATGCTGAAAAGATCAGAAACGTCAAGAAGGATGCCGACATATTGCCTACCCTAACCAAATTTTAAAAATCACGAAATGTTTCATAGTGCAAATACAACATGAAACTGTACTTTTCTTTTCTCCTAAGTTGTGCTTGAACAGGCAAATATTTGTTTGCTTGACTAAAACATCAAAATATCCTGTCAGAAATCAATGGAGGTGAAGTTGAAACTTGTAGAACCACAGTGAACCTGCAAGCTACTTGGTAAATTTCTAGAAATACAGGCAGCTCTCTGTATGGAGCCATTTGGTCAATCAGCCTACACTTTATTTATACTGAATTATCGCTCCAATTCTTTCAGCAAGAAGGAGAAAGCAAATTAAACTTAACAAATAGTAAAGCATTAAGGTCCTCTGAAACTGGGGAAGGGGGGGGGAACTAGGGACTCTTGTTATCCTAGATGAACAATAATTTATCCAAACTGACCCACATGAGACATTTTTAGTACTCTGTTAAATCTATCCACCCATTTCTCAAGTGTTTTATTCCTGTGCAAAAAGATATTAGTTTTTCTTCCTCCGTGTCAGGGCTCCTTTTATTTTGCTGGTTCAGGCAGCCCTTGTTATTCACAGGGATTGTTCAAGCCAGGAAAACTACAGATAAAGCGACCATAGATAATACAATTATGAGAAAACACTTTATACATGCACAAAAGTCTGTCTACCATTTTTCAGATATCTAAACTCTACATCATTCAAATTGCAGCTATGTGAAATCCTTTACTGTGGATAACAAGGTCTGGTCTGCCTTTTCTAGCCATGGATACTTGAAACTACAGATAACAAGGCCACAGATAATGAGGCCCTCCTGGTTTCATTTTTTTTCTTTTTTCTTTTTCTTATTTTACTGTTGTGTGATGCCAGAGGAAATGTATTCTCATTTGTTTTATAGCTGCTGCAATATGATACCCATTTTTGCCTTTGTATATGCTTAATCATTTCTTTTTTCCCCCTTTTTTCTCCCATTCTTCCTTCAAGTAAACATAGTCAGAGATTGTGAACTGTATGTACTGTCAAACACTATCCAATCAATCAGATTTGGATAAATGGATTGTATCACTGAGGGTAAATGAAGTCCCTTGAGGGAGAGGTTAAGTCATAGAATCCAATCAGGTATCACAAATGAACTGGAGTTCCAAAAAAGTTGCAGAGAGAACAAGGGAGTTTCAATGCTACTGCTGAATTTCATAAAACAATCCTTCCCCTTCCAATTCAATATCCTTGTCACCACATGGGATATTAGTTGACCTGATAACCTTGGAAGTTCTTCTTCATACCTGTCATCCCTTTGTAGAAACCCCAGAAGCCAGTGGGCCACAATAGCACCTGTTTACTCAAATTCTTCACATCACCCAATTCTTCACATCACCCGTCCTCTTTGTCATCTTGCATGGCAGAGTAGTGTTCCCTCTCTACTTAACAGACATCTACTATTTTCTTGTTCTTCAGTGCCTATTTATGTTCCCAAAAGGGTTAGAGTCTGCTTCTTCTGCAAGCTTTTTCTTCTTTCTAGCCGTACAAAATATATTTTGTGGTTCTTGTTTCTAAAGTGTTACTGTCTGGCTATGGGGCTTAGTCTTTTTTTAAAGATGTCTTCCTTAAAGAGAATTGCTTCCTCTGTCAGATCTTTTTCCTTCTTCATCTGATCAGTCTTTGTCCTCTCCTTATTTGGAATGTCCCACTAGCAGCTTTAGTCCTTTATGTTTCCCAAGAATGGCTACAAGCTAGTACTTGCTGCAAATGCCTGAAGCATTGCATACCATGACTATAGTGTCTTGGCCATTCATCTTTGAATGAATTTTTGAGATACCACTGGTAGAAGGCTCTTCCTCTGTGGGTTTCAGATTATCCAAGTCTGTACTGCTAATTCAGTTGGTTTTTTAAAAAAAATACTCCCTGTTTAAACTTGCCAATCTTCCCAGGGAAACTCTTGTTCTTAAAAAAAACTTTTACAAAATGGTGGACCATCAGTATATGACATCAGAGAATTTGTCTAGAATAGGGTTCCCTAACCCCTGGGCCACAGCCCATTACCAGGCCGTGGCCCATTCAGAATCTGGGCACGGAAGCGGTGGGAGAGTGCATGCAAAGTTCCACTTACGCACACAGCAGCCAGGCAAGCATGCAGGGACAACTCCATTTGTGCAAGTGGCAGACTCGTGTGTCCGACACTTGCGCAAATGGAGCTGTGTGTGCGTGCACACTCACCCACCACTCATGCAGAACCATCCACCCGCCATTCCGCAAAACCAAATAGTTGGAGACTGCTAGTCCAGAAAGGCACTTCCAATTTATGTTGGAAATGTGAACAAAAAGTGTCTGGTGGGTGTGTAAAAAAACTAGAGAATTTTGGATTTAAGTACATACACAGATTCAGAAGATTTTAAAATATACAATTGAGAGCAGAATTTTTCCTCTTGGAACTGGAGGAGAAACAGTTGGCAAAAAATCATGGAACTTTATTTTTATGTATAATAACTGCAGCAAGGTTATTGTATACACAAGATAAAAGGATTTGGCAATATCTACAATGGAGATATTGGTGAAGATGATAGAACTTGCTGAGATGCCCAGATTAATTTGCTTGGTTGGAGAAAATTTCTACAATATGCTAACTGGAAATCTCTAATGGGCATTTTGCATAAAATAAATAAACTTATGAATTATAGTTTTGTTGATGAGTTAGGATAAATTATAGACAGAAGAGTCATGATTAACTTTAGAGAAAGAGGCAAATTTATAATTGTCCTTATAATTGGTGCAACAAGACAAACCCACTCAGTGCATGATCTTTTCTGTGCTCACAACTAACCTCATCCCTCAGAATACAGAACTTTTCTATCCTACCTCATCTCTTCCTTATCTTTTTTTCTCTTGTTGAGCTCTCCTATTGGCAAACTCCAATCTGTTTGCTGAGTGATCGTCAGAAACAATTTACAAGACTTTTACATTTTGCCTAAAAGTTGAGCTGGGAGTTGAGCAAGAGGAGCAATGATAATATAAGGCAATTTCCATACTGCCTGTAGATAGCAAACATTGTTAACCAATGAATGATGGAGGTCAATGGGCCATATAGTCATTAGATTATTTAACAATGTATTGTATGTTATAAGAAGACTGGGTACACTAATGACATTCACTGTTTCTGCTGCAGGAAATGGCCTCTGTGAGCAAAGATAAGCATTCATAGCCTAGAATGTATGTAACAGCCAATCATCCAAATGAGAAAAATTCACTTGAGTGGTGTTTAATCCACTTACTTATCCAGACCTTTCATGAAAATAGAACTCTTAGTAATTTGCCAGCCAAGAAACTTGCTGTTCAAAGAACAGGATAGTAATGCTAGGCAAACCTCCTCTCAATTTAAAATGGGCTACTGTAAACTGAAGTACTCATAATCAGGTCTTTACTATAGGCATTAGTCTGAGATGAGCCAGAAGCCAAAACCTGGGTGCCATAGAAAAAGTGATCAAATTTAGGAATAAATAGGAAGCAAACCACTAGCAAGGAGGTACATGTATGCAGATGTAGTTTCAAAATGCCAATGAAGAACAAAGGTCAGTGTATGAAATAGTGTAAGGTTATGAAAGCAAGAAGGATTTAAAGTATGGAAAACAGAGTATCAAGGGCATTATCTACCTAGATTGGTCCAGTTTTGTTCGGTTTCTTTTTTAAGAATGCTCATTTTTCTAAAGAAGGAGCAAACCCAGGTCTGCTGCACCATCAGCAATCAGCTGCCCAGGTAGTTCTGGGTGATCATCATTATCCATGGTACTGGAAGAGATAGATCTTGGTTCAGCCTGGAGTGCCACATAAGCCTTCTCCTCCACTTCCAGCTCTTCCTCCTCTCCAACAGTGGCAAGTGGAGACCCAATGTGTACAAACATATTGTTCCACCCATACTTTCACCCTAGGCAGTCAGTTTTCCAGACACCACTTTCCAATTAAAGATTAGGTCCCTAGAATGATATATTATAAGGCATAAGTGTCAGGTAGACAGGTGTCTTTACATGGGGAAGAGACTAAATTCAACACAGAAAAGTTGTCTAGTCCTGGCTCTGCCTTAAAAGTGAAGCATTAAAAACAAGTTTCCCTCGTCAGTTCTGAAACAGAATGAGATAAACCACTTTCTTCTACAATTCTGCTATTTTAGGGACTTTACAGTTTTGTAGTAAGAACTTGAGTGCACTTGTGGGCAACGGCATGTGTGTTTGTGCAATGACACGTTGATGGCTGGTGCTTTTAAATGGGTAATCAACAGTAGATGGAATCAATGAGTTGCAATAAACACAGCTAAGAGGTCAGTGAATGGAGTCACAAACCACAAACTGCTTCCGCTTCTTCTTCAGAGCAGGCAAACTTAAATCACTAAATATAACAAGATACTGCATGCCAAAACTTGGGTGCCTGGAGAGGGAAAAACTCTATAAAATATAGATAATAAGAAGATAAATGAAAGTGTATGGAAAAACAACCCAACCATAATAGAAGAGACATTTGAAGTTCCTAAAACAGGTAGAAAATACTGAGGATCATTCCCTGGAAAACATGGAGAAAAATAGGAACATCCATGGAAAAACATAAAAACATGTGCCTAAAATTATATTCAGTACCCAAAATATCAGATGAAATTTAGCTTTTAGACTTTGGGATTTAAAGATTAGACTAGATTTGACTAGAGAAATACTGTAGCTTTTTAAATATAAGGTTATTTGCATTTGATAATTTACTGTGTATTGGATAAAATTAAGATGAGAATATTTTACAAATATTGGTATGTTGATTATTAGTATTTTAAGATATTTTATAGATTGGGGTTATTTGTTTAAAGTTAGAGAGAGGTAGTCCTATTGTTATTTGTTATATACTAAAAGAAAGTCAGAAGTCAACTTTGTTATAAATATACTTGATGTATTTTTATCATTTATCAGTTTTAAGTTCTTTTGTTATTTCCTTGCCCTTTATGATGTTTGTATTTTAATGTTTAACGTTGAACTTTAAGAAAAATATACATTAAAAAGTAGAACTATCTAATTGCCAAAGCTGTCTGGGCTCAATGTAAAAAAACAAAAAAGTAAAGAAAGCATTTACTATATTTAACACTGAAAAATATAAAACAAAAAGATAATGCCCTCATATATCTACTATTGTATGCACAATAAAAAATATCCACAATTCTGTTTTAAGAAACAAAATCAAAATTGGAAAATAAAGACAATTTTTTAAAAAAAATAAAAATGGGCAAAGATTATAGGAAGATTATTGAGAAATGGAAGCTCTTGGGACAATACTCTATATTGCCAATATTACTCCAAGGATGCTTTTATATATATTAAATATCTTTAATATCTTTTCTCAATATATTTATTTGTTAATTTGGCTTACATTTTTTTTAAAAAAGGAGGCCAAATTAACAAATAAATACACTGAAAATGACAATGATGGGAAGTGACTGAATGTTATTTTAATGATATAGACGTAGACTTATGATTAAAATGACATATAATCAGCCTTTATTAAAACTGCATCTTTGTCCAGGATGCCTTTCCTATTCTTTTTATTTTGGTTTAATTAAATAAATAAAGGCAAAATATTAGGAGATGAAAACCACTAGTGACAACCATTCACTATCAGTGACTGTTGACCTTATGCAAAACAACTGATTCATTGATGTTGTGATGTCCTCTCAATTAATGTTATTGCAATCCAATATAGCTCCTCCCAGAAATGGAAGAAAACAAACAGACATTTTATTTAATTATGAAATTTATATTTATGTGTAATACAATACACCACAAGCTATGAGAACTTAACTGCACACTGCAAGCTGGGTCTATGGAAGGTTATCACCATGCTAGACAATTAAGGATGAATGTGGTTGCTGAAAGACAGTCTACTTGTGGAAAGGGCATCCCATCAGTTTTGTAATTGATATAGTATTGTACTTAATATCTCAAAAGGACAACTGAGAAAAGACAATCTGAATGAAAACAAGGGACAACTTCATGCAATGTTATGACAATATAGAAAATTATCTTCCCATTTTGTAATCCTAGAATTTAAGGTTAACCCATGAAACTATTTGCAGTGATCTTTTGTATCATTTTTGTAAAGGTAAAAGAAAAAGGATTATTTAAAATTAATGCATGAATTCAGTGTCACAGAATATGATGATCAATATTAGTTGTGACTCTTTTAAAGTAGTATTAGTGATACTTTTCCTTTCTGAGTTTCACAGTGCCTGCAAGTTAATATGCTTACCTGTATATGCAAGCTCTGAGTTTGGAGATGATGTGGCTCTGAATATCAATAGCAGGAGAAGAGCAATTTTTTTCTTTAATTGACTTCTAAAACTCCCTTGTGACAACTCCAGTGTTCCCCATTCTTCCTGAACCATTTCTCCAAACAAAGAATACTGCCAAATACAGATGCAGCCAAATCTACATGAATTCACATCCTGGACTGATTTCCCCTAGGACTCAGCCTTGTGTCAAATGGGTTCTGCAGATACAATCTGAAAGACAGTTGATGAGGTATTGATTGATCTGCTTGAATTTCTTTCCTTAGAAGTTCCTCCATACCCATTACACTCCTAAAATCTCTGTTTGGTGAAAATTATTTTTTCATCAAGTAGTTGGCAAACAATAACACCCAATTATGCTTGGTAAGTATCCCAAAAGATTACAGTTTCTGATAGGTTTAGGTTGTTAAAACTAGGGCTTTTTATTTAAAAAGAGCATCTGACCATTTCTGACTCCTGCTTGCTCGATTTGAGCAATATGCCAAACTGGAATCTTGTTTTAATTTTTCTGAGTTGAAGTGTTACTTGGATAAACTCTTCAGTTTCCCTTTGATGATGGTGATATACATTCAGTTGAATCTGACTCTTGGCCATTCTATCTGCTATGTTTCTTTTCCCACTTCTATAATCTAAAATTATTCGAGCTTCTGGAAGAAACAAATTAATTTTAAATGAGGAATGAATGAATATGACATTTAAAACTTATATATTACTATGGTGTTCTTTTATTTCCTACAAATGAAACAAATAAGACCGATTCATTTTCATTAATTAGCATATTAATGAATGCCTCTAATGCAGCTACAGCTGTAAAAATCACATGACTGTATTTCATAGGGAAAGACAGCTTTGACCCTTAAATACAGTCATCATGTCTTGAAGTTTAAGCAACCATTTTATTCATTCATTCATTGAATCAATCAAATGTATTATAACTACCCAACTAAAATGTACTCTTATTCAAAACAAAAAAAAGCAGTCAGTCTTTTCAAGCACATTTTGCATTAAAAAGTTGGCCTATCTACCTTCATTCTTTGATTCATCAATCTGATGTGCTCTTTGCAAATTAAGTCTCCCATGTTTTTCATCTTTTAATAAAATTATCTAAAAACCCTTCTTCCTGCTATAAACCCATTAGTAACTATTTTATTTCTAGGGTGAATTGTCAAACCACCAGTGCTACCATCCACTCCCACCCCCAAGTGTATGTAATAGGGCAGTGTTTCTCAACTTTGGCAGTTTGAAGATATGTGGATAGAATTTCCCAATCATGCTGGGCTGGGGAATTCTGGGAGTTGAAGTCCACACATCTGTGAACTGTCAAGGTTGAGAAACACTGTAATAGGATGTACTCTTCATCATCCCCATTGTTCTTATTTTGACAATGGACAAAAATCTTAATTATTTCCTGTGGAAGTGGGATTTTTACTCTCTTCTTTCTCTTTTTAAATAAGTTTTGTAGTTCCTTATTAGTGTTGAAGCCGCTACAGGAAAAGTCAGGGATGCTATAAAGTGACACATTAGGAGAGATGCTATATCATTATGCAGCGTTGTTCCTCGAAGAATTGTAGGAAATGCTCTTTGAAGAAGTGGCAAAATCTCGATAGGAATTTCACACCTGATGAAGTAACACTGTTTCCAGAGACATTGCAGGAAAAACCCAAGGATGGCAATTATCTGTTCTAGAATGGGACTACATTATGACACCCACGTGTCTGTTTGCTTGTCTGTCCATGGTATTCTCAAGAGACTTCTCCATCACCAAAAGCATTAATACTTTATAACAGAGCTCACTTAAAGCTAAAGTTTTCTTACAGAAATGGTGGCTAAGCAATATCTTGTTACGGTACCTTTTTTTAGATTTCTGAGGATTTATCATCTACGTTTAAAAATGTGTTTTTTTTCATAGTACAGGTGGAACAAGTTACAAGGAGGGTTAATATCCATTTAGAGCAATTTGTATGGTACAATGGTCAGCTCAGCAGAGCAAGTGATGTTGGTTCAACAACACCCCCAGTGCAATGACAACTTTGATTCTGGAAAGGAAGATTGCTGTCTTGAACTTGCTTTATGACTGAACAAAATGGTAACAGACTGCTCACTGCAGCCCCTCAGTGAAATACTAATAAAATGTTAACTGAATAAAGAGTGAGCAGGAATGAGAACCAGTTACAGTCTTTTGCATCAACTTAATGGTAAGACCTATGAATCACTCAAAATATGAAGAAATCAGAACACTCCCCCAGAGCATTTCATGTCACCTTTAATTTTGATGAACATTCCCATCACCATGACCTCTGGGTCACTAATAATGTAGAGAGTAGTACAGGTACAGTAGTACAGAATTGACTATTATGGCATTGCATTTTATCTCACGTTGGATGATCTGCTCTGAACCTTTTCGGAATGATGGTTTATAATTCTCTGAATCCTTATTTTCCCCTTAGTTTGAACATAAAGGTGATTCATCAGTCAATTCAACATTTCTCAAGAATAATAAATGTTATCCATCTTATCAGCAGTATCGATCACTTTCTCCCACTATAATCCTAGCATGTATAACCTTTGTTAGAGCCCCAACTGCAGCAGTAGCAGGAGCATATAATAATATGGAAAGTGGATTGTCATCTAGAAATGGAGGGTGGAATTCAGCTCCTCTGAGGTGTGCAATTTCAGCCAGCTCTTCTATGTCACTGAAACCATTACTGATGAGTAGGCAGTAACAGCTTCCTTCCAATACCCAATTTCAAAGCTGATTACAAAGTCCAACATTATATACCCAAAGCCAGGATTTACAAATACCCATTTATTTATCAAAAGAGTGACTATTTTTCCCCTCTTCTTAATATTTTGTGCTACCAGGGTTTCAGCTAATGCTTGTTTTTTAGCATTTTGGAGAACTGACTTAAAACATCAAAGTATTTTAATATTAAAGTTGATTTTATAATGTTCTCATTTCTGAAAGCTCCCTTGGAAAGCAGCCAAGAAATTAAATAAATAAATAAATAAATAAATTATTTGGGTTCAAAGAGGACGTGCTGTTGTACATTTCATCTGTTGACACAGAGGTGATTCTGCAGTCCCAATCTGCAAGGGCAGAGTCTAGCAAAATGGGGACACTGAAAGTCCATTTTTGTAGTAATTGTGGGTATTGTTCTCTGATGTTGTTTACACTTTTCTATCAGTCTATCAGCATCTGTCTTCTATGGCACGTCTTTGGTCGAGAAGTGTGTGAAATAAAAAGGCCGAATACAAAACAACAGACTTTGAGAGGGTTAAGTTCCAAATCACTCAAATACGTTGAGTATTTCACCAAAAGGTATAATGGGGATTCTTATCCACCCCAGTTCTCCTTGTTTTTCCAAAGTATGCAGGTTGGTCATCCAGCCTGAATGTTATGTCCTGTGCAATCTATTAGTTTTTAAAAAACAAAAAACCACTAACCACATAGCTATACACTTTCTACAGCCTTCCCGAAGAAACAGCTGAACAACAGAATTCAGCTTCAAAATCATTTAGGTAGGGTCATTTCAACAACACAATCCATGAACCATCTAAGAACCGCAAAAAAAAATGCTTTTCTGATTGTGGACTGTAGATTTCTTGTTTATGCAGATGCCTGGTACATACTTTTTACACTTGACAGCCTGCTTGCAAAAACAACACAAATAATGTGACAGAATTTGAATTTAGTGACCTGAAAACTCAACAAATAGCAACATTATCTGTTACACACATGTACAATGTGTACAAATTTGGCACTTTTGTACCTGGTAATTCTTTAAGAGGAAGAATACATCACATCACAGAATAGAATAATGTAAAACATTAAACTAAACTATGAGGCAGGCATGTGTGAAGTTTTAACTGCCTTTTTAAGGCCACAGCTCTCCTTGGAATCAATGACCGAAAATATCTTAATGATCACCTAAACTAACCCACAGTTCAGTGCAGGATCTGCTCATATTCAAAACAGAATAAAGCTGGAAGGGACCTTGGAGGTCTTCTAGTCCAGCCTCTTGCTCAAACAGGAGACCTTATACCATTTCAGACAAGTGGCTGTCCAGTCTCTTCTTAAAAACTTCCAGTGATGAAGCACCTACAATTTCTGATTGCAAGCTGTTCCACTGGTCAATTGTCCTCACTGTTAGGAAGTTTCTCCTTACTTCCAATAAAGGAGGCCTCCTATTCCACTGACCAAGAGCTCTTACCATCAGAAAATACCTCCTAATATCTAACCTGAATCTACTTCCCTGTAGTTTCAATGCTTTGGTTTTAGTTGATGTCTCCAAGGTAACAAAGTCTACCCTCTTCTCTCAATGACAACTCTTTCTATTGTATTCCCCCTCAGTCTTCTCTTCCAGAGGCTAAACATACCCAGTTCTTTTAAGCAGTGCTTACAGAATCAATTTTATGGTTCCTTCACTTCCTTCTGAATTCACTCCAAGTGGGGCCTCACCAAATAGAGTGATTGATAGATCGCATGCCATAAAGTCATTGTAAACTACATAGATAAGATTTTTCTCCAGATAACCTGATCCTTCAGCTCTCCCCCCACCATCACTGTAATTGAATCCATCTACCTGATAGTCATCCTCTTCTTTTTCCTTCTACCTTTCCCAGCATTAGAGCTTTTCCCAGAGAGGTAGGTCTTTGCATAATGTACAGTACTGCATAATGTACTGCATAATGTACAGTAATGTGAACCTGGTCATTTGTGCTTCAAAGGAGAATTTAGTTATCTGTTTAATAAACCATTTGTTTTCTTTTTCCTTAGCTGAACTCAGAGTAGATTGGGACAATTATTTCCTGTGATCTACAATTTTTATCCTATAAATACATCCCAAAATAGCACTTGTCTGTTAGCAGCTGCATCACATTCTTGGATCATATTCAGCTTGTGATCTGCTAGAATACCCAGATCCTTTTCACATGATTTACTATTAAGGCAAGTCCTTGTATTTGTGTCTTCTCTTTTTCTCCCAGATCAGTAATTCATATTTCATCCTACTTATTTCAGCCTGTTCAAGCCTGGCATGAAACTTTTTTTTATCATCTCTTTTTCATCTGAAGTGTTATCCACTCCATCATGTTTTCTGTTATCTACAGTTCTGATACAGTACAACCCCTCAATCCATTCATTCTGATCATTAATAAAACAGGTGAGCAGCAGAGGGAACAGCACAAAGCAACATGGATCTCCAGGAGATGCTACTTTCCAAGCTGGTATAAAGCCAGTACTCTCTTGGGACAATCATTTGGCTGGTTATGAATCCACCTAGTAGTTGTATCATCTTGCCCATATTTCACAATTTTATTAATAAGAATATTTTAAGCCAGACTTTAAGTTAGGCATCACAGTGTGACGGGCACAGGAAGATGGAGCTCCATTTTCTGCGTTCAATTTCACCAAGTTCGTACTATTTTCCCTTCTTTTAAGATATTAAATGGCTTTCATTAACATACATTCCTCTCCAGTCTAAGAATATCTTTATATGTAGTCACATCATGTTTAAATCCCAGACTTATATTTTCTATTGCATGCTTAGGTATTGCCCAAATTGGTATTTTATAATTTAACTTGTATCGATATTTTTCCCAAACTTGCAACAGGGCATACCTTAATATATGTGTCTTAAAGATATTATCCAACTTTTTATCATACAATAAATATGCATGCCAACCATATAATAAATCATGTCCAAAATACCAATCTTTTTCTAGGATTGATTTTATATTATTGACTAATGATTTTTTTTCTAGGATTAAGAAGATAAAGATTTGCGCAAGAACTATATCTGACCATAGTCCAGTCTGGTTAGAGATCAACAAGGACAATAGAGATAGGCGCTCCTGGCGCGTAAATGAGAATTTGTTTAGAAATCAGAGAAATGTGGAAGAATGCAAAAAGCAGATGAAGGACTTTTTTGAAATTAATATGAACAAGGATACTTCTATGGACATGGTTTGGGATGCTAGCAAAGCCTATATGAGAGGGGTGTTAATATATATGAATAATAAATACAGACGTAATTTGGAAGTTAGGAGGAAAGAACTGGAGAATGAAATTAGGGAAAAAGAAAAGGCCCTAACTTTGAACCCATCGGATGTGAAGATTAAAGAGGTTATTAATTTGCTAAGAGGACAATTTGATAAGTTGATGGCTGATCAGGTGGCAACTAACTTACGGTTTGCTAGGCATAATACTTTTTGCAATGCCAATAAACCAGGTAGGTGGTTAGCTTACAGGTTAAGGAAAAAACAAAGGGCTTCTAACACAGATAAAATTGAACATAAAGGCAAGGTTGTGTTTCAACAGGATCTTATTAAGGAAGCCTTTATTCCAAATTATATGTTAAGGATAAGATTAATGAAACAGATATTGATGTATATTTGAAGAATGCTAGCATCCTGGTTCTTACACAAGAACAAAAGGAAGAGATTAATCAATTGATAACAGAAGAAGAAATTATTTTAGCAATTAAGCAATTGAAGGTGGACAAAGCGCCAGGCACGACAGACTGACTGTGGTCTATTACAAAAACCTACAATTGGAGCTGATAAAGCCATTAAGGGAATTGTTTCAGACAATTCAGAGGGGAGGAAGGGTGCCTCCGTCTTGGAGAACTGCTTTTATTTCCTTGATTCCGAAAGAAGATCAGGATGTTACCCAAGTAAGAAACTACAGACCAATATCACTTTTAAATACAGACTACAAGATATTTGCTAAGGTTTTAGCTAATAGATTGATGAGGGTTTTGCAACAGATGATTCATGGGGATCAAACTGGGTTTATTAGTGGTAGACAAATGAAAAATAATGTGAGGCATATAGTTGATGTGGTGGAGTTTTTGGAAAGGAACAACCAGATCCCTGCGGCGTTAATCTTTCTAGATGCTGAAAAAGCTTTTGATCAACTGGATTGGCAATTTCTGATGAAAGTTCTAGATAAATGAATTTTGGGGATAAATTTTTACAACCAATTAGGGCATTATATCAAAAGCAAACTGCCCGAATAATAGTAAATAATAGCCTGACTGAAGTATGCAATATTGAGAAGGGCACAAGACAAGGGTGTCCGTTATCACCTCTATTATTTGTTTTAACATTGGAGATATTATTGATAAAAATACGGAATTCGGAAAAAATTAAGGGTATTCAAATTAGAGATCAGGATTATAGATTGAGGGCGTTTGCAGACAATCTGGTTGTTACGGTGACCCAGCCAGAAAACTCTGTTGTGGACCTGATGGAGATAATAATGCAATATGGGAAAGTTTCTGGATTTAAGGTTAATGTACAAAAAACAAAAATTTTAGCCAAAAACATGACAGTATCGCAAAAGGCCCTTTTAGAAGGATTAACTGGATTTGAGATTGTTAAAAGGGTTAAATATTTGGGGTGTATTTGTCACCCTCAAATGCAAAGTTATATAAAAATAATTATGAAAAGTTATGGGGAAAATTCAAAAAGAATTGGAGAGCTGGGAAAAATTGCAATTGTCTTTACTGGGAAGAATTGCAGCAGTCCTGCCTAAATTTTTATTTTTATTCCAAATGATACCGATTCTTAAAAAAGACTCTAATCTGGAAGAATGGCAACGGGGTATCAATAAATTTGTGTGGGCAGGGAAAAGGCCACGAGTTAAACTTAAGATTATGCAGGATACGCGTGAAAGAGGTGGTCTTAAAATGCCCAACCTTAAATTATATTATGAAGCTGCTGCGTTGTCAGGAATAAGTGATTGGATTAATTTGACACAAGGGAGATTATTAAATCTTGAGGGCCATGACTTGTTATTTGGCTGGCATGCATATTTGTTGTATGATAAGAAGGTAGATAATGTGTTTAAAGTGCATATTTTAAGACAGGCATTGTTGAGAGTTTGGAAGAAGTATAGACATAAGTTAGACTACAAGATGCCGTTGTGGGCAATCCCGAAACATGCAATAGAAAACATAAATGTTGGCTTCAAACATGATGTGACTACGTACAAGGAGATCTTAAGCTTGGAGAGGAACGTCTGGTGTTTGAAGCAGTACAATCTTTTGCGAGATGAGAAGATCGTTCAAACTTGGTTTCAATATGGTCAATTACGTGCCAGGTGGAAAGAAGACCAGAAAATTGGTTTCTCAATGACTGATGAAAATTTGGTAAAGCAAATTAGAAACCAGGGTCCAGCACATATCAAACGGATTTATCTTGCATTGATAGATATTGACTCAGAAACAGAACTTGTTAAAGACTGTATGATAAAATGGGCTCAGAATATTCAAGAAGTTATTACAATGGACACGTGGGAAAAGATCTGGGTGAGGAACGTAAAATTTACGCAAGCCCAAAACCTAAGAGAGAACTTTTATAAAATGTTTTATAGATGGCATTTAGATCCTAAAAAGCTTGCAAGTATGTATCCGAACTATCAACCTAAATGTTGGAGATGTGGTGGTGAAGATGCAATGTATTTTCATATATGGTGGACCTGCAAAAAGGTTAAGGCTTTTTGAATAAAAATTTGGTGGAATATGCAAAAGATCTTCAAGCAAAGGATAAAGTTTTGTCCGCAATTGTTTTTATTGGGCATAATTACAGATGCTACTGTTGTGGACATTAAGTTGATGTTGAATTTAATCACAGCAGCAAGACTCTTAATAGGTCAATATTGGAAAAAGGAGGAACTGCCGACTATAGAAGAATGGACTCTAAAAGTTTCTGACCTGGCGGAAATGGCAAAGATTTCGGCTTATTTGAAAGATCATTCGCAAGAACGTTATATTATGGAGTGGAAAAAGTGGATTGATTATATCCAGAACAAATATGGGACTAAAAAGTTTCACCTAGCATTTGAATAAGTTTTCTTTTCTTTTTTTCCCCTTTTTTATGTAATATTAGTATTGCTTGTAGTCATTTCATATGAGCTAGAGTGCGATAGACTTAATAGTTTATTGTTGTTAGCATATGGATGTTTATGATTGTTCTTTGTTTTTATACCTTGTACTTAGCTCTGGGAAGTCGGGGGGGAGGGGGGAATGGGGGGAGGGATAGGGAGGGTTAGGTAGGGGTGGGTGGAGGGAGGGGGGGATTGTTAAAGATAAAATGTATTGTAAAACTTTTCAATAAAAAAATAAATAAATAAATAAATAAATAAATAAATAAATCATGTCCCTCAATATTCAATAATCTTCCTTCTGTTAAATTAAACCAATTACTAATTGATGATAAAACCGCAGCTTCATAATATAATTTAAAATTGGGCAATTTAAGACCAGCTCTTTCACGTATATCTTGCATTATCTTTATTTATTTTATTTTTATTTTTATTCCATTTATATCCCGCCCTTCTCCGAAGACTCAGGGTGGCTTACAAGCTTAGCAGTAGCCTTCATTGTATGTATATGCCTGCTTATTAGGGCTTTCACACACACCCCAAGTGGCATTATTACAAAGTCAGCTTAATTGCCCCCAACAATCTGGGTCCTCAGAGCCAGAAACAGAAGCCTTGAAACAGAAGAGTCCTGAGTCCGGAGTTAATTCAGGCTCCGAGGGAGCTCTCACCCTTCAACCCCAGATTAAGTTCTGGGGGTCTAGGGGAGCTCTACCTCTTACCTGAATACTCACTCCACTTCTCCCGAAGGGGGATTCCCAAACCGCAAAACAGCTGATCGTTACTGTTTTCGCGGTTTAAACGGAACAGCGGGGCTGACAGTCAAAAATGACCACCATCGACGGAGCCTTGCCACCCAGAAGTCCACTAACAAGCAACTTTTGAGAATTGTGGATGGAACTGGGCGAGACTATATCCTCTCTTTTCAGACTTTTTTCTGGGGAAAAATGCCCAAAGCAAAAAATTCTCCCCAATGAGAGAGGGAAGGGGAATTTCCCTCAGGAAAAGAAAAGCAGAAAACTAATTGCTTTGGGGAAAAACAGAGAAAATTACAATATTAAGTTTGGAACCAATACAGATACATAGCTTTGAAATTTGGGGACTAAAAGTATTTTTGAGACTTTTTTAGAAAAGAGACTTGAAAAGTTTGTAATATAAGTTTGGATTTAAAAAGCTGGAAGACAGCGTTAATGACATCTAGTGGAGAACTATGGCACTACAATTTATTATTAAAGGAACTTGTCTTGAAGTCCAGACTCAGATAAGACTTTGGTTGTCCTTGGAACCTTTCACTTTTGAAGACTGCAGCTGGGAAAAGGGGAAAAAAACTCTTGGGCTGTTCATCTGTGTTGGAGACACTATTGGATTATAAAGACTACATACAAAAACAAAATGAGTGTTCCATACTTAGCCTTAAATGGTAAAAAAATCATTTTTAACACCTGTTTCCGAAGCTCCCAGCTTGATATACCAACAAGAAAATGTTAATGAATCTCAGAAAGAAATTATTTCTATGTTGAAATCAATCCAACAGACAATTGTTTTATTTCATGATGAGACTAAAAATAATGCAAATGAGATAAAAGAACAATTTTCTAATCTAAACTTACAAATTCAGATAATGACTACAAAGAAGGAACTAGTAACTCAGAAAACAGAAGGAAAATTTGAATAAATGGATCCAAAGATGGAGAACCTAAAGGAATGAATTAACAGACAGATACAGACAAGTGAAAAATTAGACAATGCAGTGGTAACACCAGAAAGGGAAAAGATATCTTACTTGTCAAAATCTCAGAACACACTTGAGGATAAGGAAGAAGAGCTGATCGAATGGATGATAAAGCTGTCAGGAGAAATTCTGAATATTGACAAACAAGAAATGAAAAGAAAAACTGAAGGAGAAAGATGGAGTCTGTTTAATGAATATAAATGGGTTGAGCGTTCTTCCAAAAATACTTCAATCAAATTCTCTTCCTCATTCCAAACATTATATACAAAAACAGAGGAAGAATTATTTGATAATTCAAATGTACCGACTTGGAAAATTATTTGGCAAAGGAAGAAAGCTAGAGTAAGACTGAAGAAAATAGAGGTTTTGACCTATTACATGAAATATTATATTATTAAATAGATGTTTGAATATGGTTAAGAAAATAGATAACTGTTAGAAAGAAAAGTATTATTTTAATTAGAAAGATAGGATTTGTAACTAGAATATTTCATTATGAGATGGGAAATATGAAAATTCTAAAAGGGTTTGAATAAGGGAAGTCTTTGGTTACCCAAATGTATTTTATTATGAGAAAATTATAAGCGATAGAGATACTTTGAACATTGAGGGGAAATTAAAATTTTTAAAAAGCGGGAAAAACTGGATATTGATTGAACAAATCGATTTTAAGTGCAAATGCAACTGAGAGATGTTTTGGCTAGAAAAGATATTATAAACTGACACTATTGATATTATGTACAATACCAGAAAAATGTGATGAAGTTGTCTATATTTAATTGTATGTGTATTAACAGTAACAAGAACTATATTTGCCCAGTGTGGAAAAATGCATACCATCAGAAGAAGAGAGAATCAAGAAAGTACTGGATGGTGTAGTATTGGAACTAAACTGAGAAAGTTAATATGTATCACTGAATTTCCAATGGACCCAGACAATGTTGTTTATTAAGTATTTATAATTGTAAAATTATAAAATTAATAAAATATTTATTAAAATAGAGAATATTATAAGCCATTGTTGAATGGCCAGCTAGAAATTTGTTTATGTTCTCATCAAAGTCAGACATATTAAAAATATGTTAAGACATTCTGCCTTCTTACCATTACTCGCTATTAATTTACTCCTTTCTCCATGCAACAGATGGCAGCCCCCTTACATGTCCTTTTGTTTCTTAGCTACCCCAAATACCTTTTCCCCTTTTCCCCCCAAAAGAGATTTTTCACTCTTTTTTTTCATAAAAAAATTCAATTCAGTTCATTTCAATTCCTAAAGTGCTTGGTGACTATTTTACATCTTTCTTAGGTGCTATGCCTCTCCTCCCATTTCCTATAGACATCTCCTTTGTTCCTTCTATTTTCTGTCAAATAAAGTTGCCAGCAAAAGAGCACAGGAATGTATTTGTTGGACTTCAGACACTTGGCAGATTTAGATTTCCAATAGATGTCAGTGTAGTTGAAATCACCCATTGTCACTATTGTGTGTTTCAGGCAGGCAGCTGGTCATCTGCTATCCAGGCTGTCTATAATAAACTCCCATGACAGCATCACTTTTGTTTCTCTCTCTTTTTATTCTTATCCAAACACTCGCAACAAGATTTCCATGTTGTGGTTCATTAACTTCTGTGGAGGTGCATGGTATGCTTTCTTTATGTGCAATACCCTCACAGACCCTTTCTTATTCAATTATTTTTCAGTAAGTTGTAGCCTTCCAATCATGTTTTGGCCGATGTATTTGTCCTCTTGAGTAGAATTTCATGTTCCTCCCATTTATTTGCAAGATATATGGATACCTAAAACATCATGAATTACATCAATACCATAATTAACAACTAAAGGCCACACAAAACCAGGCTCTATATAACTGCAATGTGTAGAACAGCCTGGTGCACATATTCTGGAGAGAGAGAAGTTTCCTGAAGATGGGCTCCAGCACAAGCCCAAAAGCTGACCTGATAGCATTTTGTACACCTCTTTGATACCTCAGTAATCAGCAGTATTGGACTGACTTTAAGTTTGGAAGCTAAACAAGAACTGGCCTAACTAATTCATGGACAGCCATAAACTAGTCTGGCAAAAGATCCCAAAAAAGACAATGACAACCACCTCCAATTATGGTCCAGAAAACTGCATACACATGACAATGAGTCAGGCACAACTCAAAGGAAACTTTTCTTTTATCTTTAATGTGTTATGTCTAGTTCCATTACAGTCCAGGTGGAACCTGTATTTTTTGCACTTGCCTTTTGCACTTGTCACATGTTCTCTAGTGCCTAAAAGAAATCTGTTAAATACTCGTTTCTTGAGGCATTAAGCGAGATGAAGTTTTTTATTTTTATTTTATTTTAATTCCATTTATATCCCGCCCTTCTCCGAAGACTCAGGGCGGCTTACAAGCTTAGCAGTAGCCTTCATTCTATGTATATGCCTGCTTATTAGGGCTTTCACACACACCCCCAAGTGGCATTATTACAAAGTCAGCTTAATTGCCCCCAACAATCTGGGTCCTCATTTTACCTACCTCGGAAGGATGGAAGGCTGAGTCAACCTTGAGCCTGGTGGGACTCGAACCTGCACTAATTGCAGGCAGCTGGTGTTACTTAAGGAGGCATTAGCCCACTGCTCCACCAAGGAGCAAGTTTATTGTAACTCAGAACAGAACAGAAGCAACAAATAGCTGCTGTGCAGCTATTTATACAGTAGACCTCTAGGCGGCGACCAATAGGTTTAAAGTAGCAGTTTCCCGCCCCAAACCTACATAACAGCCTGGAGACAGCAAGTCTAGCTCAGCACAGCAACCATTACATACCACATAGAAAGTAGGTCAGCCATTAAGCAAGCAGTCAGACATAAAGCAAGTGAATTAAACAGATAAGGCTAATACATTACACCCCTTTCCCCTAGAAAGCACAAACTCTCAATTGTTTTACATAATCTTGTAGATACTTAGGTGGCCTTCATGACCATTCAGAACGTCTAGGGGTTACTGGAATCTCCCGGTCTACCTGCTTGCCTGCCAGGCTTGGTAGACCAGGGCTCTGAGGTTCAGTGGAGTAGCAGTGACTCGAGTCCCTTTGGCTGGCCAGTCCTGGTCGGCCCAAACCAAAGTCCAATTGTGCAGTGAAGTCTGCAGGGCTGTCTCTCAGTTCAGTTTGTCTGTCCTGATCAGCAGAAACAGTCTCTGTGTTTGGAAGAGGCTCTTCTACGGCCATCCCCCCTTCACCATGAACAAGAGTTCTTTCAGAGCATGCAAGCTGCTCTGTTGGACCACTGTCCTGTGGGCCCTGTGTTTGTCTCTCTTGGGAGTCCTGAGCCAGCGACTGATCTGCTAGCCGCTGATGCAGCTGATCAATGTGCTGGCAAATGACTCACCCACCTCCCAGGATCACCTCATAGGAGAGTGGTCCTGACACCTTAACAACCATTGCTGCCACCCACAAAGCCCCTTGCCCATAATTCCTGGTCCAAACCCGGTCACCCACTTGTAAGCTTCTTGGTGTCTTTGGCCATGCAGTGTCTGAGGCAACTCTGTCAGGGTGCAGCCTGTCCAGTTTGGTGATAAAAAGCCTCCTCCAATTAAGCTCGGCTGGGCTTTTGCCTATGGCGGTGCAGGATGTTGTGTGCTGGCAGAGTAGAAAATCAGCCAGCCTGTGGTGCCAATACCATGTGATAATTTGTTTCAGGCATTCCTTGCTGTGCGGACCATGCGTTCCACTTGACTGTTTGACGACGGGTGAAAGGGAGCCAATGTGGCATGCCTTATGAGGTTTGCCCTGCGGAACACCTGGAATTCCAAAGCGGTGAACTGGGCCCTGTTGTCAGAGAGTAAGATGTTTCTGCAACACCTTGATGGTCCTGGCAGTAGTCATAGTGGAAATTGGTACCACCTCTAACCAATGCCTTCATCTGGACTATTCCTGGATGGCCTTCATGCAGAGACTGAAGAACACTGGGCCATAACGAGCTGGGGACTATGACTCTACTTCCCCAAAGGATGCACCCTTTATGAGCTGAAAGCTCATCCTTTCTCATAAAAAAAACTTTGAAATTCTGGCCCTGGACATTTGTCCACCCATCCTGTGTGAACCCAAGTTAGTACACGGCTGAGTGTTTTGTCAGCTGCTGTCTTAGCAGTTATGCCTCCAGCACGGAGAGGAGACTCTGGCAAGTCCTGTATGGTTAAAATGCATGCAGCCAGAGCCAGATCTGGCTCCACGTGTGGCAAGGGCAATCTTCTGTCTGCATGGCCCATTTCTTTTCCTGGTTTGTGAATCAGCCTGTAGCTGTAGGCTGAAAGGAATATAGACCACCTCAGCATTCGAGGGGACAGAATCTGAGGTGTCTGCCTGTTCATAGTGAACAACCCTAGAAATGGCTTGTGGTCTGTGAAAAATGTGAAATGGCAGCCATACAAATAGTCATGGAACTTTTTAGCCCCAGCCACAATGGCCAAGGCTTCCTTGTCAATCTGTGTGTAATTGTGCTCTGCAGCAGACAGGGTCCTCGAATAATAAGCGATGGGAGACTGTTTCCTATCAGCAGATAAATGGCTCAACACAGCCCCAACCCCATATGGGGATGCATCACATGCAATGCAAACTGGTAGCTTTTCATTAAAATGAGTGAGCACCGAGTTCGAGGACAGCAGTGATTTGACTGCCTGGAAACTCCTTTTGTGAACATTGTTCCACTGCCATTGAGTGTTTTTGTCTAAGAGCCAGTGTAACGGCTCTGCCACTGCAGCCTTATGTGGGAGGAAAGCATGATAAAAATTAAGAAGGCCCAAGAAGGCTTGAAGCTCACCTTTGGACTTAGGGCTTGGTGCCTGCTGAATCGCTTTTAGCTTTGAATCCACTGGATGAATGCCATCGTCATCGATGCAGAATCCCAGGACCTCAGTTGACTGTACCCCAATCTTGCATTTTTCCTTTTTTAATTTAAGTCCCGCTGTGCGGAACCACTGTTGACGGCTCTAAGCCAATCAGCTAGAACTTCTGTAGACTCCCCGGCAATGAGCACATCATCAAAGTAGGGGCAGACCCCCAGAATACCTTTGAGCATACACTCCACCACTCCCTGGAAAATTCCTGGGGCTACACTCACCCCAAACTGCAGGTGCTTGACCTTGAAAGCCCCCTGATGGGTCACAATGGTTTGGGTGGCTGTCGTGGCCTCGTCCACTGGCAGTTGTTGATAGGCCTGTGCTAAATCTAATTTAGTGAACACACGGCCTCCCTGCAAAGATGCCAAAATATGGCTGACAACTGGCATGGGTACGTGTGCTGTTGAAGGGCCTGGTTAATGGTGCACTTATAGTCAGCACATATGCATACTGCTCTGTTGGCCTTAAGTGGTGTTACTATGGGGGTCTCCCACAGCCCACTATTTATGGGATGCAATACCCCAGCTTATCCAGCTCTGCATCAGTTTTGGGCTTTAAAGCGAAAGGCACTTGATGAGGCTTGATCCAGATTGGCGTTAACAGAGGATCAAGCTTGAAGGCTATCAGAGGGCCCTTGTACTCTTCCAGGCTTGGACTGAAAACATCCGTGAACTCTTGGCAGACTGAAGAGAAGTTTGCTGCCTGTGTGCAGTGAATGCCGGTTACTTGGATGCCCAATGCATCAAACCAATCAAGCCCTATGAGGCTCGTACATTGGCCATGCACCACAACAACATCTAGTGGGCCTGTAAACCCCTTGAAATTCACCGAAAGTGTGGCTTTGCCCTTGACCACCACTCGGGAGTTTTGGAAGTCTGTGAGCCAATTATTAGATGGTCAAAGTTTGACCATCTGTTGCTGCAGTTGCATATGTGCCAGAAAGTTCCTATGGAGATGATGGACACAGCTGAGCCTGTGTCCAGTTTCATTTTGCATGGAACTCCCTGAAGCTTGACTTGCAATCGAAGCTTCTGCTTAAGGAGATGGTGGGCAACAGTGTGGAACACATTCTTTGGGCTGGAGCAGAACCCTACTCGGTGTTGCCCTGGGGCCCCAGTACGTCTCCTGAATGATTCTTCCTGCTGACTGTCCCTCTGGCGACCCCGGCAAATGGCAGCAATGTGGCCTGGTTTCCCACATGCCCAGCACACTGCTGTTCAGAATTGGCATTCCGCGCGTTGATGGCGGCCTCCGCAACCCATGCATCTAAGGAACAGAACTGCCTTGTCAGCTGGCCTCGGTCCCTTCTCCTGGTGCCTCTATAGTTTGTCGACCTCCTAGTCTGAGTTGGTGTCTTCCATCTGCTCAGCTTCCTCATGGTGGATGGCTTCAGTGCTTGGCGCGCCTTTGGAGGGATGCAGCACCTTAATGGCCCCTCTGGCAGCTTCATCTGCCATGATCTCCTTCAAGACCTCCTGTAGCAAGAGCATTTCCTTAGCAAAAAGTTTTTGTTGGAGCTCTCCACAGACTAAGCAGTTTCTTAGTCTCTCTTCCACATTGGCGAAATTGCATAATCGGGACACTTGGTGAAGAGCAGCGATGAATTCTGTAGCTGAATTGCCGGGCTGTTGCTCCTACTGCTCAAAAGTGTGCCTCCACGCTATAACTGACAATTTTGGCTCAAAATGATCTCGGAGCTTCTTCAAGTCTGTATAAGAGATGGACTCCAGCGGTGCTTGGGTAACCAAGTTCTCAGCGATAACAAAGGTGGCTAGGCCTCACACGCAGAGGAGGGTCATGGTCTTCATCCCACCTTCATCGCCAGTGTTAAATATTCGGTTCTTGAGGCATTAAGCGAGACAAAGTGTTGAAACAGCAACAAGTTTATTGTAACTCAGAACAGAACAGAAGCAACTAATAGCTGCTGCGCATCTATTTATACGGTTGGCCTCTAGGTGGTGACCATAGGTTTAAATTAGCAGTTTCCCACCCCAAGCCTACTTAACAGCCTGGAGACAGCAAGTCTAGCTCAGCACAGCAACCGTTACATAACACACAGAAAGTAGGTCAGCCATTAAGCAAGCAGTCAGACATAAAGCAAGTGAATTAAACAGATAAGGCCAATACACTACACTAACCACTTCACCTGTGAACCATAATTCACCCACAGAAATTGTCCAGTTTCATTGGTCTAGTTGTTTTAGACAAAGCTTTCTTGAGCTTTTTGGATTTCAGCTTCCTAGACAAGAACTTTACTGCCACATTCCAAAACCTCCCAATGACCTCTCCCCATATCACATTAATCAATGTCATGTCCTCTTTATTGCTCACATTAGCTTGCTGAAATTCCAATATTTTGTTAATTTCTGTGCATTCTATGGGGCAACATTAATTGCCCCAACATTTCTTTTCCTTTTTTCCTTTTTAAAAGTGCATTTCCTTAAAGCAGGTTTCCAAAACAAATTTCCACAATTGAAGCTCTCTTTTAAAATCTTGACTATTGTAGGAGGAATAATAAGGTGACATTCACAGATGTATTCATCTTTAATACTCTAATACCTACAGAGATATGGCACATACAACTTCACTATATTAATTTATTCCTATGGGGATTATATTAAATGTTATGTAGCAATAGAGATAAATATCAGGTTGGGCTAGAGATCAGATCTACAAACTTTCCAGAAGTATTAATCAATTTCACCTTTAGAGCAAGGAACAATATTCAGAAAATTGACCTATTCATGGCAATTTATCTCTCCTTTTTAAATTTTCCTGGTTTGGTTTACTCTTTTTCCACATTTGTTTGATATTTATTGTGAAAACACATCCCATGAAAATTGCATTTTTTTAATTTTTCACAGTGTGCCTTCATTCACTTACAAACTGACTGGGTGAAATAGGATTAGGATTCTGTTCAGGGCATAAGAATAATAATTTATGGCACATTCATTTTAGATCAGTCTCTTTTCTAATTTATGACAGAAGAGAACTCAGTTTTTTGGAGTTGAAAACTTTCCACTGAATTGTTAACTGCAGAGTATATAGCTACTGGTATGAATGGGTGATCTATTTCCTTAAAGTAAAAGAAAATTCTTCCCATTGGTTACAGTAGCAAAAACTATATTTAGATCATCTTTCAACTTAATCCACACCTCTTTCTAAGTTAAAATGATCAACTTTGGCCTATGAATGTCCCATTCAAAAGATTTTGTTACCTTACTTGAGTTACCATGTACTGCCTGCAAAAATCTGAATGACCATTAGATGGCTACCTTAACAACCTCAACTCTCCCTGGTTATATCATCTCCTCTAAAACAAGGGTTTCACAAAGGACAGGAACATCACTCAGTCACAACCCTAAATTCCACAAAGGGATAGTCATTCGGTGAGGCTATCCTTAGTGGGTGAAACTGAGTGTTTTTGTTCCATCTAATTCCTCCTTACAATTTGGAGGTCACTCTTAGTAAGTATACATATTTTTCAAATACCATTCTTGGATATATATATATTTTTATGGTTTATCCCAGTGCAAAGTCCGAGGTCATGTCGAGAAGAATTTGTGACAGAATTCTTTTGCAGCTTGACAGCTGAGTTCAGCCCTAGTTCTATGTCCCAGGCTATTTACAGAAGCCCTGATATATAGCTTTTGTACCAGATGGTAAGTTAAATGAGATCTACATGTTGATCACAGACCTACTGTAGATATCCCTGCCTCTGAGTGTCAAATTACCCACCAGTCTTCCATTTCCAAAAGTGAAATCCTGGGCATCTGAAGATTCTATTGATCCTCCCAGGAAGGCGTCTCTTCAAAAGAAACACTTCCCTCTTCCTTACTGTGACATTTTCCTTCCTTGAGAGAAGGTGGCACCCAGAGAGTGAGACATCACGATTACTTCCATTTAGCCACCAGATTCTCCATCTCTCTCTCTCTCTCTCTCTCTCTCTCTCTCTCTCTCTCTCTCTCTCTCTCTCTCTCTCTCTCTCTCTCTCTCTCTCTCTCTCTCTCTCCACAGCAATAACTACTGTAGTTCCCTGAGACGCAAGAGCTATTTCTCAGAGTGTGCAATTGGAAATGTGGTTCAGCAGGCAGATAATCATACACCAGAGGTGGTCAGGGACTTCAAAGAAGTTCCAGAAACAGACTGTTGCATGCCATTCATCGGTCAGTTTATCTCACTTTATTCCAGGTATTTTGCCAAAATTAACCCTATTTTTTTCAGAACCATCCTAACCCTTTCTGGTCTTTAATTCATAAAGTAGTTGAATTCAAGCCATTGTGATGCATTTAGGCCTTTAAAAAGCAAAACCAACTTCTTTTCTCTCTTCAGACTGTCTGAAGACAATTCCTTACAGACAGGTCTACTGCCTCCTATTTCTACAATATACAGATAGTTTAGTGTAGTGCTTACGGGATTGTACTTCAACCAGGAAGTAAGGAAGAGTTTTTTTAAAAATAACACACAGGTTAAAAAAAGAGAGAGAACCAGAACTTCAATTCCACAGTTATATCTGCCATTTTTATTTTATTTTCCCCACTCTCCAGCAGATGTCCTCAAGCCAGGCTGAAGTCCCTATGGAGATATGGATGAGCTTGGGAGATTACTCAATCTCTCACCTTGCTTTACTTCATGAGGTTGTTGTGGGAGGAAATTAGGAGAGACATAAGCCATCTTGAGCTGATAAATAACAAAGACAAATATCCATAACAAATATAGCTCAAGTGCTGCAAGGATGGTATGGATTTAGTTGGATTTGGAGAGTTTTGTTTTGTTTTTGAAACCCGAATATATTGATCTCTTAGGAATATACTTAGCTTATTTTTTAAACTCAGTAGTGCAGATTAAGGACTTTTAAATAATTTTTATTGCTTTTTAAAATAATAACAGAAAAGGAAAACAAGCAAAAAGAATGAAACACAAAAATACATTATGAAAAAATATATAAAAGCACTTTAAAAATAAGTAAAAAAACTACAGCAGAAAAAATAAGATATACAGCAGTATGTTATTAGAGCAATAAATAGTTATAGTTCAGTGTATAATTATCTAATGCAAAAATTATTCAAATACGCACACACACACAAACATCACAAACATGCACATATATACTATTACACTTAACCTGAACCTATATTTTTGATATTTACCCATACAAAACCTACATCTACCAGCAATCGGCTCATAGGTAGCAAATATAATCAGGTCTTCAATCTATTGACTAAGTGGAATTATGCACATTTATCTTTCCATTGTTGAAATATCAGTCTTTTAGCTGTAATAATGGCATGCAGAATCTATTTATGTTGTCTCTTGTCAAATTCCAGGTACTAATATAATTCAGGAGAATATTATTCTTTGAAAATTATGCCTTTTGTCGCATAATTTATATTTGACTACTTTTTCTCAAAACTTAGTAATTATAGGACATTGTAAATACATGTTTTTAAAAAGCATTGTCCTTATTACATCTCCAACAAAGTTCTGTTCTAGACAATTCCTTTCTATACAGGAATACAAAAGTCCAATAAATTCTAAATATTATTTTTGTTCTATAATGGACACAGGCACACGTGTTATAGAAGTTAAGACCCTTTCCCATTGTCTAGGCAAAATGTGATACAATATAGTTTATTGATTAGTCAATTGACCATATCAAACGTGAGCATCAGACACAGTAAAATACAATAAAATGAGATAAGATACATTGAAGTGATATATAATAGCTATGGTGAGATAAAATAGAATTAAATACAGTAGGCAAGATAAAATGAAGTTAAAAGAGTAAGATAAAATAATCTAATAGAAGAATAAAGTAGAATAAATTTTAATTAATAAATAAATTTATTTTAAATAAATTTAAAATATTTTGAAATATTTGTTTTAAATAAATTAAAAAATAAATAAATTTTAGAATAAAGTAATAGAAGAAGAAGAGAACCTTATAAAGACTATCAAATATATAAAACTGATCTAAAAACACAATAGATAAAAAGAAAGAAAACTTCCTAATAAATCATCACCCACTCGAATCTGACCAAGGTATTCTGTCCTCTTTGAGATGGCCTTTAAAATGAAGAGTGTAGTCTTACTGATGATGTGCAGATTTGTTCCCTGCAAGAATAAGACTGTTTCTCCCAAGTGCCCCAATACTTTTTAGTTTTTAAATAAAGATCGAAATACACAGCCCTTTGTGGAGAGTACAACCTGCAGTCAACAAGGATGCATCCCATGTCTTCAGTGGCTGGTGCTCCATAAATGCACAAACTTTCTTCATTTGGGACTCCATGAACTTCCCATATCTTACCATGAAGTCCAGTTGTTTGAACTGAACTCTAGAAAAAACTGTTCCGAGAAGCTATGAAATATTTTTCCTAACTGAGAGGCTGTGTTCTGTTGTATTGTTGAGCCAGCCATTTTAGAGACTTGACACATTTAAGTGCTGCAATGTCATCTTGGGCAGCCACATCAATAATTCTTTGTTTGAAAGCTTCTTTGGCCTTTAGAGCTGATTGGACTGGGAATTGGATGGAGAATCCATATTGAGAGATGACATTTGAAAGTTGGGTGGCCCAAGTGTGAGGTTGTTTGTTGTGTGAATGTTCTTTGAGGCAATATAAGCAATATAGAAACCTCTTTTTATTCCATTCATCTCTTACCACCTGCATATCAAATTGATTTATAAATAACAAATAAGTATAGAAAGTAATAGGAGGTTTTTTAGTTTTAAAAGATTTAACCAGTTTTTCTTGTATCTCAGGTATTTGTGAAGCTAAAAATGCTGCTGGTCCAAACAATATTGTTAACAGATGATGTAACTGGAAATATTGCTACTGAGTTACATCTGATAGATGGTATTTCTCTCTTAGCACAGTGCATTTAAAAATTCATTGTCATCATCTGTCAAGTGATCCAAAGTCAATATCCCCGCTTTCATCCAATTTTTCCATCTTTTTCCCAATTTTTAATGTTGGATTTACTTATAAATAAGTTAGCATGGGAGAAGGAATCAGATCTGTTTTTAGATATTACATTCCAAAGCTTTCTAACTAATATGATTGTTTTCAAAGATGCTAGAGTTCTATTAAATTAATTTATCTGGGTTGTTTAGCAATTAAGGCAAACACAAAATTATTAGAGTGCCCTGGAAATTTAAATACAAGAGAGGTAATCAATTGGTAATCATCTACAGAATGTCCCTATAGAACATGGGCTGTGGTTACTATGGCATCCATGTCACAAGGGCAGTACTGGATTTCATATCAAGTTATCATTCTTCCTGCATATAAATCCTCAGAAAGTGTTGTGATGATGACACCATACTGTAGCATGGCAACCAGCTTTTCCCAACAACTGTGACCAGAATTCTCAACAGTAATGGAATACTTGTGTGTGTGTGTGTGTGTGTGTGTGTGTGTGTGCGCGCGCGCGCGCATGCGCGTGCCGTGAGCACGCACTGGGGGGAGTAATGATTCATTTGTGTCCAGATGCTGGGGATTTGCTAAGGCAAGCATTTGCTGTAGACATATATATAAACAGAGAAAATCAGGCAAGACAGATTTCTAAATGGAGTAAAGATGAGAAACTGACTAAAAGTCTTAGGAACAGACAAGCCCATCAGTAAGGTTGACTCTACTACTAAGTTCATTGTTCAGGCAGTGGGAACTGAAGTTATGCAAAACTTCCTGGAAGTGCAAATACAATCCGCCACCATATCCTGTGGCTCTCACCTTAATAAAATGGCATTATTGGAGTTCACAATGAGGAGCCATCATGCCAGTTTTAAGAATAAAAGTTGGGGGGGGCAGGGGTGGTGGCTAATAAATTAAATTTCTAAATGATATTGCTTAATTTAATTTAATTCAGTAAATTCAAAAAGTGAGTCCCTCAAATGATAAAACTCTTTTACAGTGATGCCTAGCTGAACCTTACATTAAAGTTTAAGAGAAATTTAAATGTTCCAAAGTGTTCATAAGAATAATTATACTTCCTAAATGGAATCAACAATCAGAGTTTAGCCACAAGATCCCAGAATGTATATGTTTTAAAAGTACTATAGTCTGGGCAGTCTTCGCCAAACTATCTATGATATTCCTACATGAGGCCCAAGGCTTCTTAGCTCCGATTTTGATATTCCTAAAGTGTCTCCCTTGGATTTTATGAGCAGTACAGCGTATTGGAACATTCAGAAAGAGAAAAAGGGGTGGTACAGTTGAAGTTTCATGAGGAGGATATGCCATCCTATTACATTCCTATTTTAACATATATTAAATGCATTTCTCCTGCTGTTATACAATAATATGTGGCATCGCATATGGTAAATCTATTGAAGACATAAACACATAAACATACATACACAGAAAGAGAGAGAAAGAGAGAGACAGAGAGAGAAAAAGACACACAGAGACTCTATGCATATGTTGACATTTCAGTTTCTGTAATATGTATCATAACAGTACAACTCAATCTTATTTAAATAGAAGTCAATGGCTATTAAGGATAAATGCCACAAGGGTTTAAAATCTCTTGGAATTAATTTTAGGGTTAATTATCATATTTGCTTGTATATTTCACCAAAGAAAATGAATTAATTTGAAGCTTAGGAATTTGCATATTGTTAAAAAAAAGTCTGAAGTGTGACTCATCATACTTGTATCTTAAAATAAAGACAAGAAACACATGGCTGACACTTTGTTAGCCACTCATCTGTAAACTCTGTCCCCAATTAACTTCCTTACTTTTTCTTAAGTAGCTAGTGCCACCCTTCGCTTTGACGTATTTTACGTCACCTTGACTCAGAGCCTCATGTGCATTTTTTTTAATTAATTGCACATGGTCAAGGCACTCGGAAGTCAAAAATCAATTCAAAAACTACCCAGCCTGGTAAATTATGAGACTACCTGAACCCAGGACCCTAGGAATTTGCAAGCCTTGAAAGATTTATCTCTAAAGTAGAAATATTTTCAGTTTCACTACCATAGGGTTCTGACATAAGGCCAGCATAGTAAGTAAATAAATAAGTAACGAAGTAATGGTTCCTTTGAGGGAATTTTCCAAGAGATTATTTTGTGGAGCTATCATTCCTCTACACTAAGTAATGCAGTTCCCATGTAAAAGCTGGTTAAAATATCACAAAATTTGAAAATCTCCAAAGCTGCTCTTCATACATTCATAATGGCTTGGGTCCGGGATATCTGAGGGAACACCTGCTGCCGGCATCCAGCTCCCTTCGTCCAGTGCGCTCCCACAGGGAGGGTCTTCTCAGGGTGCCGCCGATAAAAGACTGTCGGCGGATAACACCCAGGGGAAGGGCCTTCTCTGTGGGTGCGCCTGCCCTCTGGAACCAGCTGCCCATGGAGCTTAGGACTGCCCCCGACCTTCGCACATTTCGCCGGGACCTGAAGACCTGGCTCTTTGAGCTCTCCGGCCCAGGCTGAGAATTTTTAACTGGGGTTTTTAATTTTAGGGATGATTTAATCTTTTTTAATTTGTTTTTAACTTTTGTACTGGTTGTTTTAAATACCCTGTAAACCGCCCTGAGTCCTTCGGGAAAGGGCGGTATATAAATTTAATAAAATAAATAATAAAATAATGGCTGCTTTCAATGTAGCACTTGCCTAATTTTGATAACATTTTTTTTACACATAGACGAGGCTGGGTGCATTTGCTTAAAGATTTCAGTGCTTAGATGTTTAGGGTAGGAGGTAACATTTTTCTACTACTTGCAGAAAGACATTTTACTTGGAATGCTCTGTTTCTGCCAGCCATTCAGGTAATTATATCCAATTTGACTTTTTGTCTCATATGGCTCAACCCTTTAAAACTGTATGGCTTGGCTGCCATAAACACAACCCTATTCCTGTTTCTATCTGCAGTTATCTGGGGTTGGAAATGGTTTTCATGGGCTCAACCATAAGATTTTTGTCCCATGTTGAAAATGGTTTGGAATGTTCAGACATGGTATAAGCAGAGCATAAACTCAACCACTCATTAAAGGACCCAATTTTTTTTCATGTTTCCACATGCATCTTTAAAAAATTCACCACTGCTTTAAGAGTTGAATTAGTTTTAATGAGTGGGTTCATTCTATGTCGTTTTTCATCTTTTTCTTTTCTTGGCCACCTTCCTTTTCTAGATGTTTGCTATCATTCTCAGTGGTAGAAATGATCTCTTGATGAGGATGGCTGTTATCTGTCATATTCTAGTGTGGATCACATTCCTGTATGTACATTGTTTACATTCATATGTCTCATCCTGATCTTGACATTAATAATAATTTATCAATAGAACAAGCCAGAATAGAAAAATATTTTAAGTACTCTATGCAATGCAGTTACAAGAGAAATTGGCTTGGAACTTGCATGTGGCTCTGAAGAGGAAACTTGCTTACTGCAACTGTTAATTGCTAATCAGTTACATCTCTTTGGTGTTTTGCTTCTTTCCCCACTAAATTTATCAGTGAACTTTCAAAGGCTTAACATTTAAAAAGATACACTAATTGCTTTTTTAAAACTCCCAACTATTTTACATAACTTGGTTTATTAGCATTTTCAGATGATGTAGAAAGTTCTTATAGTCTTGTATCTAGATTATAAGTCATTACACTGTGGAAGAAGGACTAGAAAAACAAGGGGAAACTCAGGGCTGATTTTTGGAACTATTTGTTCCATTCCATTCTATATGTCTCAATTTTGCTCCTAGATGACTCAGCTCTCTTACCTTTTAGATTTTAGGATGCGGGATGTAGAATTAGGAAATAAAGAATTGGGACTTATACATTGCCTTATTAGTTCACCTTTTAAAAAAATGTTATACCATAGTTACTGGATAATTTATAAATTTAATAAATATTAATAAATGCTCCTAAAAGGCACTTGGATGTTGGAATAATCTAGGGCAGACATGTCAAACTTGTGACATCACGTGACATCGCACAACATATTGGGACAGTTTTGCCATTGCTGGCAATGGGGTGGGCGCGGCTTCCACATGACATATCCGGCCTGCAGGCCGGCAGTTTGACACCTCTGATGTAGGGAGAGGCACAAAATGAGTGAGGGAATGAAGAGGAAAGGACAGCTCTGACTGGTTAGAAAGTTGGTAAGAAAGGGACAGACAATGCAAAGAAAATGAGAAAGGGAGAAAGTAGGCAGCCTCAACAATGGTAGAGGTTGCTGCCTTAATTAACTTTTGTGAGTTAACTGACATGTTATGTTATAGAAAGAGCTAAGGTTTTGTTGTATCTTCACTAACTCAGCACATTAATTTTAATGTAAAACAGTTATAAATCATTGGAGTCTGGATTGACTGTACTCTGTCTCCTCTAGGCTTATGCATCCATTGTAGCAGATGCCCAATGTTAGGGTAGATCAGGTTGATTTAAAACAGATTTTGTTTTAATTTACTCTGAAACAGATGACTCTCAACTAGCTCCATTCTTATTCTAAATCTCCATAAAGCTTTGGTCCCAATCCGGTTTTTGAGAGCATCTGTGTGCTTCAAATCACTCAACCACTCAAGCAGGCAGCCATTCCACAAAGAGGGCAAAGCAGGAGAAGTCTTCATTGTGTACAAAAAAGCATCACTGTGACTGGGAAGGCAGAGATAGAGGGGAAATACTGGATTCAGACCACTATTGATCTTGAAGAATGGGAAGATCTTGGAAGAAGATTCTTTGTTTTCTTATTTGTCCTACATAGTTCTGACACAATTACTTTGTGAACTATGAGGTAGTTATTAGTTGTAGTAAGCATAATATTTGATTTATTTTATGGGAAAAACATAAATTGTTCTCTAACATTTCTGCTCTCACTTTAACAATGAACCAGAATCACTTTTTATTATAAAAACAGTTTAGAAGCATAAGTCAAAATACGGTGTTCAAAGTTCTACAACATTTGGGGCACTTGTGATTCCCTGCTGGAAAGACAAGCTGAAGAGAGGATGTTGTAAATCTCTCCATTTATATAAAGTGCATGTTACCCCATCACCTCTATCCCCCTTCCACACTTATAGTCAGTAACCTAGGAAAATATTCTATTTCTTCTCACATGCTGGATGAATGGTTGGGCAAGTTATAAGAATATTAAGTGAACTCAATAGCTAATTATCTATATTTAATTCTAATTTTGATTTTGTTTTTCCTATAGAACTTTTCCAGGATACACTGCTTCACTTACAATAATGAAATGCTTCTTAAACCAAGATGTAAGGTCCCACTTCAACTAACCACCCAAAAAAGCAGAACTCTCGAAACAGGCATTGTCTCAAAAGGATACTTTTATTAGGGGTCAGTGATAGTAGGGAAGTCAAGGCGAAATCTGGGAATCTGGGGAAAAGCCCACCAAAACGGTATAGTTAAGCAAGCAATATTCCTCCTCCTCATAATGTCCTCATGGTCATCTTCAGCCGCCTCAGGGCTCTGCGAGCTACGCAGGCATTGTAAAGCTCTTTGTTGAATCCATCCTGGAAACAGCTTACCAGGATGTCCTCTGGCCAACACAAGTGACTGGGTAACTCTCTGAACTGTTCGGTATATTCAGCAACTGGTCTTCTCCCTTGCTTTACCATTTTAATCCACTCCTGGGCTTTCTTATCAGCCAGATGGTCTTCGAAGCATCTGTGGAGGGCAGCAATAAAACGATTAAAATTCCTCAGCTGGGGTGCATTGCAATTATACAGGGTCACCATCCAGTCAGCTGCTCCATCTTCTAATGCCAGAGTGACCACTCAAACTTTCTCAAAATCAGTTGGCTGTATTCTTCCATAGATTTGCATTCAGGTGAACACTTGGGCCAGGAAATAGCCCAGCACTTCGGGTTTTCATCAAACTTCACCCCAATTGGGATCGGTTTCACCTCACCCAGGTGAGGTGCTCTTCCTCTGGCTCCTTGAGATGGATGGCCCTGCTGCTGTGCTGTTTCTTGGGCTCCAGTCACTGCCATCTTGGGAACCTCTGGCTCATCCTCCTCCAATTCCTCCTTTGACTCTTCTTCTGACTCACGGCTTTCTTTCATTTGCATCTTAAATTCATCAAGAGTCTTTTTCACGTATTCCATCACAGCTTTCATTGGCCCCACTTTTGGCTCCTCTTTCTCTCCATCTTTATCAGGAGGGCAGACTCTGGATTCTTTTTCTTTGCCTTCTTTTTTACTCCTCCTCAGGTCAGGGTAACTTTGGGGGGGGCTTCCTCCCATCCTTCCTTCTTCCTGACCCCAAGTGCCCAGAATTAAGACTGTAGAAATTGATTGTGCCAGGATGGATTTTTCAGTTTGTATCTTCCTTCTCTCAACCTTCTCTCTTTCTCTTCACTTAGCATTCTGTAATGTTGGTTGTGATCCTTCTGAATGAATCAATAGAGCAGTAGCAGTGGCTTATGGTTATCCACACTGTTGCTAGGATATCAAGAATATATATAAACCAAGAGGAACAATGTTTAAGTGTGCAACTGCTAGAAAATGTTAGGCCATATGATATAAGATGAGGTCACAACAGGTTACAAAGTAATGTTAGTGTAAATTATTCAAACCCCTATATATTTTAAAAAGCAATCTATCAGAAAGCCTACCAGAATAGAAGATTAACCAACTGATGCAAACAAAGAAGGGGCAAGATGTTTAGCAATTTGCATATCCCAAAACACAAGTGACATTAACTTCTGAGTGTCTACTAAACTTGCCAGAGTATGCCACCAAGAGTATCACCTGTTATGTACTGTACTGTAAATATGCAAAGCCATTGACCCCTGCCTATTGTGGAGATGCTAAGTGGGTATTTCCTGCCAAGCCGAGGCTAGCCCTCAGGGGACCTGATGGTTAGTCCCAACCGTTTCGGTGGGAACATTCGTATTTGGGTGGGAGATTCCAGGCAGGTAATTGGGTGAACACCTGAGGACTTAAGTGTGTAAGTGACCTAAAAAGAAGACTCAGAGAACATTTCGAGTCCAAGTTATCAGTCATCGCCTGGCATCACGCATTCGAGCAACGTGACCAGAGATCAGGAGAGTCAGCAGCGGAGTTTGTGGCAGCCCTTCACAAACCTCTGCTTGGTCTTTTCACTGCTGACAAGCAGACTTTGCAGATCCTGTCCCCACGAATGCTGCGATGGTCAATCTTCATGGCTGCATACTCATACAAGTTAGCCCACAAGCCAGGTAGGGAAATGGGCCACGCCGATGTGCTCAGCCGACTGTCCCTTCCACAGATGGATCTGGACCCAGCTCCAGCATCGCGTATCCTGGCAATCCAGGACTTACCAGAAATCCCGTTACACGCAGGAGATGTAGCAGCTGAAACCGCCACTAACAGAACACTCAGTCGTGTTCTCAACTGGGTGTTGAGGGGATGGCCAGAAACCCAGCCAGGGCCCAAGTTCCAGCACTACGCATGCAGGAAAGATGAACTGTCAGCCCACAAGGGTTGCATGCTGTGGGGGAGCAGGATTGTTGTTCCACCCAGCCTGCACTCCAGGGTGCTGGATTCTTTACATGAAGGGCACCCCGGAATCGTGAGGATGAAGGCATTAGCCAGGAGCTACTTGTGGTAGCCAGGCCTGGACAAGAACAGTGAGGACTGAGTTAGGAGTTGCCAGGCATGCCAAGAAACCTGACCAGAGATGCCACACACGCCAGTGCATCGCTGGGAGACCACACACACCCCATGGACTTGCGTGCACATTGACTTTGCAGGTCCGTTCCAAGGGCAGGTATTCCTCATTGTAGTGGACAGCTAGTTAAAGTGGCTGGAAGTGGTACCGGTTTCATTGATGACAACCACCAGAGACACCCATGAGTTGTGCCGACTGTTCGCCATGCATGGTCTGCCAGATGTGATTGTGTCCGACAACTGGGCACAATTCACAGCAGGAGAGTTCCAGGCTTTCCTAAATGCCAACATGATCTGGCATGCAATGTCCACTCCATTCCACCCCACCTCCAACTACCAGACAGAACGGATGGTCAGGATGACAAAGAGTTGCTCAAGCGGATAACCACAGGGGACTGGAATCACTGCCTGCTGAACTTCCTACTGTGCCAACACACAACCCCCTGCATTGCGATGGGTCACAGTCCAGCAGAGCTGAGGTGGGGTCGCCGGCTCATGAAGAAGCTCGACCGACTTCACCCAGATAGAGCAGTGGCAGAAATGGCTCAACCCAAGCCACCCAGGAACTTGCAGCTAGGTGACTTGGTCTGGGCCAGGAACTACGGGGGCAGGGCACTTTGGGTGGTGGCCAGGGTAACCAAGATAAAGGAGCCCTTGTCATACAAGGTCATGTGAGGTGATGAGCACATGGTTAGATGCCACATCGACCAGTTATGGCATCAGCAAACAGAGACCGCTCAGTAGGCGGATGCCAAGGAAGTACCAGATATTTCCTCAGACACCCAGGTGACGACGTTCCCCCAAGTCTGCCCCGGTCTACTGTGGCCGCTGCTGGTGAGATGGAGGCACAAGAGCCAGGAGAGTCGTCGGCAGCTGTGGGTGACTTGAATGGACAGCATGAGTCCATTAGACTGGAGCAGGATCATACCCCCCCCTGAGATGGATGCCTCACAGGCATTGCGCCAGTCCACCAGGACACAAGGTTACCCAGCCTATTTCAAGGACTACGAGTGCTGAATAGACCAAGGATGACAGGGGTGTTATGTACTGTATTGTAAATATGCAAAGCCATTGGCCCCTGCCTATTGTGGAGATGCTAAGCGGGTATTTCCTGCCAAGCCAAGGCTAGCCCTCAGGGGACTTGATGGTTAGTCCCAACCGTTTCAGTGGGAACATTTGTATTTGGGTGGGAGATTCCAGGCAGGTAATTGGGTGAACACCTGAGGACTTAAGTGTATAAGTAGCGGCCATTACCGGTCGCTCACCCAGTTCTGTTCCTGTTACAATAAAGCTATACTATACTATCGAAGCAACCCACTACATAAATCACCAATTTCTCTCTGGATCAGATGGCGACATGCCTCTCACCATCTGGAAAAAGCTCAGCTGGATAATGCTGGGAAGATGTGCTAGAGGTGATAAAGCAATGTTTTACCACTTATTTCCAAAGAGGGGCCCAACAATATATCTTGAAGTGAGGGAGTTCTATTGCTATGGCGACTGAACACAGACATCCTGTTTCTTTTGCTTTCTGCTGCATTTGATCTCCCCTTCTACGTTCCTGCCTTGATGCCACAGACCTCACAATGAGTTGCATGTCACAACAGACTCTGTGAGTGGGTGGCAAACCAAGACAAAAAAGTTTAGAAGAATTAACACCTTGAACTGTTTGGTGTGGTTCTTTGTTTCTCTGGGTTTATTCTCTATTTTAACTTGGGTCTCTAGATATGAAGTCATGCTTAATTTATAATGCAAACAGTTATAATGCACGTCAGTCCCATAATTTAGTATTAATCTCAGTGCTTAGTGGCATAATTAATCTAATTTTATTTCAAGGTTAACAATATGAATATTAGATCTAAGAAGGGAATTAATGGTGGGAAATAGAAATAGCATTACTAAGTTTCATCAAGAGGATCCAAGCTGATGGCAATGATTGACAGGGCAAAGCAGCAAATTCTAACCTCTACCACTATTTCTGGGACACTGTTGTCAGAGCATCTATCTGAAAATAAAATATACAAAGAATGTCATAGTGATGAAATCCAATTCTTTTCGATTTCTGAAGATCATATTTATTTTTTATGCCACCTTTTAAAACCAAGTTTACCCAGGCTGGATTCAATAATAATGAAAACATAACATAAAAACATTAATTAAAATGCCCAATAAAAAGCAGTAAAAGCAGAAGACAACTTGGTGAAAATGTCCTATGTAGCATATACATAAACATAAAATTAGCAAAATATGTCTTAATCTTGAGAGAATAAGACATTTTTATTCTCTCAAGAGTGCTGGAAAGACCATTTTTGGGTGAAGTCCTCATGGGGGAAAGTATTCAAGAATCAAGGGGTTAACAGTGAAAAGCTCTATCTTAAATAGTCATTCATTGCACCTCACAGATCTAGAACAAGTTAATCATGAATGACCTTTTAATACAAGCAGACTTTTGCTTGATGAGCTACTGTGATCCATAGCTATGGAAACTTCAGATGACTACATAGTATCCTCATATGAACCAATAATGAACTGCTCAATATTGACTTTAGCTGTCAATAAAGATCACAGAAACTGGTATAGCTCATATTCCCCAAATCCACTCAGTATTTTGCATTCACTGGAATTTCCAGATCTTCCTCTAAGGAATTCCCATTTATAAGACTTTGCAGTCCTTAAAAATACAGGCTGCTAAAGCATCAGTTACTCTAGTAAGCTTATCTCTATTCAAACATAAATGTAGTTAATACATCAGTTTATATTAATAAAAAGTATTTCATTTACAGAGTATTTTCTGTATGCACAGATAGATATAAAAGCACCTTCAAAGAATGAACTTGATCTCACAAAAGCAGTTCCACCCAATTCAGAAAGTATTTCCAGAATGGTGTTAGGTGAATTCACTGTGTCTTCAACATACTACAAGGCAATCAAGAATCTAAACAACCCATTTCATGAAGGATGTTTGTTTCTGATCAGTCACTACTCTTTGAGCACCTTGTCAAGAAGAACCATTGGCCACGAGATTAAAATTACTCAGATCTAAATCTTATGTTGCTTTTCCAAGACTGATCTCACAAAGGACTCCTTTTCTGATGCCAAGCTCCCTTGCCTTTAACCATGAAACAATGATTCCTTGGCACAAGCACGACACTGTTTTCATCTTCTCCCTAGCCCATGATTAAGATAGGCTTAATGCATCCCCAGCTGTACCAGTATTAGATTAGTGCTTTCCCATTTATATCAAAACTCTTGAAGTGTGTAAAATTAGTGTGGAGTGAATTGAAGTGGATATAAATGGAGAAGTGCTTATGGGATGAGTAGAGGGTAGTTTTCTTCTTCTCCAGCCCCAGCCAGTCTCTGCCATTGTCTCCCTAAAAACTGTATCAACCCAGGCTTTTTAAAGTGTTCATAAGATATACCCAAGAACAACAGGCCACTCTACCCAGCAGCAAGGCTGAAACAGATTAACTAGGAAACAAAGGACCAACTCCTTTCCTCTGCTATTTTTGCCATCAGAACACAACACAGAAATTCAGACGTTTATAAAGGTGACTATATAGAAGAAGGAAGGGAAGAAAAGTGAAATCCTAAATAATAATACTCTCCCCAAAGAGCCACTGTCAGAACTCTCTTCTATTCATATTTCACATGCTTTATCCAGCTTGTTTTTGACAAATAAGAGGACTTATCTCTGTCAAATGGTAGCAGTTTGTGTGTGTGTTTGTGTGTGTGTGTGTGTGTGTAGAAAAAAAAACAATTTCTAACAGAAATACCTGACAAAGACTTGGTGTAAGATCCATCTTCTACTGCACTGTGATTGGTGGATGTTTTTCACAGTGTCTAGGGACAAACTAAAGGTCTACTGAACTAGTCCCTTCGTTATCACACACTGCACACTATTCAGCAATGACTTAGAATAAAGATAGGATAAGGATTGGCCCTAGGGACAGAAAATTTCATGCAGATATAGTGTTTTTTTGCCAACTCAAGGATAGGTCAATGACTCTTTAATTGTATAGTGAGAAAAAGCTCTGAGGCTAGGAATACACCTTTTATAATGAGTAATTTGCTGGTCTCAGATGAGCATCCCATTCTTACAAGAGGCAATCAATCTAATGAGCAAGGTTCAAACAAGCAGGTCAAACTCTTCCAACTACTGTCTCTACATCCATATAAGAGAGTCAAATCCATATAAGAGAACCTGACTAGAAAAATGGCCTTTAACTTAATTGGCTGTTTAATGGCCAAAGTGGCAGTGTAGGTCATAATTAAAATGATGACATTCATTTTAAAGCATCTAGCCAAGGCAATACCAAGGGTTGTTCCAAAGATGCTTTTTCACGAGGCAACTGGACTTTCTTGTTTTTCTTTGCAGGTGTTTTGCTTCTCATCCAAGAAGCTTCTTCAGCTCAGACTGGATGGTGGGGAATGGAAGGATTTATACTCCTTGCAGACAGCTGGTCATTTGTATTCTTTTAGAGGGCTGTTGAGGCCACCTAGAGGTTTATCTGTGTCTTCAGGGTCACCTGAGTAGTGCAAATGAGTGTGGAGCCTCCTTGGAACTGTTGAAAGGGCTGTGTTGTAGACTGGAGATAGAGGATATCATATTCCTCCCCCTCTGTTGAGAGAGGGCGGTTCAATTTTTACATACTGTAGATGACCTCTTTGACCCCTCTTTCAAACTGTGGACTTTGCTGTCTTCAAAAGATTGGGCTTTGTCTTTTAAATGCAAATTGACTGCTTGTTCTCCTATGTAAAACTGCTGGCCCACGGGCCGGATGTATCATGATGAAACTGTGCCCAATGGGGAAAAAGTTGTGATATGTCATGACACATCACATGACATTGCAAGTTTGACATCCCTGTCCTATGTTGTGCCATGCATTTATCAAGTGGTTGTCTTGTTTCCCCAATATACAGATCTCCACATGGCTCACTGCATCGTACTGCATATATCACGTTGCTTAGTTTGTGTCTGGGTGTTTTATCCTTGGGGTGGACGAGCTTCTGCCTTAGTGTATTCTTGGGCTTGAAGTGTGCATGTATGTTGTGTTGGCTGAAAATCCTCCTGAGCTTTTCCGATATTCCTGCAACATATTGAATGACTATGTTGCTTCAATTATTGTTTTCTTCATCTGTGATGGAGGAGCTCCTGCTCAGTCTTTTTGGGGATTTGATGAAGGCCCACTTGGGATAGACGCATGTTCTGAGGGCATCCTTGATGTGTTTTAGTTCTTTTTAAGTTCTTTTTCTTTCCCATCCTTGCTGGTAGGCAGGCCTTCAGCTCGGTGGTGTAGGGTTCTGATAACTCCCATTTTGTGCTCCAGTGGGTGGTGAGAATCAAAATGTAAATATTGATATCTGTGGGGGTGTTCTGTAAACTTCAACGTTAAGGCTTCTGTCTTCCTTAATGCGTACTGCACAGTCCAAGCAGGCTAGACCAGGGCTTTTCAACCTTTTCACCCATCGTACCACTTTTAGGACATGGCAACATCCGAGTACCACCAGTCGCCTAACAAGGTGTCAAAAACTTGATGACCAAAAAAAAAAAGGAAAAAAGTGAAGTACAGGTAGTCCTTGACTTACAACAGTTCGCTTAGTGACTGTTCAAAGTTACTATGACACTAAAAAAAGTGCCCCCCCAAGCCACAGTTGAGCAAGACACCTGCCTGCCTGCCTGGAGGTGCTCTTCCTCCTCTCCAAGCTTTTCATTGTTGTGAGCATTTCTGTTGAGGATTGGCAGTGGGGGTGGGGTGGGGAGTGTTTTTATTTCCCCCGTCTGCTGGGTGGTTGCAGCAGGTTTTGGTCACTTCACATGACCCTGGGACACTGGGACCGTCATAAATATGAATCACTTGCCAAGCAGCCAAATATAAATCACAAAACCCTGGAGATGCTGCAGCACTCCAGCTGATCGGCACTTCTTCTGGGCTCAGAAGCACCAGGATCAGTGCCAAGCTCCAGCTGGAGACTGGGGCTGATCCTGGCTCTTCCGCTGAGCCCTGACAGCCCTGCACCTCCAGCCATCTCTTGCTCAGGCTTGTGTGGTGCTGCCACCAGTTCAGCTCATTCCCCTCCCCTGCTATCACTTTTCTAGGATGGTCGCGTACCACCTACCAGGTGCCAATGTACCACAGGTGGTACCCGTACCACTGGTTTTAAAGCCCTGGGCTAGACTATTTTCCTTAACATCTTCCCATATGTGATGTATCTGTCCACAGAGTTGATATGTTTGGTGAATGCTTCCAATTTCTGTGTTTTGATCTTGACCCAAGTATTGTGCCTTAAACTCCTTCACAGGAATTCCACCCACTCACTGGTATACAGTACTTGACCTTAATAATGACAGATGGATGCATGTAGAATGGCAAGAAAGAAACATTGACAGTAATCCAGTCATTTTCATTCTAATAAAAAGGCTTCTCTTTTGGAAGTCTTGAAGCAAGACTACATTTGCTTTCTTAAAATTCCCCAAATGCATTAACATGCTTTTCTTTCTGGCCTACTATGCATTGTGTTTTGCTCCAAAAGTCTGCTTTCTCATGTAGGCCTCTCACATGGGAATGAATTTGGCTGTTTGGCTGATGCACAAGAGTAAAATATGGACCTCATTTATTTAGATGCAAGACATTATAAACATGGCTGTAGATAAAAAAATCTGCAAAGTTTCAGGATGGCAGAAATGGCTCTCATGAAAATGAGCCTTTAAATTGAGAGAAAATATTTCATGAGAAGGCATGAAAATGGCATTGATTATGAATATTTAGACAAAATTCTAAAAATTTTCAGGCGTACTAGAAAATTAGCTCATGACTTCTGTCTGGCAAAAATTACTGGCTTTCTGATCTGCTTAATTGTATTTGCTGGCACATTTATTTCATTGGAAAAATATTGGGAACTTTAGAATTGTGCAGCATTGTTTTTAATATATTTCTGATCAACAGTCTTGCTTTGTCATCCTGCTCCCCAACTCTATGAGTATTTAAGTTGAGAAGCTGCTTTTCATCCTGACCCCTTGTCAACAAGGCCAAGATGGTGTGACAGCTGGCACCTGCATAGTATTTGAGAAATGTCAATTACTGGTAAAAGTAACAGCAATGCAGCTATTGCAAATAACCTCAGCACATTTACTAAATTCTGCAGCAGACTTGGGTTTTTTTAAAGATGCATAGAGATATGCTTAAGATTTGCTCATTGATATTCCATAGACTTCCCCCACACACACAAAAAAAACAAGACAATTTTCCTTATGCTGTGGGCAGCAATCAGTTGGAGACATACAATTGTATCAGAAAGCTAGTATGGTCAGAATGACAGAGATATGGAATCTCTTAATAACTTAGCTGAAAAATGTAGGGCTACACCGTAAGGATTATTATATGGTAATTTGTCTCATAGTTGCATCCTCTAGATGAATAAATTTTTAAGTCTTTGGGGAGCTATTCAAATTGAGGTTTTGAGTGTTTTCCAGCTATTACTAGGTAATCTTTCATTAATATTATCTGTAGTTAGAACCTAAGATATCTTACAAACTGCGTATTTCTTAATTTATGAAAAGCATAATTAATCTCCAGTGAAGACTTTCAGCTGTGTAAAGCTGTATGTTCTATTTTTAATGTCCTGTTTTTTTTTTCCTTTAAGGGGCTCTCAAGTAATTCACAATTAAATAATATAGTGAAAATTTGAACACTAAAACAAACCTATAAAATAACGAGCAAGTATAATCCATTAAAATAAAGCAAACTATTATAGAATGCCTATCATAAATGAAGAACAAGAAAATAGCTGAATCAAAAACATTAATGATAAAAAAGTGTTAATGATGTTTTTGGAAATTCCTGAAATGGAATCTGTTGTTACAAACCTTATAAAAGGATGCCAACTAAACATTGAATTCATAAGTTTCTCTAAGCTTCTGCTTTCTTGTAGGGTTTTCTACAAATGCTTCTCTTCATAAAACCCCAGTACACGTATCACTAATGTTGTGCTTGGCTTAATTTCACAACTCAGATCATTCCCCCCACAATAAAAAATTAGATATAAGAACTCAACATTGAAGTTCAAAAATTCATGGAAATAGTGACTGCAGGCATGAAATACAGAGATTGGGAGAAATACTATGACAGATCTTGACATAATACTGAAAAGCAGAGAAATGACTCTGATAAAGGTTGTCAAAACCAAGATTTTCCCAGTTATCAGAAAGGCTGAATCAAAAACAAGTGATTGTTTTTGAATTGTGTTAGAAAAAAATGGCTGAGAATATCTTGGACTGCAAGAAGGACTAATCATTTGATTCTAGATGAAATCAAGCCATTAGAAAAAGTACTAATAATGAAGCCCAAGCTAGATATTTTGTACATATCAGGAGAAGGCAAGAGTAACTGGACAAGCCTCATAAAAATCAATGTTTGTTCATGTTTCTATTCTATTCTATTATTCTATTCTATTCTATTCTATTCTATTCTATTCTATTCTATTCTATTCTATTCTATTCTATTCTATTCTATTCTATTCTATTCTACCTAGGTCTCAGAAAGAGTAACTGGCTCAAAGTCATGAAACTGGCTTCATAGACAAGACTAGAACTCAGTCTCATGGTTTCTAGTCTGGTACACACCAAATTGGCTCTGTAAAAAGCAGTCAATCAAAAATAGTCTGACAAAAGATAATGTAATTATATACAATCAGTGATGACCCAAGCATGTGCTTTCAAGAACTCAAAGAAATAGCATTAATAGGAAATTCTGACAAAATAATGCTCATTGAGTCATGAAAACTCAAAGGCAACTGAGCTACTGAGGAACTTGCAATCCAATAATCAAGGTGTGCCAAGGTTTTTTTAAAAAAAGTTAAAAAACTTGCCTAACCTTATCCTAGAAGCAATATCATTAATAAAGGGATGGCTTTGCAGAAGATAGAAGTTTTACTGAATGTCTTCTTTGATTGTTCTTCTTCAAGGCTGCATTCAATTAACAGCTGTTGTAACTGCTCCTCATTGTTTCTTGGCCGCATTTTCTATTGACAGAGTAGAAAAAATTGTTCAGTAAGAGAGAAAGCGTAGGATATTTTCTGTCTTTTATGTGTGCATTAAATACTTTTTCAGACATTTGAAAAGTGAGCAAAGCAACTTTGCATTACCTCTCTCCCATTCTGCTTTATGAGAAAATGTGACAAGGTAAACATACAACTGAGTCACAAATTCTAGTTTAAAAATTAGAACAATGCATGAATCTAATAATGTTAAACCCTTCAGAGTTGCCTGAACCATGAGAAGGGGGGGAAATAAATTTGATGAATGAATGAAGGAAGGAAGGAAGGAAGGAAGGAAGGAAGGAAGGAAGGAAGGAAGGAAGGAAGGAAGGAAGGAAGGAAGGACTTATTCAAGAAGTCCTAATTTTAAAAAGTGTGGCTTAGAATGGAAAGTAAACCCTCTTGAAATGTTGGCATTCAGCACCAAATATCACAAGGCAAATTTATTTGTTGGGGTCCCCACTTCACACCTGCCACATTTTTTTGTTCTCCAAAACAGATTTAATTAAAGAAAACAGCCCATGGCTGAACATTTCAGCATTTAAAAATTGTTCTATTATTTGTTACTCTTTTCTCTAAATCCAAGACTTTTACCACAGCATAGCTTTCAAACGTATTAATTGCAGTAGCAAATTGAACTCTTTATATCAGTTGATTCTTGAGAGGAAGTATCTAATTATTCAGACATTACATTATTAGGACAAATATAAAAAGAAAGCCAACTGTCAGCCACAATCAGTTTGGAGAACAAAAATTACATGAGTTTCTGAAAATTATCAAGATTGAAATTGGACACTACAAAAGTGCCAGAATGAATTGTTGCAACTCCCACAGTGAAGCCAATTATGGAATTTTCTAAAAATTCTTAGAAAAAGTTCTCTCACTTGTTGATCTTTAATAGAATAGGACTGCCAAGTGCCCCTGCAAAATTATTTAGTTTTTGATTTGGGACATGACATAATAAAAGCAATATTATTAAACTCTATTACCAGCCACCGAGCAAAGGAGAAGATAGGGATGATACTACTCAAAAACAAATTGGAGTTCATCTAAAGTGGCATGAAATAATAGTGATGGGAAATTTGTTATTTAATTACATATCTATTGGGAATGAAATATTTAACAACTGATCTCTCTAGGAAATTCCTGACCTTTCTTCGTGAGCGATCCACAGAGAGGAATAACTGCCTGTTTCAGATAAGCCATATTCTCAGATTCCCAAAGTTCTTTATTAAAATAGAGCTAGTATGTAGCCCTTGTAAAAACTGAGTTATGGGGCTAAAGGCAGTGCTTTTTTTCTAATCTTGTTAATCTTTTATTTATATATTTATTTATATAATTAACAAATTATATATTCAATTCTTAACATAAATTTAATTTATTGTATTTAAGGCAAATGTTCATAGTAAATTCCAAAGTTTTGTCCAATTCTCATCCGGCAAATCTTTGGGATTTGAGCCAAGTTTATTTCATAATTGCCTTTAGTTTTTTCATCTGTTTTTGGCTTAGATGAAGTAATGCATCTTTCAGGCATTCACCAAATAAACTAGAATTTGTTGTGAGCATCTCCTTAAATACAAACAGCTCATAAGCCGGACCTACCTATATTAGCAACCACATTATTGATGGCTTTTACATACCATTTTAAAGATATGATCACATTGGTTCAAGTGAATGAGATCCTCCTATAACCCAAAATGCATGCTATTAATTCATCCCTGCCGAAATAGTTATTTTCATCAGACTTAGTTCATAATGAACTTAGAACACTAAGTTCTGTTTTATCAAATTTATCATGAAGACAGCACAGCAGGGTGCCATAGGGGTGAAAAATTGTGGGATAGCTCTCCCATGTTTATATACTGCAGGTGGGTATAGTATAGATGGAATATTATTGTTTTTGTCTACTTGGAAAATGATGTGTTGCACTTTAATAGAGGAGACAACTTTTGCATATATAGTATGACATATATTGAGTTCCTTTTAGAAGGACTAGCAGTGGGAGATAAGAGATGTCTAATACAAGTGCATATGCTGCCTTCAATATAAAGGTAAAGGTAAAGGTTCCCCCACACATGCGTGCTAGTCGTTTCCAACTCTAGGGGCTGGTGCTCATCTCCGTTTCAAAGCTGAAGAGCCAGCGCTTGTCCGAGGATGTCTCCATTGTCATGACTAGATGCCAAAGGTGCACAGAACACTGTTATATATGCCTTCAACATATATTTGTTTAATTGATGGAGTCATGCTACTGACAAGATAATGAATTGCAAAGAAATTGTTATTAATACATAAGTTACACATTTTGTTTCTATTTCTTTACAACTGCTGATAAAAAATGGCCTGGCTATGTTCAAATTATACACACAAGAGAACAGGCTTAGGTGAGGGGGAAAGTGTTACAATTCAATCTATTTATGAATATGAATGAATATGTCCATAATTGTCCAGTGTATTTTAACAATGATATAGAACTGTGATATGAGTAGGCTCCCCTTCATGGATTACTACCTTGTCATGGCGAAGGGGCTTGCGTAATTCAATGAAGCTATGAGCTATGCCATGTAGGGCCACCCAAGATGGACAGGTCATAGCAGAGAGTTCTGACAAAACGTGATGCACTGGAGAAGGAAATGGCAACCCACTCCAGTATCTTTGCCATGAAAACCTTATGGACAGTACCAAAAGGCAAAACGATATGACGCTGGAAGATGAGCCCCTCAGGTCGGAAGATGTCCAATATGCTACTGGGGAAGAGCAGACGGCTAGTACTAGTAGCGCCAGAAAGAATGAAGCGACTGGGCCAAAGCTGAAAGGACGCTCAGCTGTGGATGTATCTGGTGGTGAAAGAAAAGTCCGATGCTGTAAAGATTTTTTCTCCATAGGAACCTGGAATGTAAGATCCATGAATCAAAGCAAGCTGGACATGGTCAAACAAGAGATGACAAGACTGAACATCGACATCTTAGGAATCAGCGAACTAAAATGGACAGGAATGGGTAAATTTAATTCACATGACCATCAGGTATACAACTGCAGACAAGAATCCCTCAGAGAAGTGGAGTAGCCATGATAGTCAATAAAAGAGTAGGAAAAGCAATACTGGGATACAATCCCCAAAATGACAGAATGATCTCAGTTCAAATCCAAGGCAAACCATTCAATATCACAGTAGTCCAAGTCTATGCCCCAACCACTGGTGCTGAACAGGATGAAATTGACTGGTTCTATGAAGCCCTACAGCACCTTATAGAACTAACACCAAAAAATGATGTCCTTATCATCATGGGGGATTGGAATACTACAGTAGGAAGCCAAAAGATAACTGGAATAACAGGCAAGTTTGGCCTTGGAGTGCAAAATGAAGCAGGGCACAGGCTGATAGAATTCTGTCAAGAGAATACGATGGTCATAGCAAACACTCTTTTCCAACAACCCAAGAGACGGCTCTACACATGGACATCACCAGACGGTCAACACAGAAATCAGATTGACTATTTGCTCTGCAGCCAAAGATGGAGAAGCTCTATACAGTCAGTAAAAACAAGACCAGGAGCTGACTGTGGCTCAGACCATGAGTTTCTCATTGCAAAGTTTAGGCTTAAACTGAAGAAAGTAGGGAAAAGCACTAGGCCACTCAGGTATGAATTAAATCACATACCTGTTGAATATACAGTAGAGGTGACAAATAGATTTAAGGAGTAAGATCTGATAGAGTGCCTGAAGAACTATGGACAGAGTTTTGCAACATTGTACAAGAGGTAGCAACTAAAACCATCCCAAAGAAAAAGAAATGCAAGAAAGCAAAATGGCTGTCTGAGGAAGCTTTGCAAATAGCTGAGGAAAGGAGGGAAGTGAAAGGCAAGGGAGAAAAAGAAAGATACGCCCAATTGAATGCAGAATTCCAGAGAATAGCTAGAAGAGATAGGAATGCCTTCTTAAATGAACAGTGCAAAGAAATAGAAGAAAACAATAGAATAGGGAGGACCAGAGATCTCTTCAAGAAAATTGGAGAGATGAAGGGAACGTTTCATGCAAAAATGGGCATGATAAAAGACCAAAATGGCAGGGACCTAACAGAGGCTGAAGAGATTAAGAAGAGGTGGCAAAATTACACAGAAGAATTATACAAGAACGAGCTTAACGTCCCTGATAACCATGATGAGGTGGTCACTGACCTTGAGTCAGATATCCTAGAATGTGAAGTGAAGTGGGCCTTAGAAAAGCTGAGCAACAACAAAGCTAGTGGAGGTGACAGTATTCCAGCTGAGCTATTCAAAATCTTAAAAGACGATGCAGTAAAAGTGCTACACTCAATTTGCCAGCAAATTTGGAAAACTCAACAGTGGCCACAGGATTGGAAAAGATCAGTTTACATTCCAATTCCAAATAAAGGCAGTGTCAAAGAATGTTCAAACTAAAGAGCCTCTTGTTGCGGGTGAAAAAGGAGAGTGCAAAAGTTGGGTTTAAACTTAACATTAAGAAAACCAAGATCATGGTATCCAGCCCTCTCAATTCCTGGCAAATAGATGGGGAAGAAATTGAGGTAGTGACAGATTTTATTTTCCTGGGCTCCAAGATCACTGCAGATGGGGACTGTAGCCAAGAAATTGAAATACGCTTGCTCCTGGGGAGGAAAGCCATGGCAAATCTAGACAGCGCACTAAAAAGCAGAGACATCACCCTGTCAACAAAAGTGCATAAAGTCAAGGCTGTGGTCTTCCCAGTTGCAATGTATGGCAGTGAAAGTTGGACCATAAGAAAGGCTGAGCACCAAAGAATTGAGGCCTTTGAACTATGGTGCTGGAGAAGACTCCTGCGAGTCCCTTGGACTGCAAGGCTATCAAACTGGTCAGTCCTAAAGGAAATCAACCCTGACTGCTCTTTAGAAGGCCAGATCTTCAAATACTTTGGCCACCTAATGAGAAGGAAGGGCTCACTGGAGAAGAGCCTAATGCTGGGAAAGATTGAGGGCAATAGAACAAGGGGACAACAGAGAATGAGGTGGCTGGATGGAGTCACTGAAGGAGTAGGTGTGAGCTTAAATGGACTCCAGAAGGTGGTAGAGGACAGGAAGGCCTGGAGGAACATTGTCCATAGGGTTGCGATGGGTCAGACATGACTTCGCAGCTAACAACAACAACAATGAGGGGCTTACAATTTACATTTCTTATTCTTGGGGAATTAATGACAGAAAGAAAATGGATTGAAAAAAGTAGATGGAATAGTAACATTAGATAACTATGAGAAAACATAGTTGCATATCTCTAAGTAATTTATGAAAAAAATGCTTAAGATTACCATTTCAGATAGACATACAAAATCCAAATAACCACTAAAATAGTAGCCATGAGACAGTTCCTGGCTGAGGGAAGTGACCCCCACCCCCTCCAGGCCACACGGGAAGTGACCCCCACCCCCTCCAGGCCACACGGGATGATGTGGTCAAACCAGGTTAAGTCAGTGCAGCAGTTCAGGGCCAATCCATGAGAGGTGATGTGTCTCCTGCAATGCTCACTGATGGCGCAGAGCTTGCAGTTGCTGACCCAGATGCCAGTGCAGGGAAGCAGGAGGGTGCTGGTAGCAGGCAGGCCGAGGTGGCAGCAGGCGTTGCAGGCCAGGCACTCCAGGGCGGCCACGTAGGTGCACAGGGCAAGGCAGGGGTCACCCACCCGCCGCACCCCACATGCGTGCCACCTCCGTGCCCAGTGCCCACAGCCGCCCCGCCAGCGCCGCCTCCGCCACTTCGCTCACCCTGCACAGCCCCGCCATGTAGAGCGGGCCTCACGGCTCCCACAGCACCGTGGTGTTGCCACTTCTGCCGCCTCCAGGACTACTGTTAAAAAGAGGTGGGGAGGGAAATTGTGTCTGCCAGGCCTCGCCTCCCCATTGGGCCAAGGGTCTCACAGAGTGCAGGGTGGAATTGACAAATGCGAGTTATTTGAGGAGGGGGTTTCTTTGCCACTGTGTTTTCGCAGCATGGACAGCCTGGCTGACATGGGTGAGCACAAGGCAGGAGTGCACATGGACTCTGCTTTTTTGGCAGGGCAGAATTAAGTACTGCTCCCCACCTCCCACTCCTGGTCCTCTCTTACTTACAACTAGGAGATGGTGTAGTTGGGCAGCAGGGACGGGTGCAAAGTTCCTGCCAACTCACTTTCACTGCAGACAACTTGCATGTGCAACATTTGCTGGCTGGGTCTTTTGGCGCGCTTAGCAGCAATTCCTATTGGCTTTCAAAAGCCAATAGAGGGAGTAGCACAGCTTGTGCAAAAGTTGAAAAACCCCATCAAAAAAAGGTGCCGGAACTCCGTTCTGAGTGTTCTATGAGAAAAAAAGCCCTGGCTAAAGGTGTTCTGCAACTAATGCCTATTCTCGCTTTCCAGTGTTTTCAGACAACAAACACTTGCAATGACTGGTGCAAACACTTCCTACTAGGAAGCAATTGCTGTCTTACTAAAAAAAATACCTTCAGAAATCTTTTGTTGTAGAAATAATTTGCTAGCAGCTTGTTTATGAAAAAAAACACCAAACAAACAGTAAGAATAAGCACAAAATTGTAGTATTTTTATCTTTGTTCTGAATATCAAAAGATATTCATAATAAACTCTATGACTACTCTCTCTATAAATCTCACTAAGGCTTCAGAAGACAAAGAGACGGATGTTTAGCCCAGTGCCAGACTCTGCAGGTTAGTAAAAACTGCAGTCTTACAACTTGGAGTTCTGCAGACAGTCACTGTTGATAATAAATTTTAAAAAATCAATTAAAAAAAATTCTCATGCTGCTGACCCGCTTCCCCAAAAAACATATGGAGCTGTTAGTTTAATTAAAAAGACATCTGTGTCTCAATCTTAGAATGTGGCAGTGAACAAGGCATACACAGAAGTCCTTCTTTGAAGTTCTACAAAGTACCCCATAACATTCTGATTAGTAAGTCAGTTAAATGTGGATTGAAAGACATATTTATTATATGCAGCCCCAGCTGGCTTGAAAAGTGTATTCAAAGAGAGCTCATCAGTGTGGATGAATTATCAAATGGGTGCTGCAAAGGTCAACTTGGTGTCTTTCAGCATTTTTATTAATGACTTGAATGCAGCAATAGAGGGAATTCTTCTAAGATTGGTGTATATCATTAACTTGGACAGGGTAGCTAATACCTGGCGAGACAGAAATAAAATTCAACATTGGTTTGGTAGGCTAGAGAACTGAACTAAATAGAATGAAATTTATCTGACACAAATTGCAATATTTTTTTTATTTAAGAAATAGAAATAAAATAGTAGGTTAGGTATGGAGGTATCTGGCTTGATTATAGTACTTGTGAAAAGGAACATGGACTACTGACTGGCAATCAGCAACATGACCTGGGAGGAAAAAAAATCAAAAGTTAAATTTAAGACTGAATTAATAATTAATTAATAAAAGTTCCAAAATCAAAGAAACTAATAATTTCCATTCTATTTACATTGGTTAAATCCTTCCTTGAGCATTGTGTAAAATAGAACCTACCTCCTTTAAACAATATATTCTCTCAAAATTTAAAAGTAAGAATATTGATGTGGTGAGTGCTATGTGATTTATTTGAATAAAGTTTTCTTGAATATAAATTATTAAACTTCAACTCTTGCCATCTTCAGGCAGCAAGGGAAATAATGAAATTTGACGACTTTTTGGTGTGCTACTCAGAAGGTGGGAGTAGTTATCATGCTATCATTTCTTAGAATAATATAACTTAGTGCACTCTTCAAAACCCTACCTGTTGATAATACTAAAGACCACAAGCAGCCCCAAATCATAGTTTGATGGAAAAGAAGCTTTAAAAGGGGCTAATATAACCTGCATAAAGGTAGCAGTCCAATGACAACAGCACACAACCTACTTAGCCAGAAGCAATGCTGTATAAGCAGCTAATGAAGCAAAAGAAAGATAAGGAGATAAAAGCAACATGGCTTCCCCTAATCCTGACATTCCAACAAAGAACCCAATCTTTTTTAGTAATGGTCCACTTCATCTGAAGAACTACATCTTGAGAGAAGTCTGGGGAAAACATTTCAATGAACTCTGTAAGTAAAGCAGTATGGTGCGTATCCCTTTCTACAGCCATCAACAAATATGGATACATTGCAACAACTGGGAACTAGCTTATCACTGTGTCAGTATATAAGAAACAGAATAAAACTGACTCTGCTGAACCCATTAGCTTCTTCAATATTTCCAATAATCTCTATGGGAGACACCTGCAACGAAAATTTGGAAAGTGGCTGAAACAGGAAGATCTGCTTGCAGAATAAGCTGGCCACAACTGATCAGTAACGCATACTTCAACATATCGTTGAGAAATATACTTTGTAGAATATTCTCTCTCTCCTCTCAATTTTTACTGATCTCAAAGCAGCATTGAATTCCATCTCCCAGACTAATCTGGGACCAGCTGAAAAATAATTTGGACTTAATATCATGCCTTCAGGGCCTTGTGAAAGAGTGTCAAAGTGAAGGCCACTTTGTATCTCTGTAGGAATGATGTTCCACAGGGAGGGAGCCCTTCTTCTTGGTCCTGCTAGATAGATTTCCTCAGGAGAGGGAACCCATAGCATTCCCTGCCTCTCCACTCTAGTGGGTCAGGTAGATATGACTTGTAAAACACAGCCCTTCAAATAATCTTTTCCCAAATCATGTAGGGCTTTTTAAGGTGACAACAAGCACCTTGAATTGGGCAAGGAAACAAACTGGCAGCCAATTCAGCTCCTGCAGGAGAGGTGACACATGTGCAAATCTAGGCTTGCAGAAAACCATGTGGGCCACCATCTTAGCAGCATCTTACCTATTACACCATATTGGTTATCCTATTCCTGATTCCCATTGTCATCCTCCTCAGCACTGATCCTAGGTGCCTTGCAAGGTTCCATCTCTTGTGGCTTTAACACATGAACACCTAAATATAACAATTATTGATTTGAAGAATTGTATATGTGTGTTAAATCGTTTCAACAGCATTGTTTGTTTGATGAGGGAGGGTCACAGACCAGAACACAAGGTTCCCTGTGGTAGCACTGAGAGTCAGGAAAACCTTACCCTCAGATGCAGGTCCTCTAATTATACTGCCATTTGCATTACTGTGATTGTAGATGGGCTTTTGAAATTTTGAAATCTGGGCTGCCTATGTTTCTTCTTTTATGGTTTTAAATTTATTTTTGGTGGGAGAGACAGTTGCTTTAAACTGTGGTGGGGATGGGCTTAATGATGTTTTATGGATCAGACTTTTTTGTATGCACCCCAAAACTGGTGATATGAATGGTATAAAAATACTAACAATTAAATTAAATATTCAATTTAATACTGACAACACATGATTGTTTTCACTAACACTATACTGTAGTTACACATGTCTTACAAAATAGACAGCTATCAGTTACAATTTAACCAAAAACTAGTTCTTTATAAAGAAAAATCATACCCACTGGTAAAATGTTAAATAGCAGCAAACCCATTTTAAACTTTCTTGAGGATACTCATTTTGTCACCTCCTAAAAATCTTAAAGCTCACACAGTAAGATGAAATCCAAACATAATTTATATATATTTAATGAAAAAAATAATCTTTCGTCTCATATAGTTCATTTAAAAACCTGGTATACAATCTCACTGTAAAATATTTTTTACTAAATAAACATCATAAATCTGTTCTGTGGAACTCATTTCTCTGGAGAAGCTGGTACTGAACGTAATTTACTTTCTTATTGCTCTACCTGGTACTTATCATGGCTAAGGCAACTGAGCCTGTAACACTAGACAAATTTAAAGGTGTAAATCTCTAGTATGCTCTATTAAAAATATTTGCATCTTGCTAAACAATCTTGCTGTATGGACTTTTTACAAATACATATTTAAGCAGTTATATAGAGATGTTAATTAGTGCATGTCTACATCATTTATAAAAAAGATTACAAAATAATTTTCATTAAATCATTGAGAAGCTCTGCAATTTCAATGAAAATATTCAAAAGCTCTCTATGTAACAATGCAGCACTTAGATCAGGTCTATCTGGATTAGTAATTACTTCTCTGCAGTTATGTTTCATATTGCTATATTTACAGAAACTATTAATGTAATATATTAAAGGAGCATTCTCAACTTGATTTAAAATTTGTCTATTTTCTCATAACTTTGACGTTTTTACAAACATTAACCCATATACCCCAACTGCAGTACTGCAAATGGTATAATACATACCATCTGAGATATTATACATAGTATAAACTATTTAGTCTATAATAATTGAGTAGCCTTACTGCAATGCTCATAGTTATTTCAGGATGAGATTTATGATGTTGTATACATGTATGAAATAAATAAGCTCCTAATTTATGTACCCTCCTGTACTTTGAAGTAGCAACTAACTGACAGGTTGATAGGATCCTAAATTTAATTTTATGTACCAATTTTTAATAAGAAAGAATACAGAAGTATATTCCCAATTAACTCTAGTTTTCTATTTATCTTGTTTGAAAAAGATCTGAAAACACTAGTCTTTGTACTGTTATAACTAAACATTTTATGATACTTTCAAAGTTTCAGTCTTCATAGCTGTCCATATGGCAAATTCTCCATAGAATAAGTTTGATGAAAATTTGTATAACATAAAAAAAATCTATCAGCTTTTTGAAATTATAGAAAGAGGTCTTTCTTTCTGTGTTCTAATCTTATGCATCTAATTTCATACGTAATTTGTGATAATTTGCATTAAAACTATGTTCATAATTCTATCTTTTTAATTCATTAAAAGTCAACTTCTTAATTCCTTGATATATTATTTATAGTTGGAAAGTTATAAACAGAAGATAGCTGTCCTATAAATGACCTATGAAGGAGATAGCTAGAGATCACATGTGTTTAAGACTCATTGAGAATCCTTTTGTTGCAATTAAAATGTAATTTAAAACTGTTACTAGGAAATCAAAGAATTACATAAACTGTAGATACTTAATTTCTCATATTTTGGGGCCTCTGACACATGGATATGTATAGCAGTATTATTAAAATAATATGTATTCAAATGCTACCAAATCTATGCATAATATCATTGTATCTCTTAGATTTTAAAGTTGTTCCACATGAAAACTGTCAAGTTTGAAGTACGTTTTTGCTGGTCTGACAATCATTGCTTCTCAGTTTGCCAACAAACTAGACTGGAAGCAAACTGTATGTCCCTGATAGCCTATGACTACAAGTGCTGCAGAGGAGTCATGATGCTAAGCCAGCTGGCCACCTTGGATTCCTAAAGACCTTACACTTAACTAAACGACAGCTCTGGTCGCCAGGGATCAAGAAGGACAAAGAAAGCTATGTAAGAAGCTGTGCCATGTGTACGGCCATGAAGTGGAAACCAGGAAATAGTCTGGGATTGCTGCAGAGGTGGTTGACCCAACCCAGACATGGGAAGCAATAGCCATGGACTTCATAGTTGAGCTTCCAGAAACTGTGATATGGACAGTGATGGACCTGTTCTTAAAGCAGGCCTACTTTATAGCATACTCCAGCCTCCAATCAGCCCAGAGACTAATAATAATAATAATAATAATAATAATAATAATAATAATAATAATAATAATAATAATAATAATAATAATAATAATAATAATAATAATAATAATAATAATAATTTTATTTATATACCGCCCTTCTCCCGAAGGACTCAGGGTGGTGAACAGGGCAGATATATAAAAATACAAAAATACAAAAGTTAAAAAAGAATTAAACATGTGCCCAGCTAAAAACAATAAATACAAATAAAAAAATGAGAATAAAAAACCCAAACCATCCCCCATCAGGCCAGGCCAGCTTGTTCAAATAAGAATGTCTTCAGATCGCGACGGAAGGAGCGAAGATCGGGCGCCATCCGGAGCTCAACCGGCAACCGATTCCATAGCTCCGGGGCGCCCACAGAGAAGGACCTCCCCCTGGGGGCCACCAATCGACATTCTCTGATCGGTGGCACCCTGAGGAGGCCCTCTCTGTGGGAGCGCACAGGGCGGAGGGAAGTTGATGCCGGCTGCAGGTGCTCCCTAAGGTACTCCGGACCCATGCCATGTAGGGCCTTAAACACCATTACCAGTACCTTGAATCTCACCCGGAAGACAACTGGCAACCAATGCAGCTCACGGAGCAGAGGTGTAACATGGGAGTATTGGGAGACTCCCAACACAACTCTCGCGGCTGCATTCTGTACCAGTTGGAGCCTCCGAGTGGTCCTCAAAGGCAGCCCCATGTAGAGAGTGTTGCAGTAGTCCAGACGAGAGGTCATGAGCGCATGAGTGACCGTACATAAGGCATCCCGGTCTAGATAGGGCCGCAACTGGCGCACCAGGCGAACCTGGGCGAAGGCCCCTCTAGTCACAGCTACTATATGGTCTTCCAAAGTGAGCTGTGAATCTAGGAGGACTCCCAAGTTGCGAGCCCTATCTACGGGGGGGTAATAGTTCACCCCCCATAGAAAGAGATGGAATGTTCTGAATATCCCGGGATGCCGGTATGTACAGCCACTCAGTCTTGTCGGGGTTGAGTTGAAGTCTGTTCCTCCCCATCCAGACCCGAACCGCCTCCAGGCAATGGGACATCACGTCGAGGGCATCACTGGGGTGGTTTGGGGTCGAAATAAAAAGCTGGGTATCATCAGCATACTGATGATACCCAACTCCAAAACCACGAATGATCTCACCCAGCGGTTTCATATAGATGTTGAACAGGAGAGGCGAGAGGACCGACCCCTGAGGAACTCCACAAACAAGAGACCTCGAGGTCGACCTCTGCCCCCCTGCCAACACCGACTGCGAACGTCCCAGGAGATAGGAGAACCACTGCAAAACCGTGCCTCCCACTCCCAATCCCCTGAGACGCCGCAGCAGGATACCATGGTCGATGGTATCAAACGCCGCTGAGAGGTCTAATAGGACTAGGACAGAGGAATGTCCCCTGTCCCGAGCCCTCCAGAGATCATTCACCAGAGCGACCAATGCCGTCTCCGTGCTGTACCCGGGCCTGAAGCCCGATTGGTACGGGTCTAGATAATCCGCTTCATCCAGGACCAGAGGGAGCTGATGCGCCACCACACTCTCAACAACCTTCGCAAGAAAGCGAAGGTTGGAGACTGGACGAAAGTTATTCAACACAGCTGGGTCCAAGGCAGGCTTCTTGAGGAGAGTTCTCACCACCGCCTCTTTCAAGGCGGCGGGGAAACTACCCTCACTCAAAGAGGCAGATATAACCGCCTGGAACCAGCCTCGTGTCCCCTCCCGGGCCGCATAAACCAGCCAGGAAGAGCACGGGTCCAATAAACATGTGGTGGAGCTCAACCTCCCCATAATCCTGTCCACTTCCTCCGGAGTCACAGAATCAAATTCCTCCCAGGTAATATCGACAAGACCACCCGTGTCCTGATCGTCAGACTCTGCCCAGTCAGAGTCCAGACCGGTCTGAATCCGAGTGATTTTGTCCGACAGATGTTGGTTAAACTCTTCGGCACGACCCTGCAAGGGTTCCTCCCTCACCTCCTGATTAAGGAGGGAGCGAGTCACCCTAAACAGGGCGGCCGGGCGATTATCTGCGGACGCGATAAGGGTAGCGAAGTGATTAGACCTCGCCGCCCTTATTGCAGCGAGATAAGACCTAATGTAGGTTCTTAGTCGCAATCGGTCGGATTCGGATCGGCTGGACCTCCAACAGCTCTCTAGGCCCCGTCTCCGACGCTTCATCTCCCGAAGCTCCGCAGAAAACCAAAACTAGCCAAGATATTCCTGCAATATATTTACCAGCTGCATGGAGTATCTAAATGCATAATCTCTGCCAAATTTTGGTGTGAATTTATAAAGCTGAAGGGTCCTCCCAAGATCTTAGTTTGGCTTTTGATCTGAGTACGAATGAGGCCACAGTATGAGCCAATGCAATGGCAGAAAAATATCTGCATTGTTATGTCAACTACCAACAATCTAATTAGGCAGAGCTCCTGCCATTCTCAGAAGAGACCGGATTGGAGTTCATGCCAATACCAGAATGTCTGAGGGAAATCCCCTTGTCAGTAACACTGACTGAATGAGTGGATTCCCTGCACCAGCTGATGGAGCCAGTCACCAACCCAGGAAGAGGAGAGGCCACCAGGCCAGTCGGAAATTCCCACAACTGGAGGTAAAGTACAATGGAGAACCACACAGACTGAGTTTTTTTCTGGCTCACATCCTGAGCTACATGGAGGAGGATGGGTGAGACATCCCCAGTGACCATGGGTGGGTCAGAATTGTGACCATGGCACTAGAGGGGGCAGTGGCTGATTGGATAGTGAACCTCCACGATGCAGACATGCCTGAATTGCAGAATTTTAACCATTTCATGGCAGCCCTCAGGCGATGCTTCGAGGACCCCTTAGCTGACCGGAAAGCCAAAGAATGCATAAAAACCATCAAGCAGGGCTGGTGCCCCGTGACAGAATACACAATGGAATTCCGAGCACTTGCCAGCAAACTTATTTGGCCAGAAGAAGTTTTGGTGGGACATTTCAAAGATGGACTAAATGACAACCTGTATTATGCCTGCATTCCCCGGGATGACCCTGACTTACTCCACAATTGGTACATCCTGGCTGAGGAGGCAGAGATCAATCAGGCCAGAAGGCAATGGCTTCTGGGGAGATCCTGGGGAAGATCCCCGGGGGAGGCACCCTGGAAACCTGCAAAACAGACTCCCACTACTCCCTGACCAACGGGCTGTTTCAAATGTGGGAAGGGTGGTCACCACGCTGCCGAATGCCACTAAAAGACTCCTCTTCGAAAGCCTGACTGAGCAGCAGGGGGAAAACCAGGGAAAACGCCACCGAAGCCAAAGGAAATGGCAATAAAAAGTGTGGAGGTTGTTGAGGTCCTAACCCCATCCAAACAGGGGGGGAGGAACTCCAACCTAGACTGGAGAACCCTCGGAATCTTCAGAATATGGCTCAGAGGATGAACCATCACGTCCCTCACCAGAACTGTAGAACTATTTAGCCCAGGGATGCTAGAGAGTCACATTAAGAGCTCTAATAGACTCCGGCTGCACTCGCTGCCTCATAAGCCCAACCCTGGTGGGGAATCTAGGAATACCAGTGAGGAGGCTGAAGAAGCCGATTTCATTTGGCCTATTATATGGGTCCATTGCAGGGGGGATCCCAGCCACCCTTGCCATGCAACCTGTTCAGCCTACCATAGGGAACCACATAGAGGCTTTAACATTTGTGGTGATCCCTGGAATGGAATGCCCATTCACATTAGGCATGGCGTGGCTAACCAAATGGAACCCCAGGATGTATTGGAGGACTGGAGAACTGAGATTCCTGAAGGGAAAAATTGACGCTCAGAAAGCAACCCAGGCCAAAGGGTTTATAGAGAAGAATTTAGCAAGGGGTTTCATCCAGCCGGCAAAGCCAAAAACAGCAGCCCCCATGCTATTCCACAAAAAGAAGGATGGGTCTCTTCATCTCTGTGTGGATTATAGGTCTCTCAACACAGTGAGTGAAAGTAACCTCTACCCCCTCCCTTTGACGAAGGACATGCTGGCACATTTGTCTAAAGGGAAGATTTTTTCAAAGTTGGACTTGAGAGAGGCATATTAAAGAGTCAGAATCAAAAAGGGGGACGAATGGAAAACCGCATTCAATTGCCCCTTAGGTTGTTTCCAGTTCAGAATTCGGCCATTTGAGCTTCAGGGGGCACCCACAGTGTTTATGCAATTGATAAACAAGGTGCTCCAGGAACACCTCAATAAGGGAATGCTTGTCTACCTGGACGACATCCTGATATTTACTGAGACTAAGGAGGACCATGTAAAACTGGTCAGAGCTGTGCTGAACAAGTTGTGGGCAGCCCATTCACATGCCAAACTATCTAAGTGTGAGTTCCACAAAGATAGAATCAATTACCTTGGATATTGCATCTCATCAAACAGCATAGAGATGGACCCCAAAAAAGTCCTGGCTGTTCTAGAATGGGCTCTGCCCTAAACCAGGAGGCAATTGCAAAGCTTCCTCAGATTTGCAAACTTTTACTGCCAATTCATCCCCTTTTGCACAAATTGCATTACCCATTACAAACTTATTAAAGACAAAAGGAGAGGGGAAACCGAAGCCCAGTCAGCCATTGAAATGGACTGTAGAATGCCTGTGCTGGGCCAGTATGTAACCATCTGGCCAGAGCATATACTTAAGAACTGTGTTAGAGTATGGTTACATACTGGTCCAGCACAATGCCAAGCCGCTTTTGAGAAATTAAAAAGGTTATTCTCAGTAGAACCAGTATTAAAACACCCAGACACTGAGAAACCTTTTATAATTCAAGCAGATGCTAGTGACATAGCAGTAGGAGCAGTACTACTTCAGGAGAATAATGAAGGAAAATTACAAGCTTGTGCATACACATCAAGAAAAGTCACAGGCACAGAACAAAAGTGGGTGGTTTGGGAAAAGGAAGCCTATAGCACCCAGTATTCCCAGGCAGTCTCCCATCCAAGTACTAACCAGGCCTGACCCTGCTTAGCTTCTAAGAGCAGATGAGATCTGGCGTGTTCAGGGTAGTATGGCTGTAGACCATAGAGACAGAACATCTGATGGGCATCTGATGGGCTCTCTTAACTTGGCGACATTTCTTGGAGGGGAATAAAATCCCTTTCCAAGTATGGACTGACCACAAGAATCTGGAAGCCCTAAAAACACCCAGAAAATTGTCTCCCAAACAGGCAAGATGGTCCCTGCATTTCCACTGATTCAATTTCACCATAAAACATCTACTGGGGGAAAAAAATTTCCTAGCAGATGCACTGTCACAGTTACCACAATACAAGAGCACCACATCAGAGATAACAGATCCACTCATGCCATCAAAGCAATTAGCAGCACCAGTCTCCACTGAAGCACAAGCCAAAACTCCAAAATCACTAATAAACCAAGCTGGAATAGAATTCAGGAAAGTGCTAGAGAAAGACAAATGGTTTCTGAGCCACAAAAATTCATGCACCATGAATGATGGACTTCCATGGGTGGGAGGGAAACTCTACATTCCAAAAAGCCAAAGACAGACATTCATGCAGTTTTGCCATGACTCCAAATCCACCAGACATTTTGGATTCGTGAAAACCCTCCATCTAGTGAAACGGCAATTTTGGTGGCCATCGATAAAAAAGGACATTGAAAGTTATGTAGCTAGTTGCCCAACATGCACAGCAGCCAAGAGGAGACAGGGGAAACCCCCCAGACTGTTACAGATGGTAGCTATCCCAACAGCTCCCTGGAGGGAGATTTCCATGGACTAATTCCTCTTTTAAATCTCTTTTTTTGTCTTTTGCAGATGGATCTCTCTTTTTTAAGGGGGGGGGCGGCATGTCAGAACCCATTTCATTGGTGGGAGGTATTTTTCTTTTCTTTTCCCCTTATATGGGTTCTACCATACTCCTGGGGAGAAGGGGGAGACATTTGGGGAATTGTATGTTTATTGTCCTTTTGCTTAGCTGCTACAATGTATCCTCTCTGCTTCCTCTATCTGCTTGCTCTTTGAATTATTCTCCCCTTGATGCCAACCTGGAGTGAGAAAGGAATGTGCCTCTGGCCATCTATTTATTTATTTATTTATTTATTAGTTTTTATAAACCGCCCTTCTCCCGAGGGACTCGGGGCGGTGTACAGAGGAAGGAAGGTATGCAGACCGAACAATAAAATAATAAGAAACACTAATGAACACAAACTGGGACCCCAATTAACGTTATCATGCCAGGCCAGCCTGCTGGAACAGGAAAGTTTTTAAGTCGCGACGGAAGGTACTGTTGTGACTCAGGGCCAGCCTGTGGGTCCGACAGCCGGGTCCGATGTATCGGAGGACTCAGATGTGGGGGAGGAGGGAAACGAACCGGCTGATGATGATTTGGAGGCTTTGCAGAGTCCTCAGCCGGGGACCTCTTCTCAGCTGTGTGAGCCCGAGAGTGCGGAGGATGATGACCCACAGCTGGCCCTGTTCAAGGACGCCCGACGCAGGAGGCAGACGAGCAGGGACAAACAAAGAAAGACTATGGGACTCCTCGGGAGGAGGCACAGGGAGACCACGCCCTGAGCTCTCTATAAAAGAAGTGTTTGGGGAGGGGCTGGTTGCTGAAAGCAACTTTTTCCGCTTGAGAAGACAAGCTCTTGTGTTTTTGTTAACTGCGTAATTAAATCTTGGCAGAAGCCTTTTAGCCTTGGACGCTTTCCAGACTCTTCTTTTGATTAGGGGTGCGAGAAGAGGGCTGGTTCAGAACAGTTTGCTTTCAGCCACCCACCCCTTAATACTACGATGGAGCAGCTTCTTGCCGAGAATGCCCAGCTCAACCAGCAACTCACCTTGCTGGCCACTCAGGTGGCACAACTGCAGGCTCAGGTACATGCTGCCCCCCCACCCAGGAGGAAATGTCAGATAGCTATGCCGGATAAATTTGCTGGTAATCCAGAACTGTTTCCTGCCTTCCTGGGACAATGCCAGCTTTATATCAGCGTGAGAGCAGCTGATTTCCCCACTGACCGAGATAAGGTGGGATTCGTGTTGAGCCTTCTGTCGGGAGATGCAGCTCGTTGGGGCACGCCTCTGTTGGCACAGCCTAGCCCTTTGTTGGATAACTTTGGGGGGTTTTGTGACCATATGCGCCTCATGTACGAGGACCCGATTAAGGCGCAGACTGCCACCCGACGCCTGAAAGCTTTGAGGCAGGGTCAGCGCCCTCTACAGGCCTATATCAGCGATTTCCGGCTGCTTAGCCAGGATTCCGCCTGGAATGAGGCTGCGCTCGTGGATGCCTTTCAGGATGGCTTGTCAGAGGAGATGTTGGATGAGCTGGCCCGCGTGGACATTCCCTCAGACCTGAATGGGCTGATCCATCTTTGTCTGCGGATCGATGCCCGGCTGCAGCAGCGTAAGAGTCGCCGTGCCACCCCACAGACCCCTGCCGCCCCTGTTGTGCGTGAGCCCCCAGTCCAGAGGGAGGAGCCAATGGAGCTGGGTGCCGCCAGGTCCCGTCTATCGGTGACGGAAATGGACAGACGACGATCGGAGGGGTTGTGTTTTTACTGTGGGGACCCTGGACATTTGGCTGCTTCTTGCCCGAAGAAGCGTCAGCGGGCGTCAGTGACCAAGCCTGCCCCGAGAAAGTCCCCTGCTTGGCTATCGGGAAACGGCCCGAGCCCGATCTAGACGGTGTGAAAGATCGGGCGACCCACAACGATCACGCCGAGCGACGCCGTTCCGACGGTGCCTGTGAACCTCCACGGCATTTGATTTTGGAGGCACGACTGATCCTTCCTGGCAAGCCAGAGGGGATTCCGGTCCATGCCTTAATTGACTCTGGGGCTACCACTAACTTTATGGATTCGGCCTTTGTGGCCAAATGGGCTGTTCCCCAGTGTCCGGTGGATCCGCCCATGCTTGTGGAGACCATCGATGGTCGAGTGCTCCTGTCCGGGCCTATCACGGCCGCCACGCAACCCGTGTGTATGGCCATCAGTACCCATGTGGAGGCCATTCAGTTTTACGTCACTTCGGATCTGCACTTCCCCGTGGTCTTGGGACTGGCGTGGCTCCGGGCGCATGATCCACAGATCTATTGGTCTCAGAACTTGGTCACCTTCCCAAGTTTGCAGTGCGTGGACCACACCCGCCATATCTGTGCCGGCCAGGTGGAGGGTTCCCCAGGGGTTTCCTTGCCTCCCGAACTGTCCGACTTTGCTGACGTGTTCAGCGAGTCAGAGGCGGACCAATTACCCCCGCACAGGCCCTACGACTGCTCCATTGACCTAGTCCCTGATGCGCCTCTCCCAGTGGGGCGTTTGTACTCCATGTCGGAGCCCGAGTTGGCTGCATTGCGGGACTTCCTGACAAAGAACTTGGCTCGTGGATTCATCCGGCCCTCGTCCTCGCCAGTGTCTGCGCCCGTGCTCTTCGTCAAAAAGAAGTCGGGCGAGTTACGGCTTTGCTGTGACTACCGGAAACTCAATGCCATCACGGTGCGTAACCGCTACCCGCTGCCCCTCATCCCCGAGCTCTTGGACCGACTCCGGGAGGCTAAGATCTTCACGAAACTGGACCTGCGTGGAGCTTACAACCTCGTCAGGGTTCGGCCGGGTGATGAGTGGAAGACGGCGTTTGGTACTCGCTATGGACATTTCGAGTACACGGTGATGCCGTTTGGCCTGACCAACGCCCCCGCTGTGTTTCAGCATTTTATGAACGACATCTTTCGGGATCTGTTGGACCAGTTTGTTGTGATTTACCTGGACGACATCCTGATTTACTCCCCGTCGCGTGAAGTGCATCATCAGCATCTCCGTCAGGTCCTGCAGCGCCTCCGGAAACATCGGCTGTTTGCCAAGTTGGAGAAGTGCCAGTTCTACCAGGTGACCATTGATTTCTTGGGCCACCGCATTTCTCCTGAGGGCATCGCCATGGATCCAAGTAAAGTTGAGTCGTTGCAGAGTTGGCAACCCCCGCGTCGCGTGAAGGATGTTCAGCGACTTCTTGGATTTGCCAACTACTATCGGACATTCATCCCTGGCTTTGCTGCCTTGACAGCCCCCCTCACCCGGCTCCTGCAGAAGAAGACTCGGTTCCAGTGGAACGCCCCCGAACAACAGGCGTTCCAAGCTTTGAAGGACGCCTTCATGAAGGAGCCCATCTTGAAGCATCCTGACCCGCAACGGCCGTTTGTCGTGGAGGCGGACGCCTCCGACATTGCCATTGGGGCCGTGTTACTCCAGGCAGCGACGCCCAACGGTACCCTTTTCCCTTGTGCGTATCACTCTCGGAAATTGAACCCCTCGGAGCGCAACTATACCATCTGGGAGAAGGAGCTGCTGGCCATCAAGGCAGCGTTCGAGGCTTGGAGGCATCATCTGGAGGGGGCGCGGCATCAGATCGAGGTCCGGACGGACCACAAGAATCTGGAAAGCCTGCAGACCGCTCGGAATTTGAACCAACGCCAGATCCGGTGGTCCCTCTTCTTTGCGAGGTTTGACTTCCGGGTGCGGTACATACCAAGCGGGCACAACCAGAGAGCGGATGCTCTGTCCAGGAAGCCCGAGTACACCCGAGTGGAAGACAAGCTTCCGCCCAGGACAGTGATCCCCGTCGAGTCTTTTGCTGCGGTGCGGGAGCCGGTGGATATACGGGCTCGGATCCGGGAGGCGCAGCAGCAGGAGGCGTGGGTGGCTCAGTGGAAGGAAGAGGTAGGGCCAGATTCGCCTTGGTCGGTCACGGATGGACTCCTGTATTATCGTGACCGGCTCTATGTTCCAGGAGGGCCACTCAGGGGACTCGTCCTCAGCCAATGTCATGATAACCCGGCTGCGGGGCATTTTGGCCTGTTCAAGACTCTGAACCTGGTCTCCCGTACCTTCTGGTGGCCCCGAGTCCGACACGATGTCCAGTCTTATGTCACCTCCTGCGTCCCATGCAGGCAGGCCAAGTCAGCGACAGGGGCCCCGCCTGGTTTACTGCAGCCTTTGCCAACGCCCAAGAGACCCTGGGGGGCTGTGTCCATGGACTTTCTGACGGATCTACCCCCATCCTCCGGCTTCACGACAGTGTTTGTGGTGGTGGACATGTTGACCAAGATGGCGCACTTCATCCCCTGTCGCGGCTTACCGTCAGCTCGCGCCACTAGTCGCATGTTCATCCAACAGGTGTTCCGGCTGCACAGCCTTCCCGATAGAGTCGTCTCCGATAGGGGGGCCCAGTTTACAGCCCGCTTCTGGCAGGAGTTGATGCGGGCGTTGGACATTAAGGTTTGCCTCTCGTCCGCGCATCATCCTCAGACCGACGGGGGTACCGAGAAGGTCATCGGCATCTTAGAGCAGTATCTGCGCTGCTACGTTAACCTGCAGCAGGACAATTGGGTGGACTACTTGGCCATAGCCGAGTTTGCCTTTAACAACTCGCAGCACACCTCCACGCAGATGACACCGTTCTTGGCCAACGTGGGTTATCACCCCCGGTTTTTCCCCCTTTCTCCCGTGGACTCACCGGAGCCGGCAGCGAACAAATTCATGGCGGAGTTACAGGCAATCCATCGGTTGGTGCGACGGCAGCTGGAGAAGGCCAAGGCCGACTACAAGAGGTTCGCCGATCGGTCGAGAAGGGATACGCCTCCACTATCGGTGGGGGATCGGGTCTGGCTGTCCACCAGGAACCTGCCATCCACTCGGCCGGCGAGGAAGCTGGACCACCGTTACCTTGGACCGTTCCCAGTCGAGGCCGTCATCAACCCGGTCGCCTATCGTTTAACTCTGCCACGTTCCCTGCGCGTGCACCCCGTCTTCCATCGGTCCTTGCTGGTCCCCGAACGACCGGCCTGTCCACTTCGCCAGGCGGAACCTCCACCATCAGGAACTCGTGATGGAGACAGCACCCCCGAGTACGAGGTCGCCAGCATCAGGGATTCCCGCTGGCTGAAAGGTCGCTTCCAGTACCTGATCGAGTGGAAAGGGTACGGGCCGGAGGACTTCACATGGGAAGACGCGACCGCCGTTCATGCCCCTGCGTTGGTGACTGCTTTTCACGAACAGTTCCCATCCCGACCGCATCCGGATCGGCAGACCCGGGGGAAGGGCCCTGCGGTGCGGGATAGTGTTGTGACTCAGGGCCAGCCTGTGGGTCCGACAGCCGGGTCCGATGTATCGGAGGACTCAGATGTGGGGGAGGAGGGAAACGAACCGGCTGATGATGATTTGGAGGCTTTGCAGAGTCCTCAGCCGGGGACCTCTTCTCAGCTGTGTGAGCCCGAGAGTGCGGAGGATGATGACCCACAGCTGGCCCTGTTCAAGGACGCCCGACGCAGGAGGCAGACGAGCAGGGACAAACAAAGAAAGACTATGGGACTCCTCGGGAGGAGGCACAGGGAGACCACGCCCTGAGCTCTCTATAAAAGAAGTGTTTGGGGAGGGGCTGGTTGCTGAAAGCAACTTTTTCCGCTTGAGAAGACAAGCTCTTGTGTTTTTGTTAACTGCGTAATTAAATCTTGGCAGAAGCCTTTTAGCCTTGGACGCTTTCCAGACTCTTCTTTTGATTAGGGGTGCGAGAAGAGGGCTGGTTCAGAACAGGTACGGAGGTCAGGGGCCATCCGGATTTCGGTTGGTAAGGTGTTCCAGAGGGCTGGCGCACCCACTGAGAATGCCCTCCCCCTGGGGGCCACCAGCCGACATTCCTTGAGCGGTGGCACCCTGAGGAGGCCCTCTCTGTGGGAGCGCACAGGACGGTGGGGTGCTGACATCGGCAGAAGGTGCTCCCGTAGGTAGTCCGGACCCATGCCATGTAGGGCTTTGAATGTCATTGTTAACACCTTGAACTTCACACGGAAGGCAACCGGAAGCCAGTGCAGCGCACGGAGGAGAGGTGTGATATGGGAGTATCGGGAGGCTCCCAAGAGTGTCCGTGCCGCCGCACTTTGCACCAGTTGAAGCTTCCGAGTGGATCTCAAGGGCAGCCCCATGTAGAGAGCGTTACAATAGTCTAGGCGAGATGTCACAAGGGCATGGGTGACTGTACGTAAGGAATCCAGGTCCAGATAAGGCCGTAGTTGGCGAACTAGTCGAACCCGGGAGAAGGCCCCCTTGGTCACAGCTCCAATGTGGTCTTCCAGGGAGAGCTGCGAGTCTAGGAGGACACCCAGGTTGCGGGCCCTATCAACAGGGGGAAGTAACTTGTCCCCAATGTTAAGCAGTGGGACGTTCTGAATCTCCTGGCTTGCCGGTACGTACAGCCATTCAGTCTTGTCCGGGTTCAGTTGAAGCCTGTTTCTCCCCATCCATTCCCGGACCGCTTTCAGGCAGCGGGACATCACGTCTAGGGCATCACTGATATTGTTAGGAGTTGAGATAAAAAGCTAGCTTATCTCTCGCTGCAGAAGAGAAGGTGTGAAGACCCAACAACATTTTCACAGCCTTGGGAACAGTGTCTTATCAGCCTCGTTCCCACAGTGGATCTAACACCTGGGGATTGGCCCATTTGAACTGACCAGATGAACTGTGGGGTAGGGTTTGCTTTTTGCTCCTTTAACCTATTGATTTGAGTGGGAAACCCTCAGATCCTGCCTTCTATGCCTGCTGTCAACTTCTCCTAATAAAAGTTCCTTTTGGGATGAATCTGTTCCAAGAGTTCTGCTTTCTTGGGAAGAGATTTTGAAGTGGGTCCTTACACTGGGGTAATGTGAAGAAAGTACTGCACAAAGCAACAGAGAGTCAAAAGAAACAAGCAAATAAGAAGTGAGCTCCCCAAAGAATGTTTCATGTAGGACAGGGGTCCCAACCTGTGGTCTGCAGCCCACTACCAGGCCTCTTGACCATCAGGCCATGGAAGTGGCTGGCCGATTTGTGCAAGTGTGTGCGCACACTCCCCTCACTCATGCTAGTGTCTGCGGCCCCATTTGTGCGTGTGTATGGGCGCAAATGGGGTTGCTAGCACCAATTTGGAAGCTAGTCTCCTTTCCTTCGGGCCGCAAGCCCAGAAAGGTTGGAGACCTTTGATGTAGGAGATAACATGTATCTATCTACCAAATGCCTAAAGTCGAGGATTCCCTGCAAGAAACTAGGTCCCAAATACATAGGGTCTTTCCCAATTGTGAAAATTATTAATCCAGTTATGATAGAACTGAAATTGCCCAAAATATTGGGTAAAGTGCACCCAGTACTTCACTGCAGTTTGCTAAAGCTGGCTAAGGGATCTAGACTAAGACCAGTTGAAAAGGAAGCCCCTGGTCCAATAATAGTGGAGGGTGAAAGACATTACGAGATTAAGTGAGTCTTAGACTCTAGGATCCATAAGGGGAAACTGCAGTATTTAGTACAGTGGAGAGCTTATCCAATAGTAGAAGCAAGATGGATCAAACCTCATAACATCAAAGCAGAATGTTTAATAAGTAGATTTCATGTAAAGTATCCTCAGAAACCAGGGGCCCCTTAAGTAGGAAGCAGAGGTAGAGGAATGTCAATAATATGTGTTTACTATTTTTCAGGTTTCTTCCAGGTTTTAGGAGTGTCTGCTTGACAAGTTTGAAGCATGTTTTTGCTGGTTTTACAATTATTGCTTCTCAGCTTGTCAACAAACTTGGGGGAAGGGAAAAGGATTGGAATGCAGACTTCAAAAAATCAAGAAAGCAAACTGTAAGAACCAAGAATAATTCATCAAATGTCTGGCCAGACCCAGAGACACTTTCTCATAAGCATATTTTTCCATCTAATTGGGCAATGTGACCTGATCAAGAAGAGGGAGGTGGAATTCTATACTTTTACTATACACTATGGGATTAGGTAGGATTTTTTCAGAGCTGGTTTTGTTTACATGCATGCCCAAATGATGTACTCAATAAAGTTTTACATTAAGAGTTTGGAAAGCTTCAAAGGTGTTTACGTGGTTAGGTTCATCAGTCAGAACCTTGACAAAAATCTTGAAACTCAGATATAAATTACAGCAGTTAAATAGGAAATGTGGGTTTATCAGGTGAAAGAAAACCTGGTTTATGAATTCCCTTCCTACAAATTTTAATTCTCCATTCACCACAAGGTACTTTATCTCACTGGAATATGGTCAGAGCATGGGGAGAACAGAACAACAAATATTAATCTTCTGTACGTGTAATGTAGCCATCTGAACTAATGGTAATTAATATGTTTAGGAAATTCAGACAAGTACAAAACTACAGCTAGCACTAATTTTTATTTAAATATTAATTTTAAACTATGAATTTTTAGCCTGGGTGGAAAACAGAGCATAATGTTCAACCACCTTCTAGACTGACTCCAAGAATTGGGAGTGTTTTGTGGTAGTTCTCTTTTCTCTGTGGGTGATTCCAGCCAGGATTTGGAGGGAAGACCCTACAATGTGGGGTACCTCAGGGCTTAGATCTCTCACTGTTCCTCTAAAATTTGCATAGATATGTCTTATGTGCCAGTTGCATCTATTCCTGAACTGGGATGCTGTGCTCACAGTCATACCTTGATCATTTCCTGGTTGGACTACCGTAATATGTTTTACATGGGCTATCCTTGAAGACCTTCTGGATCCAGGAAACTACAGATCATGTGAAGTGTTAATACCACTTTACAATGCCTTGGTAAGGCCACACTTGGAATACTGCATTCAGTTTTGGTCACCACGATGTAAAAAAGATGTTGAGACTCTAGAAAGAAGCAAGCTAGAACTAAGGAGAAATTTTCTGACAGTTAGAACAATTAATCAGTGGAATTACCTGCCTCCAGAAGCTGTGAATGCTCCAACACTGGAAGTTTTTAAGAAGAGACTGACAGCCATTTGTCCAAGGTCCCTTCCAATTTTTTAAAATTATTGTTGTTATTATTGCTGTTTTTTTTGTTGTTTTTGTTACTGTTATTGTTATTATTGATCCAGAATGAGATCATTCATGAAGTGCTAGGCACTCTCGGTTTGCCCATATTACAGTGAGATGCACTGGATCCCAGTTTCTTCCAGTGTGCTTATAGAGTGGTGGTCATCTCCTTAAAACAGGCATGTCAAACTCGTGACATCACATGACATCACGCAACGTATTGCGACTTCCTCCCCATTGCCAGCAATGGGGTAGGCACAGTTTCAGAGTGACACATCCAGCCCGCAGGCTGGAGGTTTAACATACCTGCCTTAAAAGTTCTAAATTGCACAGGGCCAGGTTACTTGCAGGACTGCCTCTCCCTAAAGGTATCTGCCCATTCCATCAGATTGAATAAAAGGATCATGCTCCAGATTCCTTCCTTTAAATGTTGCCATCTGGTTGGACCTAGGAAATGTGCTTTCTCCATAGCAGCCTCTGCCCTGTGGAACACACTTCTCCCAAGGTCCAGTAGGCACCCACAATTTTAGTCTTCCAGAATGCTGTAAAGCAGGGCTTTTCAACCTTTTCACCCATTGTACCAATTTTAGGATATGGCGACATCCAAGTACCACCGGTCGCCTACCAAGGTGTTAAAAACTTGATGACCAAAAAAAAAAAAAGGAAAAAAGGGATGAAGTACAGGTGGTCCTCGACTTACAACAGTTTGCTTAGTGACTGTTCAAAGTTACAATGGCATTGAAAAAAGTGCCCCCCAAGCCACAGCCGAGCAAGACACCTGCCTGCCTGCCTGGTGGCGCTCTTCCTCCTATCTGAGGTTTTTATTTTTGTGAGCATTTCTGTTGAGGATTGGCAGCGGGGTGGGGTGGGGGGATGTTTGGTTTTTATTCCCCCCGTCTGTTGGGTGGTTGCAGCAGGTTTTGGTCACTTCACATGACCCTGGGACACTGGGGCCGTCATAAATATGAATCAGTTGCCAAGCATCTGAATGTAAATCACATGGCCCTGGAGATGCTGCAACATTCCAGCTGATAGGCACTTTTTCTGGGCTCAGAAGCGCCAGGATCAGTGCCGAGCTCCAGCTGGAGCCTGCTGCTGATCCTGGCGCTTCCACTGAGCCCTGACAGCCCCAAAGAAGCGCTGATCCTGGTGCTTTCGCTGAGCCCTGACAGCCCTGCAGCTCCAGCCATCTTTCACTCAGGCTTGTGTGGTGCTGCCATTCCCCTCCCCCGCTACTTTTCTAGGATGGTCGTGTACCACCTGCCAGGTGCCAATGTACCACAGGTGGTACCCGTACCACTGGTTGAAAAGCATTGCTGTAAAGAACTAACTTTTCTCCAAGTACTGGGAATAAGATAAGATGGATCCTAGAGATTGCATAGATGAGTGGACAGAAATGATGGGTCAGGGGCCTATTTTTTCTTGTGGTGAGCCACCTTGAGTTGGGTGACCATATAAATTTTGTTTGCCAATGCGGACATGTTATTAAACCTCAGCTAAGCTTCTTTAACCATAACTTAACGGAATTCCCATCAAAGTCTAGCTATAGTAGTTTTAGGAGGATACTGTTCATTAGGCATCAGTCAATATTCCCTGTATGATCTTGCCAAAGCCACAGAAGGTCTATAGACTCTCTCTATACAGCCATCAGCCATCAGTTGTAGTTGCATCCCCACTGAACTCAGTTCTATTTACTTGCAAGAAAATCCTGGGGATTACATTGCAAATGAATTATTGAAACTGCAGGCTACTGCATGCTGAACTTTTAGTTCTATTGTAAGCTCATGGTGTGAGTGAACAAAGAAATACCCCAAAGTCATTTCTGTTTTTCCTATTATTTCATTCCTGCACACAGGATAATCACATATAGCTAGAGGTAAGAAAAAGACTTTAAAACACTTACCGTTTATCCTTTTCTTTAAGTTATTACTATATTGCTATCCAATATTACTCATAGCAATATCTAAATGTAATATATATATATCGCTCAAACAATTGTTGGCAGGGATTTACCCAAATACCCTACCTTAACCATTTAATAAGCAACATTTAACTTGCAAGACAACAGGAATGAATAATAATTGCAGTATAGAACAGATTTTTGAAGACATGCCATTTGAATTATGATACTTTGTTATATGTATAATTAATTGTCTAATTATATAGTGGTATGGCTTGTTAATCCCGAAAGGTTTCTTTAGCTGAAAGTGATCATTTGAATTCTGCAATGCTCTTTTGATTGAAAAAAAGAGCAAATTAAAATTTCATTAGGTAAAACTATGGGGAAAGGTTTTTGGGAATTTCCTTTCATGCACTTGTTGGAAAATACATGTCAAACAGATACATAATATCATTTTTACAGGAGATAAAGGAACATTCAGTGATTTAGAATTCAGCTTCTCTTGATGGGCTCAGGCTCAGTTCAAAGACTTCCAAATATCTGTCAGAAATCTAGAAAATTAAAGGATAATACAAAATTATCTCATTGGAACAAGGAATTTTTACTGGTTTTTTAAATATTGGGTAGATAAAGCCTTCTAAAATAATCGATTCTGACAAATATAAGCATGTTGAATGTTACATTTTAAGCAATTGGGCTCAGAATAACAATTTGCTAAATATAGAATTTTTGTAATTGTTAGAGATTAGATCACTTAAGATTGAGAATAAGTTTGACTGAACTCAGCTGGGCTTACTTCTGAGTAGACCAGTAGTATGTGGTGTCTTTTTGAACAGCTTTTTTTTTCACATGATGAAGGTCTGCCTATCTAGCAAAAAAATAATAATAATATGATTTTGACACCTTTTGTTTTGTGGCCTTTTCTGGCTGAGTTCCACTGATCACCAGATACCAGAATCAGAGTAATAAATGTAGTTTGTTTTCTCTCATTTTAGATGTTAGCTGCTTCTCCCCAAATCATTTCTGTTTCATTGTCCTGGGAGCAAATGTGTATTTGGAGGTTTTCTATACTTAGATTCATTAATATCACCTAATGGTGCAGATGGTGCTTCAACTATCACAGAAGGTAGAATAGCAAGTATTAATTCCTGCTTCCTCTATCATAAAATATGACTCCAAATGGAATTAAATTTATGCTTGGTCATATTTATTTATTTAGCTTATGGTGCTGTTACATTAGCTAGGAGACTACAGTGCTAATGCAGACTAGTCATTTGGCCGCCTAAGACTGCTAGCCCTCTTTGGTTCACGGTTGTGTGCTTTCTAAAGTGTGCCAGCTCCACTAGCCCCACACCAGAAAGAAAGATAAGCACTTTCCTGTAGCGTCATGCTGGGCCCTCTTTCTCTATCAAAGCTACCTTGCAAATAGGCATTGCAACTGAGAAGGTCCAGCACCATCAGAATTCTAACCATCTGTGCACCAAAGTGGTGCCTATTTATCTATTTGTATATAACATGCATTCAAATTGCTAGGTGGGCAGAAGCTGAGGTAAGTGACAGGAGCTCACTCTCCAAAAAGTGCTAGGACTCGAACTGCTAGAGCAAAGACCATCTCCATATCATTAAACCACTGAGCCACGGTGACTCTTATACTTGGTCTTATTCACCCTGAATTTGCAAAGATTTCATTTTACTATCTTCACTGCTTTCAGCTTTCATTAAACTCAATAGTTGATGCAGCTCATTTCTGTACTCCGTAGAATGCCTTAAGCTTCAATAATATCACCAATAGAATAAGTAAGTCCATCTACAACAGATTTGGGACCACTGAAATGATTAGGCATCTAGACTGAACCATATCCATTGAGCTTTGTGAATACAAAAATAAATTATCTACCACTCCATCAAATGTAATGGAGATGCAAGCCTCAAGCTCAATGCTATTTGGACCAGCTGTACCACAGGCCGTTGGACATAAAATCCTGAGCCCCATGTGATTGAGCAACCTCAGCAATGATTGAAATATCCTAGGATCAAAAACATAGAATAATCTAATGCCATCCCCAAAATTACAACTTTTGCTTGCTGAATTATCTCATCTCAAAGACTTGAGTTCAATAGTTTGGTTCAACATCTGGATCAAATGTACTTTTTCATGAACCTTCTCAATGTCAAGACATACCCAGGATTTTTATTTATTTATTTATTTTGCACTATAAAGAAATGTCAAATAGAAATTTACTAACTTTTTCTAGAGAAAGAGAAATACATACAGCTCAGCATAACTACGATGCATATTTCAGAGCCATTGTTTTCAATCAGATTGGTTCCTTTGGCAAAGAAGTATTGAAAGGTAGAAATAAAATAATGAACTGCAGACAGGCCTGGCAAAAGGGCATTTTAAATTCTATCAAGGACTAAAGAGATAAAATAATCAGCATGAGAGCATGTGCTAAGACAGGCGAGTTTGAATGTCTATTCACACAAAAGTTGTATGAGCAGAAAATATACTGTAAATTAACTGACATTTCATCTTGATTTGAACTATGAGGATATTTATGTTGTTTGCAATGACGTCAGGGTTCATCATGCACTGCAGGATTAGGAACGCATTTGAAATATAAAACTGATTTTGAGTTTCGGCAGCCAGCATTATTGCTATCCACAATAGCATCTCTGCATTTGTCTTTTTCATGATAGAGTTTGAAGAGCTAAAGTGTACCTCAATTGTCTGATTAATTAACCCCAAGGGCCACCTATTAAACTTGGCAGGACTAATTATTTATTGCAGTATCTTTCCTCTGTCCCTATCAAAAAGATTCCTTCTGCTGAAGGTCAAATCCAATCTCCCATCCAGGCAAGGAGATTTAATGAGGCAGTAAGGTGGGGGGAGGGGAGTCTTGGTATATTCAGAAATAAAAGGGCATTTGGCTAGGCAATTCACATTCTTCCTTACTGTTTACAATATTATTCAAGGAGGAGGCATCACCTGCACTCAACAGCACAAGTTTCAACTACAATTGAGCAGGGGGAAAAAACACTTTAACTTCTTTTCTCATTTATTGCCTATGAAGCAGTATTGCTGCCTGAAATTCTCAAAGTATTAATAGGACTGAATTAAAGCTAGAACATTTCTTACAGAATGAGGAAAGGAAATGTAGGAAAAAATTTAAAATAGCCGGGAAAATCTCATCAAGACAAAGCAAGAATGGCTGACTTACTAGTCCCCAAGGAAATTAAGAGAAGATGAGGTGTAACCCAGGAACCTTCTTATCACGGGACACAGTCATCATAATTCCCCACCAGGGCCACAACATTATTTTAAGTGGGTTGCTTCAAGAACTTTGGGAAGTGTTCCAAGACTGACAATCTCATTTGCTATTAATCAAATGAGATTTAAGTTAAATGGTTCAAATCTGAAGTGCTGCATTTCCATTGAAGGTTTTGTGAAATACTCTGCATTAGGAAACTTGAACCAATGTACTCTTAAGAACCTGAAAGTTCTGTCACAGCTTTTGTGTTTGACACATATCTTTGAGACATGTGACACATTTTTAGTGGTCACTTGAAACCCATTTCCAACCCTACAGTCCTTGAGGATTCAATTTATTGATTCCAGCAGCATATGCTTGCCATAATTCCAACAGATCTTTTTTTAATGTAAATTTAATTCAACATTTTCCAGGTTGAAATGAAATACAGATTTATCTTCAAAAATATCCCAGAAAATATTCATTTATGTTCATGTTCCTGCTCCTGCTTTCTCATCATTTTATGGGTGGTTATATAAACTACCTTTTGGCCAAATCATACCTGTGATGATAATCCAGTAGATACAATGGATAAAATTATTAATCTGATTTTTTTTCAGACGGAACTTTTTATTATTAAAATAGTTTTTGTTTTCTTTCCAGATGCTTTAGCTGTTCAAAGATGGGAATAATCTTCAAGGGGCTGTAGAGAAATGTGCTATAAGAACATTTGTGACTCCTTTTCCCCTTTTCAGAATGGAGTTTTTCCAAATTCACCCTGCAGCATTGAGGCATATTAAATATATTTCAAGAAAAATAAAGAAGCATAGTGTTGTTTACACTTATTTAAATAATTTGTATTTGATTTGTGCGCCCTCCCAAAGAGATGAACAGAAGAAGTGAGAAATGTGTTACAAATTAAAAGCGATCACAACATTGTTCTGCTGACATATGGAATCAATCAACATGAGCCCTGAAGAAGCAAAATGTAAGTCAATTGTTTCAACATTTGGGGCACTGCTTTTGAGTGAAGGATGGTGACTGAGAATAACCACAGGACTTTCTAATGTTGAAGCCCAGTTGGTACTAATCAATCCAATTATACTGCATGATCTTCTCAGTGATCACACAGGAAATAATAGAAGACAAACTTTCATCAAGACAACATATTTCAAGCATCACTTGCTGGAATTTTTCACTTGTTAAAATATTAAGGCAAGATTAGCTGGGGCTCAGATATACCAAAAGTCTTCTATGCAGCACTGAGACTGTCCAAACTAATTCGTATGAAGTATTTTAATCCAGAATACAGATACATTCAGTCAATTATTGTTGATTTTTACATGGTATAGACTGCAGGTTTTGCTTTAAAATACAATATGAGTAAGGGCTTAGTTCTGTTTGCTGTAATTTACCAGTGCTAATTATTACCAATGCAGATTACAAGAACAATATCTTTATTTGTTCCACATGACTTACTTTTCTGATACTATGCTGGAAAAATATTATTCATTACTCATGAGTATAGGTATAGGTAAGAATGTCAAAATTACAGTGTTCTTGTTTTAAGTAGTTTTTGCATTTGCAGATTATTTTTGCATTGGTCTACTTCATAAAGACCAAAACATAGAAACCAAACATGTACATATTGTATATTAAAGCAGCTGAAAAGTTGCAAGTAAAATAGATGTAAAATCCAAATCAGCTTATTGGAAATCTAATTATGAGTGGGGCTAGAAAAGTAAATACCCAATAGTAGTTGCAACTAATTTAGCAACCCATCAAGAGATCTGGTGATCTATCAGCTAAGAGGAGGCAAATAATTTTCTCTTCTGATCTTGCATGTCTTTGGGTTAAGAGAGATGCTGTTACTTAATTTTGTCACATCATGTAGAAAGGTCATTACAACAGAATATATAAGATAGAATAGAATAGAATAGAATAGAATAGAATAGAATAGAATAGAATAGAATAGAATAGAATAGAATAGAATAGAATAGAATAGAATAGAATAGAATAGAATAGAATAGAATAGAATAGAACAGAACCTTGGAGGTCTCCTAGTCCAACCCCCTGCTCAAGAAGGAGGACCTATACCATCTCAGAGAAGTGACTGACTAGCCCAGGGGTGTCAAACTGCTGGCCCATGAGCTGGATGCGTCATGACGAAACCATGCCCACCCCATTGCTGGCAATGGGGAAAAAGCTCCGATATGTCACACAATGTCACGTGACGTCATGGGTTTGACATGTCTGGTCTAGCCTCTTTTTAAAAATTTCCAGTGATGGAGGGCCCACGATTTCTGGGGGCAAGCTATTCCACTGGTTAATTGTCCTCACTGTCAGAAAGTTTCTCCTTAATTCAAGGTTGCTTCTCTCTTTGATCAGTTTCCAACCATTGTTTCTTGTCCTGCCCTCTGGTGCTTTGATGAATAACATGACCCCCTCTTATTTGTGGCAGCTGCTCAAATACTGGAATACTGCTATCATGTCTCCCCTATTTCTTCTTTTCTTTAGATTAGCCAAACCCAAATCCCGTAGCTGTTCTTCGTATGTTTTAGTCTCCAGGACTTTGATCATCTTAGTTGCTCTTCTGTGAATTTTTCCCAAACTCTCAACATCTTTTTTGTGATATGGTGACCAAAATTGGCTGCAGTGTTCCAGGTGTGGTCTTGCTAGGGTTTTATAAAAGTAGTAATAATACCTCATGTGATCTTGACTCTATGCCTCTGTTTATACAACCTAGGACTGTATTAGCTTTTTTGGCTGCTGCTGCTGCACAGTGTTGATTGTTTCCATTTCTTTTATTGATGTGGCTCTTCTCTGGGTCACACAAAATGGTTGGCTAAGTATTTAGTATGAAGGAGCCCACTGTTTACAAACAAGGATTTTTGGTTAAATTCTGCTTGAATGTCAATAATGAAGGTCTGTTCTTTTTGTTCCAACCAGGCTCTCTCCAGAATTTATCTCCAGGTAAAATTTATGTGAAAATTACCATGGGAAATGCCCATTTTATTTTGCACCCAGCACATTCCCTGTCAATCCACCTTCAAATAAAAACAAGCAATTTGAGTGAATTGAATTGCTCAACTAAACCAGCAAAAGCCTAGTATTTCAACCCACAGAGCTGAATGTAGGGCTCTGATGAAATTACTCTGGATTCTAATCTTGAATGGAAGTTAGATATACATGTAAACTAAAATATCTATACTAAAAGAAGGTCTTAGAAATTTACATGAAATTGTCTCTATGGGTTGTGATAGTAAGACATTTGTGCACCATGGAGCAAATGAGCAGTGAACTTGGCTCTGAACATTTTCATGTCAGCTTAGACGTGCTTATTTCCATTAATGGTTGTCAAAGTACAGAATGGCATTTGAAAGCTTATGAACCTAGGCCATGATAACTCTCTATTGTTCATTCCAGGTCATTAAGGCATCGAAGGAAATACCCAGATGTCTGAGTGCCCTAAATTGGTCAGTGTTGAAGCTATTAATTTTCCAGTGGTAATGGTCCCTTGGAGAACATGACTGCTTTGGTTTTATTGTAATTGAGGATAGGCTGCTCTTCTCGGCAATATTGGGCAATGGCTCAAAGGCTCCATCTCAGGCCCAGTTGCATTAAATACATATTTCAAGCTTTGGATAAGAGCATGCATACCTGCCAGATGATACACGGGCTGCTTGTTCCCATCCTAAATCTTGATACAAATGATGTTGCCTAGTGTTGAAATGACAGGACTTCTATATCCTGCAGTATTAATTCAGTACCCAGGTGTGTGCTTTCCACCTCTGAAATCGATATGCAAGGGAAAAGTTGTATGTTATATGACAAGGAACTGACTATAGCACTGTCCAACACCAAAATATCTCAGTGTGACCCCAGACAGGACGTTCTCTTTTAAACAGCATTGCCTGAATACTAAGGCTAAAGTTAGCTTGCAGAACAATATCATCAGGAAATTGATAAACTATACCTGGGGACCTCAACCATCTACACTGTGCACATCAGCTTTGGCCTTGAGAATCTCTGTAGCAGAGTATGCTGCCCCAGTATGGGTGCATCTGCACACACGAAATAAGTTGACATCTCTGTCAATGAAGCAGTATGCTTAGTGACAGGATGTCATAAACCAGATATGTCAAACATAAGGCCTGTGGGCTGGATTCAGCCCACAATAAGCCCAGATTTGGCCTGTGGGGCTGCCCCAGAGATGGTGAGGGACTGGCCCTTGCTACCCTGGCACCCCCAGCCCAGCTGGGCACCTTCCCAGCATGTGCATAGGAGGTGGCAAGCACACAGGGGCCAACGGTGTCTGGCAGCAGCTGCAGCCCACTGGCCCCTCGGCTGGTGCACTCTGAGACTCTTCAGCCTACTGCAACCATTGGGCCAGCCCTCCAAGCAGCAGACACAGCAGCACCAGCAGTAGACGGAGGCAGAGGTGCAGTATGGGTGAGAGGCATGCAATCCAACCTGCCGGATGCGCCTGCTCTATCCCACCTTGTTTGTGTGGCTGCTGCTGCTGGGATGGGGCAGGAGGTTGCATGGCCATCTGGATCATGTGGCTCCCCTCTGCATCTCTGCCTTTGGCCTCCAAGCAGCAGGTGCAGCAGTGGCACCAGCAGCAGGTGAAGACAGAGGTGTGGGGGGAGGCATGTGATCTGGCCTGCCAGTCATGGTGACTGCAAATATAGAAGGTGGGACACAGCAGGCATGTCCAGCAAGCCAGATCATGTGCATCCCATCCCCCTATATCTCTGGCTCCACCTGCTGCTGATGCCACCACCATGCATGCTGCTTGGGGGATGGCCCGGTGGTCACAGTGGGTTGTGCAGCCCCAGAGTGCACTGGCCAAGGGGCCAGTGGGCTGCAATGGCTACTGAATACTACTGGACCCCACCTGCTCACCACTCCTGTGTGTGCACCAGCAAGGTGAGGAGAGGCAGGTGGTGGGGCAGGGGTGGTACCACACCATGGTCTCTGTGCACTTGGCCCCTGCCGTCCAACCTCATTGTCCATTGAGCACCCCAGGAGCTCAAGGGCCAGGCCAGGCATCTGCCACTCAGGGCCCAGAAATGCCTGCACTACCATCTGGAGGCCCCCGTGTGGCCCGAGTGGATCAGTCAGGCTTCTCTGGTGATCAGGCCTCATTGCCTGACCTGGTCCTGACCCCCTCTGCCAGAGACCCCTGGATCCCCCCAGCCCCACTTGGGCCCCCACAGGTGGTCTCCGACACGAGTAACATTAAGATGGCCATGTCCACCCCAGCCAAACCAACCAGTTGGCCAAGACCACCCCAGCCATGTCCACTCAGCCCCCTGAGGGCAACCACAATGCTGATGCAGCCCTCAATGAAATTGAGTTTGACACCCCTGCCATAAACCTCCACCAACTGAGAAAATATATCCTCTTGCTGGCATTGTCCCACTTAAGAAGAGAGGTAGCAGCAGATGCCAAGAGAACTAAGCAAGAGAATGATCCTTGACATCCTCTGAATGGACATATGACCCCAACCTGCTGACTCAAATATTGTTGAGGGCATGCAAGAACAAACTTGAATTAAAAGATGGAGGAAGGAGACCATCAAGCAAGGAATAACATTGAAGGAGGATATGGCTGAAGGATCTGATCTTCCTTATACTACCTGGAGGACCTGAATAGGTTGAGAGTTGGATTGCCTAAGTGTAAAATCAATATGCTGAAGTGGAGGCTTTTAACAGATAACAACATGATGTTTTCACTTAACTAGAAACTTGTTTCCCAGTTCTTGGTCTCCTTACTACTCTTTTTTTTCCTGTTGACTATATTCATCCTACTGATTAACTCTAGTGTGTTCTAATATCAAGTCACGTTCTGGTCTGGGCTAGGAGACATAAATCACAGCACCCTATAATTCAGGGAGACTACACTGCAGTCGTTCTTTTACAGCTGTAAACACAGAATTCACATTTTTCTGCATTTCTTGTATCCACTCATCAGTCTCATCCCAGACACTGTGAGGAAGAAGCACACTTTGCTATTTATATTTGTGCCACATACCCCTACTCATGATTTATCTTCTTAAAGAATAAACAACAACTGATAATGTATCTTGCTAGCCTCTGATGCCTAAAAATGTTGGAAAGGGAATTGCAATCAAAGATTTCATTAGAAGAAAGCAATCTGCATTCTGGAGTTGCCATTAAAAATGTAGAGCTGTACAAATCCTTCCAAAAGATGTGCAAGCCTGGAAAATGATTTTGCAGCTCTAGCAGTTGGAAAAGAGATGCTCTGTACTAGGGTTATGGTTTGGATTTGAAAGGCTCGTGAATGCAGAAACACACTCTACTCGGCAGCAGCTCCTTAAACCAAACATATCTTTCCTAAGCTGTGGAGGGCAGGTACGTGATGCTGACGAAAAAGGTGGCCACTTTAAGGAGCTGTTGACAGGTGCTTGGTGAGCATCCCCACTTGACTCAGAAGCACCTTTTTCCTTTTAAATCAAAACATTGCATAGCCTTAGTTTATGCACACTCTCACACATTCTGAAAAACCTCTGTCACCTTTGTTCAATGATAGGTGTGGCTGCTGCAAAGACAGGTGTGGAGGTTGGTGGAATGCCCCCCTCCCGCCGGATCCATAGAGGAGGAAATAGATTTCATTAGAACTGATCAAAATTTTTCTGTCCTGATACCTCTTCTCACCTCAATGTTTCCAAGTTACAATGTCAGCAGTCTCATATTTTAAAACCATTGCAACCAAATGCTGATTCAGAAGAAAACTGTCAATCAGGATTTAATCTTGGAAAAGTACATTGATCCCAGACAAAATCCTGGTGTGGTAGTGATATTCTGTCAAAGATCTGTATGCTCGGTTTTCAGAGGACATCGCTTGCAAGGTGGAGCCAGAGCTCCTTATTGATTTATTGTGGAGTTGAGTCAATAAAATGACAGAACAATAGAGCTATGAATTTTATGGAACATAAGCTAAAGTTCACTTTACAGGCTCAGCTATGATGCCAGTGATATCAAAGATGGAACATTTTTCAGTCAGCACTGTGCTTGCCCAGAGGTATTTATCCAGCAGAGCTGAGTTTACAATAAAGTAATGGACATTGTTGTTTAGCATATGACCTCTTTCCTATGAAATTATTACTCTTCTGTGGTACTGCAGACCTCAATGCAGACATACTTAGTAATTTTAGATCAGCTTTTCCCTTAACCTTAACATTTGTTTTAATAGATTGTTTTTAATTATAGTTTTCATTCTGAGTTTATTGGATTTATAAAATAATTCAGGATTTTTTTTTCAGTGAGAAGCATTATAAAATACTTTATGCAAGCCAATGAAATGTATCATAATCAAACTGCAGTGCAAAAGAAGAATCTTGAGGGAAAATGGAGTTACGTGACTACATTAAGATTCCTGTTTATTCTATGGTTAAATCAATGGAACTGGTGCAAATTAGTAACTTGAAAGAAACACATGGAAATTATGCAGACTTCAATTTAGGTGGCGCCCAACTCCAAATTGACTCTGGGTGGCTCACAACATAACAAACAAAATAACAAATACAAATATAAAACTTGAACAGAAACAGTAAACATGGAATAAGATGACAAATCTGCTCAGTATTAACATGCACCCAACTAGGAGCTCCAATCATCCTAGCCCAGAGCATGGGAGAAGAACGAAGACTTTAAGACCTTATGGAACAACATCAAGGTGGGAGCCCCCTGGATTTCAAGGGAAACCTCATTCCAGAGGCAGTTGCTGCGAGGGAGAAGGCATGATTTGGGGGTTCCAAAAGATAGTATTGCTTAATCAAAGGGATCAGGAGTGCACTAACCTAGTCAGATCAAACCAGTTGGGCAGACAGCACAAGAGTTAGACATATACATCCTTCCATTCCCCACCATCCAGTTCAAAGATGAAGAAACTTCTTGGATGAGAAACAAAATGTCTTCAAAGCGGGGGGGAGAGAGAAAAAAAAAGAAAGTTCAGTTGTCTTGTGCAAAGCACCTATGGGACAACCATGACTGAAAATCTCTATAGACAAGAGTTAGACAACCCTTGGGTCATCCATATATTCTGACCAGATTCCTTAATGCCTTCAACAGTGACTTCTATGTTCTAACTTCACTGGAAAAGTTGGGATACATTCAGAGATCTATCTGACTTAAAAATAACCCATGTTGAACTGTACTGTATAGCACAAAAAAATATCAGCACAGCAATGTTTTATGACATTTTGTACTGTATTGTCTCATATCCTGTTTTATTAGAAAGTTTATGTCATAAAATGTTTTATAAAATCCGCCAACTTTGCAAATTCCAAAGGAGCCATGAGTCTTGGATTTTGGACACATTCTGTAAGTTAGCCCATTTTAAGTGCCTTGGTTCAAAAATTGTTCCCTATGATGCACCCTTTCTCTCAGTTAAAGGTTAGAGAAATGAGAGTTTTAATAGCATATAGATAACCAAGATCTTGAATCATACCTGGAAGCAATGTGGCAATCAGTGTTGTTCATGGAACAAACTTGTCACATGGATATACTGAGGCATACCCATTACTGCCTGTACTACTACATTCTGGGCTTGGTTCTGATTGGTCTTCAAGGATAGCCCTATGTAGAACATGTTGCAATAATCAAGCCATGAGGTCACTAGGACATGATTAAATGACTGACATGCCTCTCACTTCAGGAAAGTGTGCTCCGGTGCACCAGACAGAGCTGTGCCAAAGCCTTCCTGGCCACAGCTCCACCTGCTTATTAAGCAGACACATTTAGTCCAGGAAGAACCTCAGATTGCAGATTCCTCTCTTGAGTGGGGAAGTGCTACCACATCCAAAGTTAGAGATAGAATAACATCCACAGCCTCTCAGTCTTGATAAGCTTGCATAAGAAACAGTTCCTCCAAATCTGTGTAATATCCAAGCACTGGGACAGGACTTTGGCGGGTCTGGGTTCAAACATATAATTGAGTATAATCAATGTACTAATGATACCAGATCTGGCAAATGGGCTCACTCAGCAGCTTTATGTAAATGTTGACTAGCTGTGGAAAGAATGCCAAACCCTGTGACATTCCACAAAATGGGGTGGGGGGGAGGCTGGGAGGCAACCTCTTCCCACAGCCAATACCAGCTGAAAATGGTCTCAGAGGAGGGAAGAGAACCACCATAAAACAGTTCACCCTTCCCAACCTAGTACCCAGAAGGGTACTAGGGTCAACAGTAGCTGCCAAGAGATCAAGGAGTACAAGAATGGATGTATTACCCCCATTCTGACTGCACAATAGATCCTGTACAACTAAGTCTATCTCTATACTGAAATTATGTCTTTACAGCAGTCTGAATAAATCCCAGAAAGCTAGGTATGGTTATTCCTTTGTATAAATAAGAATAGCTAGTCAAAACTCAGATATTAAGACTTTAAATAAGGGGAGAACTGAGTAAGCATCTTTGCCAAGAATTGAAACTGTACTTTTAATGCTATCTAAAATGTTACTCTACCAGTGGCAATGCAGACTACATTCTACTTTTGTCTCTTGTTCCTTAAATTCATCTAAGGATATTATTCATGAGTAGATGTTCACATCTAACTTCATGATTTTCTTCTGGATTAAGCTGTATCTTGTTAGTTATAATTCCTATCTGGAAAAAAAACATATGTCAAACAAGTTCTTTTGAATGCAACACTCTATATGTCACCAAACAAAATTAATATGGATTGCTTCCCATATATTAGAATACTACACAATTTATTGCCACTCTGCAGAGTCCAGATTGGCCATAAAACTTGGTTGGACTCTTAGTGAAGATGAATAATAACTTTCACCCCCAGCCTCTTCAGCTTCCTTAACAAATAAGACTATGTAGCATTTGCTAACAATGTGCTGATCTTAAGGCGAAGCACCTACAAGAAAGTTTCCTTTTACTTTGACCACCAGAGCATTTAAAACTATCCTACTATTTATGGGAACTGAGAAATATCTTGCCTTACTGTACTTAGCTCTCCTTGATCCATGTGACAACTCCAGAATAAGCTTTATTTTTCCTATTAAGACATAGTTCTTTGAGAATAGACTGCTTTGGAACTCTGTGTGAGGGTTCCTCATAAATCCCAGAAACCCACATAAAAGCCACACTGCTGAATGATATTTTTCTTTGAATTAGTCAATTTCTGATTTGCTTTGGATAGTTGTAATTTGTATATAGAAGTGATTGGCACTTTCACACTTGTTGAAGCATCTCCATCAACTCTAATTTCATATTCATTTGCACTTAGAATTATTAGTGAGTCTATTTCCAGTGGTGAAAGAACTTAATTTCAGCTTTTAGTTAATCATCCACACATTCTATAATAAGTGTCTTGGAACTGTGTTCCTCATATTCCTTTAGCTTACTATATCCTCTTTCCACCTTTCCCATCATAACTGTTTCTCCTCTGTTCTTCATTCTCTAGAGTACAAAGACATCCTCTTTTCTACTTCAAAGGTCTCCCCCAACTGATTCTGCACTTCTGTGTATTTACCGTGCTTGGCTTCTAAATGTTCAAACAGATTTGTAGTTCATTTCAGATTTCATGCATTGCTCAATTTGCTTTTGCAAGAATTGCAAACGAAAGAAAACAATTTCTATTGCTTCAATATAATATCCACAGTATCTTTCTCTCCCCTTCTCCCAATATGGCATAGAAATTAGCAAATCTTGAGAAGATTTTCTGCCTTGAAAGATAGGACATATATTTATGAAATAAACTGTCATTAAGAATGCAATCTTAAACATATTCCAATGGGCTTGCTTTCAGCCTTAGTATCCTTGTTAATTTTTAATATCATATATATATATATATATATATATATATATATATATATATATATATATATATATATATATATAACATTAATATTTAGAATTATAGTGGGAATGTTCAAGGATCAAAATGGTTTTAGACCACATTATTTGAATGAACATACAAATGTACCTTAGCTTTAGGATTAGCATTTTAAGCCCTGTTGCTCAGTCTCAAAGAAAAATAAGGTGGCCTTACAACTTTAAAAAGCTCCCTCCTCAAATTATCTAAGGATTCTTCTTTGCTGGTCTTTGGAAAATTATGTTATTCTTGTCTTCACAGATTGAGTGCACTTTGCTTAATTTATCTGGTGTAATTATTTTGATATTTTAATTCTTTGGGTATTAAATATTATTTTCAGAGTTTGATTGTGAATTTATATTTTAATTACTTTGTAAACCTATTTGACATTTTTAAACCTGAAAGCACAATGAATATCATAAATATTTTTTTTAATTTGTCCATTCATTTCTACCCCACAATTGGGCCTCAAGGCAGCTTAGGCTTACTTATGAAAAAATAATGATACATCAATGTGAAATGAAGTTCAAAACAACCAGTAAATGCCCTCATGATAGAATGGTGGTGAGGACAATAAAAAATCAACATAATCCAAATGCTTGCAGAAATAAACATATGTTCATGTTTCATTGAAAAACCAATTGAGACAGAAGCCTGTCAGACTTCCTGTGGGAGAAATTCCACATTCTAGGGAGAGCACTTTAATAAGCCACATGCTCCATCCACGTCAATTGAATTTCTGAGAGAAACAGAACAAAGCCATGAACAAATTGGCAGACCCAGCAGATTAAACAACATTAAAACGATGTCTTTAAGAGCAAAACACCAGGTACTGCATTTTGCATTGAATAATGTTTCTGGATATTTTTCCACACCATATTTAGGAATCAAATCTATATCCGATGATAGAATATAAATGTAACAAGGGATTTGGAATCACTGACACAAAACCAAAGATTTATCTATATACTGTACAAACCACTTCAGAAAGTTGTCACATCAAAGCTGCACCATCTGTTACAGTGTTACTACTGTTAGAAACTTGGAAATGGAAAAAACATAGAGGCATACTTTATTCCAGTCCAGAACAATAATTCAGATTAAGGCTCTCACTGAATTTGTGAACAAAGCATTTTAACAGATGCTTGGACTTTTAATATTAGTTGATGGTCCAACGAATGCTTCCAGTAAAGAAAGCAAATTAAAAGTTAACAGCAGATCCACTGAAATGGTATTAACCCAGAATGGGTAAGAATATGATAGAGCCCAGAAAATGGGGAGGCTATAAATCTTCAACCTCCTTTCATGAACCCTTTCCAGATCTTCATACCATGACTCTACCTTCCTGCTTTTGTTTTAGAGTTACTACCATTGTAGTTCCTGTTTTTACCACCTGTCTTGCAGTGACCAGCTTACTTGGCATCCAGTGTGTGAGAAAAATCTATAACTCCCTGGCTATAATGCACTGTGTGGCCTTCCTTTACAGCAAGCCATAGTGGTGCCATACCAGAAGTAGGCACCATTTTGGAATTGTGGCCATTCCCAAAATGGCACCTGCTTCCAGGATGGCATGAAGCTGCCTCTGTATAGGAAGGCTGTATGGCAGATTGGTTGCTTCTCCTTGGGAAACACAATCTTTAGAAAGGGAAAAAAGGCATGATAGGGGCAGAGGGGAGAGGAGAACCAAGGCATGGACATAGTTGTTAATGGTTTTTATATTTACAATTATCTGAAAGATTAAAAGTAGACAAATCTGAATATTTTAAGACTCACTTTGAAATAAAATTGTGTACAAATGATGAATGTGATTGCTAAAACATATAACTTTTACTGAAATTTGAAAAAAGAGAAAGAACAAAAGAAAGAATGTATGATAAAGTGGGCTAATTTTTTGGTGATGATAAAAAAATATAACAATGGGAAAATATATGATTGAAAAGACTGACATTTACACTATGTTATAAACTTAAAGAAATTTTTTATAAAATGATATATATCATTTTCTGTAAAAGAATAAAATGAATGGATCTATGGTTTTCATGACTTAGGTAGAATAGATTATAGAAAGAAGACTCATGTTGTAATTTTAGACAAAGAGGTAAACTTACAATTGTACTTACAACTGCTCTAAAGAAGATTGGAAGGCACTTTTTAATATCTTTTTACTTTCTTTTCTATTTTTCTTCAACTTTTTTTTCTTTTTGCACTTTAGTTTTCTCGTTTATTTATTTATGTTTACTTTTTCTTTCTTATTCTATTTTAGTTCATATTAACTTTTACTCTTATTTTTAAAACTTTCAATAAAGTTATACTTTTTAAAAAGGAACTTCTGACTCTATCAGTATGAAGATGTGCCAGAGATCAGCTATGGTTTTATCAGGACTAAGAGTGGCTAATGCTAGGAAGAAAAAGCCATAGTAATCCAACTCAAGCTTAATTTGTCTTCTTTTGAAAGACTCAAACCTACTTAATAAGGCAAAGTGGAAAGATGTTCCCCAAAGAATTTGCTTCAGTCAGTAACTAAGGTGGCATAGACCCAGAATGGGCCCCAGAAGAAACACAACCTAATTTTAAATGAATAAGAGAATTAAGGGTGGAATAAGGAACAAGATTGTTGCCTTTAAGAATTTAGATAGAATATTTCTAGGCTGAAAGCATCCCTGTAGAAACACATTAAACTCAAAACTTCAGCCTTGAATAGTTTAATGGCTGATGGTACATAGTTGTTGCCATGTTAACTTGTGTATCTAAATTGCAAAGGACCCTTTGGGGGTTCTTATAAGAAGCAACGTTCCTTGATTGGTCCAGTGAGTAGAAGATTGAAAGTAAATAGTACCTAAATACTTAAGTCACGACCTGCTCATAGATCTTCTATTGATCTTGGAGACCTGAAGCACTTTCTAGAGTTTTTAAAATCTTTGTGATTAAGAGTAATTAATCTCAAGATGTTCCCTAAAGCATTAAGAAGATTATGCTTCTAAGCATCTATTCAGGCCACCTGAGTTATAGAAAGAATAGGTACATTGTCAGTATAGAGAAGAATAGGAAGAGGACAATGAGCGGAAGATGCTTAATGGAATTCTGATTTAGCAAAACAACTACAGTATCATTTATGTGTAAGTTAAACAATAGTGGGACATGAATATCTTTTATACCTGTAAAGGTGGTCATAGTTAAGTCTCCTCTACAAGTTATCTTAATTTGTATGGTGGTATTAACATAGATGACAATTAATCGATGTTCTGGCCAGTTTTATGTGGTATGGAATCAAAGGCCACTTTTAAGTCTGTGAAAATGACCTAAAGGGCACCTTTGGGAAGACTATACTATTTCTCAGCTACGTGGCATAGCATTGTACATTGGTCTATAGTTGAATAACTAGGTCTAAACTCTGTATTAATGGTTTACTTTCATACTATAAACTCTTGGACTGGAAAGCATTCGATCCAAGAGTTTAAAGTAAACCATTTTATTAATTACAGATAAAAAAAACCTGGTAATTTGCTGTGTCTGATTTGTCCCTTTTTTGTGTACAGGGAGACTACTGGAATCAAGTCATTCTTAGGGAATCTGTAAGTAGTTATTTAAGGCATTAAAAAGGAGAGCTAGCATAGATGCTGGTTAAATGGTTAAATTTTAGAAGTTCTTTTAAAATAATGTCTTTGCCAGGGGGGCTTGCTATTTTTTCAGTTGGGAAATTAATTTTTGAACTTAATATGTAGACTGGAGGCCATTCTGGAAGGAGGATCATCTGGTGGCAGAATGTACAAATCACCACCTGGAGATGTATTAAATAGGCCATGGAAGTATACATTTCAAGACTCAGAAGAGATCAAGTTGTTATTAGCCAGGTTAGATTTTACTGAGGATTGGGAAATGAGAACAGTCAGTCATCTTTATTTATTACAGCTTGTTGGATCCTGGTCCAGCTCTTTATTTCTTCTGATTCCATACTTTTGTTTCTTCTTCTTTAGAAGTCTTTTTACAACTGTTTTTGTAGAGTACAATAGGTTCCCTGGAAAAAAGATCATTATTACTTTGAACATTCTTACATCCAAGTATTACTACGGTAATCGTTGCACTGTGACTTGTTCTGTATTAAACCAAAGCTTAGATTGATTGCTGATTGAATTGAAGAGAGGAGGAGAATTGATCGTGTTTTAGATATTCTTGAGTTAAGCCAATATTTTTTTTAAAAAAATACAGTGATTTATTCAAAGGCATTGCTAGTCACCTTTACAGCCTGTTGAGATGACCAACTGCCAGGGCTAGAAAGAGCTGAGTTATAACCACAGAGAGCTTCTTTGACCACACTGAATAAAGATAACTGGAATCAGGAGAAAGTAAAGGTATCTCTGCTTAATTAAATTACTAGCAAAGGATCTTGTGGAGGTACGTGTCTACTCACTATATGAAAAAGCATCAGAAATGTTAACAGTGAGGGATAAACATGTTAAAAATTAACATGTAATCAAAGGAGAGTTTCCTCTAGAACCCTAAGATTAATTTTCCCTCTGGATCACTGGGCAAAGGCCCATTAAAGGAACCTCATATAAAACACAGTTAATGTTGTGTTATGCGGAAACTAAGGGCTGGGAACCATCTTCCATTTATTTGTGTTTATTTAAATGATTATTTTCTTGTTTCCATGGGAACATTCCAGTGTATCCTCAGTCAAATGAAGTACCAACCCAAAGATAACATTTGAAAAAGCAAACCAAAAGCAGTCATGAGAGTAAAAATAATTCCACACATAATTTTAAATCAGACTGTTTAAATAGGAAATCTTAAAGCAGGATGTAAGGGCAAAACTTTTCTTCAATCTCCAACGCCTTCTTCCTTTAATCATTCTGAGAAACAGTCCAATGTCTAGTAAGAACAGAATCTCTGATACCCCAGAAAATTTATTTAAGAGATTCCTAAGGAAGCGTGTATAAGTGCATTGATGTACCTGTTGTCCCTGTCACACTTTAACATTTTGCATTTTGCTCATTCAAATTTGTAATTTTCATTTGACAAATAAATAAATAAAATTTTAAATTGGGAAAGGAGATGAGTATTTCAACACTGAGGCTTCTAGGAAACTTCTAATCTTCAGTACCTCTTCTTACCCTCTTTGCAGTCCTAATTTTCTGTGGATTTCTTTCTGCAGTCTATTTGACATTATTCAATTTTCTCTTCCCAAATCTGTCATCTCAGAGTACAACCTTATAACCACTCATGAACCCTTTTGAACTTAATGGAACACAGTTCTGGACAAACATGTCCAGAATCACCCTGTCTGGCTCTAAATAATCTCTGGCAAAACTCAGGCACTTTCAGTTTCTTGGAAATAAGTAATTAGTCCAGCCTTTTCATCTTTGAACACAATTAGTTGATTGAAAAGTCCAAGAATATTTCATAACTATTTCTAAAGGGATTCATTATTGACTTTAACTTTATTCACTTTCTTCATGTCTCAGTAGTATTGAGCTGAATGCTCATGTTGTCCAATGTATGACAGTAGGCCTAGTATCTGCTTAGAAAATGCAAAGCATTCAAGCATTCATTCAATGATTAAATCTACTTTGCTTGCATTCCATCTGAGCAATCTGCCTTCAACTTCTGAACTCTGTATTTTCTAGTAATTTGTTATTTTCTAACCACATTATCATTTTTTTTCAAATCTTTCTTATAAGCTTGTGATGTTTGTTCCACCTAAAATTATTTTGACCGCAAGGATAATAGAGCATAACACATTTTTTTTTATTTTACTTTCTAACTTACAACTATTAGAACCATTACCTCGAACAGTTATTCAATGACTGCAGCAGAATTTTAATTTAACTTTTGGGAAATAGTTATGGGGGTTATGCTATAAGTTAACTACAAATGCATGAGTTAAGGAGGAAGATTAACCTGTTCAAGCTTGAATGAGAAGCATTCTTTTATATATGATTTGCTTTTGTTTCACAAGCACTTAGGTAACATAATTTTAACTGCTCCCCTTCTTTTTTAAGAAAAATTAGCCAGTCAGCTCAAATTCAACCATTGGTTTTGTTGATAGTTATTTTATGATGCTCAATTGCTATGTGTGTTTATTTTATATTATGTATTTTGTTTTATCTATTATATTGAAAGCCATTCAGAATCATGCATGTGAGATGAAGGGCTATAAAAATTGAATAAGTAAATAAATGAACTATCTGTGACAATGGTAGAACCAGTTTGGTATAGTGGTCAAGGCACAAGGCTAGAAGCCAGGAGAGTGTGAGTTCTAGTCCTACCTTAGGCATGAAAGTGAGCTGGGTGATTTTGGGTCATTTACTTTCTCTCAGCCCATTACCGAGACTTGGGTGACAAGCCAGTCAGTCAATACCTTTTGAAACTCATACTCGGTTGATCTGAAAAAAGCAAACCCTGCATTTGCAGGAAAACATTAGGAAGGGAAACAAAACCTGTGGCAATGGTATGACCCTCTTGAACAATCAGATATTAACTTCCAGTTTGTTTGATTCCCTCCCCCTCCATAACTTTACTATGGATTTCCGTCAAATTGACAGTGACTTTCCATCAAGATTCTTACTGCCACCAGTAATTCCCAATTATAGATTGTTATAATTTTTCAGAGTAATGGAGTAAATGCAGGATACTCTTGTAACTGTGTCTGCACCATAAATGCAACATCAACAGATGGCACCTGCCATTAAAAGGTCCAGCTGCAGGTAATTGTATAAATTAATAAATAAATAAATAATTGTTCCTTGGCCTTGGCCAACTTCATTAATCACAGCCTTAGCCTCAAGCCTACTCAGGTTTTATGGAGGTAGCAGCTCCACATAAGTCAAGGACACAGAAGTATTTTCATTATATTGGTTCTTATGCTGGTTTGATTATCACTTCTCCCTCTGTTCCTAAAAGCATGGCTCAAGAAATTTACATCCTAGAAAGTAAATGGATATACAGTAGAACTGTTGCTGATTATTTTTAGTTTGCATTATGTAAAAAGTATATTGTCTCTTACAATTTAAACAGGTACATATGTTTTGATTCATCTATGTAGATATTGCAGCAACTCTTTTAAAAGCTTGAAAAGCTTGCTTTTGTTATAAATATGAATCATAAAATACACATTTTCAATTTTGTCAATTTCTCACAATTAGAGTAGTATTCATTTATATTGCTAACTACATAAGAATAACAGGGATATCAATAAATCCTTAAATGTCTGTCACTTTAATGTCCACATTCATAGAGGAGAAGCCCGTTCCAATACTTTTCTAACAATATATTTTTAAATCTTTCCAGAGCTTCTTCATAATTTAAATTAACACCCCTGTTAATCTCAGATTGTGTGAAAGCTGCAAAAAGATGGAAGTAAAAGTTGTGTTTGCATTAAAACACATTGTCATTTTCAGTTGTAGTACATTACATGCCACATAAAAGTAGAAGGAAAGTAGCCCTTCTCTTGATGTCATAGGTACAATATAAATTTTTGAGGAACAGTATGTCTGTGGTTTCCCCTTGTCTTGTATTGGGTTGTTTTCTGACTTCCAAGCCTACAGTCTTCGAATTCCCTGGTGATCTCCCAGGCCTGATCAGTAGCTTCCAAGTCCAGAAACAAATGGCCAAATGCTGCTGCATTGCTATGGTAAGTTTGCATGACCAATCACATGATTTAAGCAGAGTATGTAAACATAGCAATCTGGCTTTAAAAATTACAGACCCCATTGGCAGTTGAGAATTCAAGACAACAGATGGTTTTGACACCCTGTCAACCAGCAAACTTCGCACTAAACTGAATTATGCCAAAGGATACTGAATTCGACATCTGATACCATTTCTGTGCAGTAGAAACTTCTTTTGCATCCAGATTTCAGAATGGTGCTACAACATATTTACTACATTTCATTATTCATTAAATGTATTTGACCAGTTCTGCTCAGGGGAGAAATCAACAACCTCATCAATATCTCAATAATGAAAGGAATTCCCCTGTAGCTCCTACTCAAGTTGAAATATAAAAGGCCCATGCTTAGATTCATCTGTGATGGCACTATATTCCCATCTTCTTCAGTTCTTGATTTGTTCAGCTCAGCAAGATGACCTTATTTTTTTAATGTTTCACTCAACTGATCTAGCAAATAATTTTAGATTGAATTTCAATGTAGCAACTGCAGTTTGTATTTATTGTCTCCTCAACCATTTGGTCAACAGGAATGTATCCAAAATGATTGCTGGCATGTTGCTGAATTGAAAAGTATCCATTTACGAAGCTGTAATTTTATTCCAGGTGTTCCACAGATAGTATCGCTAACAGATCTGTGCAAAGCTGTTACAGATTCACTTTGCAAAGGGATTCATGCCATGAAGAAAACATGATTAGCTTCAAGAAAGCAAAGAGGTCGCCCTTTGGGTGCCTTCATAGTACTTTAGGGAAGTGCTGTCGGAGAAGGCATTTTCTGAGTGATGAGTTTCATAGGAGCTTAATCCAGCTTCTTCTGGAAAAATCACAATTTGCCAAGATAGGAATTGTGCTATCACTAGACTTCAGAACACACCCCATAACATATCCTACAAGGCTATATTCTGAAAATATATCCAGAGGGATCAGTCAGTGCAAAGTAGTACTCACTACTTGATTATTAGCCAACCCAAACATACAGATTCCATTCATTTTCAGTTAAATTTTGAATGCAGAGTATTGAAATTAGGCCTGGAGAAGTCCCACAAGAATAAGAAGAGACATTGACATGTGGAGAATTTTGTGAATTTTTAAAACATAAATTTGACATTGTAAAATTTTAAATACCTCAATTACTGAAACATTTGGGATGCAGCCTGACAGAAACTGAATGAATGAACTTCTCATCAATTTGACTATGAACTGACATCAAAAGACCAGACATTCTATTTAACTGTGTAGAAAGTTAGCAATAGGAGGGTTGTTTTTCAGATCATGGGTCTCATTCTTGGATCTAGGCTCCCACAAACGACCTGGGAAAACAGCATGATTTGCTGCAATGCTGCTTCCTAATGAATATTTCTGTTCTGCTGCTCTGAACAAGTTTCAATTTGGAGCACTGCTCTGGCTTGTCAAGCACATGTTTTAGTGATTAGTAATTTAAAACAGAAATGGCTGAATGGGTAGGTGACCCAGGTGCTCACCAGTTGGACTCAAGAGGTGACTTCCAAAGGCAGATTCTTCCCCAAAGAATGACCAGGTCAGGGCTAAGGTTTAGCAAAGTTTTCATTATTTTAATAGTCCCATAAATATAGGACCAATAGGTGTATTTTCTGGCTTGAATCTTCATTCCACTGTTCTGCCTCAGATTAGCAGAATCTACCCATATCTTTTTCCAGTTCGATTTATAGGCCTGATCTTGAAAAATGAACCTGATAACTTGACTTGCTAAAGAACTGAAAAAAATGTAGATAAGAAATTATAATAAAATAATAATTGTGTTGTGGTTAGCAAACATCCCTACATGAAAATCAGGAATGTTCAATGCACAACAATATATTGTTCACTAGTCCCAGTTATTGTATACAAAGCTAGCCTATGTCAGCAAATTATTCTTATGTAGTTAGCAATATAAGAGAATCCCAGGACACTGAAACAAGGCCAAAACTGAGTAGTGTGTACACACACACACACACACACACACACACACGAAAAAAGAGGGAAATAAGAAATATTTTCTTACTTAAACATAGATATGGTATTAAAAACAAAAATGTATTGTGTCCATGGAAAACATATGCGATAGTTTCAGTTTTGATCTTAATCTACAATAGCCTTAAACTAAATTTCAGGCATTTTTATGTGCTTTAATTGGTATAATTCTAAGCAGTTTATAGTCTCATCCATGGACATCCTGTTCCATTTCAGGATTGGTTCCCACTACTCCAAAACTGTAAATATCTTTTGGATGTGAATTTGGGAGATTTGTTAGATTGATACAAATGTTGCAGCAATGGCTTTGAGGACCTAATCCATCTAGCAGTAATTCTATTTAAAAGCAAACAATAGAAAGTTGCTTTAAGCAAGCAAAAATCTAGAAGTTTATTGAAAACTCTGCAGAGTTTTTTGTAACTAACATAAATTATATGAATAATGACATGGACCATAGCTATTTTTTCAAAAATAAATGCATCTGAATAACATGGAAGGGTATTTTCTTTCACTCCCCCCCCGTTCTCTGTGATCTTTTCCCCCATGTCTTAATTCTCCTGATATTCCTTTCTTATTATATTATTTAACATTATATTTTGTATAGTTTATTCGGTATATTTTGATGTAGTAATAATGGTAATGTACTTGAGTGAAACTTTAAAAAGTAGTTGATTTTGATTAGATTACATTCCAGACATATTTGTGAACTACAATTGTTATATTTATCAGAAAGGAATATGAGTTTTTTCCCCTCTAAATAATAACCAGTGAATCCAGTGGGGGGAAGGGGGGAGAGTTTTTTACATCCATTGAGGAAACAGTCATGGGTGAGGATATAGTTGAAGGCAGTGGATGGACAGAAGATGCAAATAAGTGGCAGGAGACAGGGAGGAGTTACTGTTGTTATTCCAGAGGAGTGAGCAGGTTCATTCTTCTGTCCTCCTTTTGTTTTTCAGAAGACATTAACATAGGAAGATACTGCTAAAAACAAGCAAATGGTGGGTGGGGGTGGAGGTGTTCAAATAATGGAATTCATGGCTTGAATTCATGAAGAAGCAGCTGATAGAGCATCATGCGAGTTGGGGACAAACTCTTAGGTCATCTTTTACTTGCAGATAAGTGAAGGTTGCTAAGACTCTTCTGTCTGTGGAAGCTCTCAAGGCGGAGGAGGATTCAGGAAAATCCTAGTAGAGAGTTCCATGGATAGAGAAGGTCTCCATTTCCATCTGTCCTGTTTGCCATCGTTCACTCCCTAGAGACTAAAATGGACAATGTGAAATTTGAGCGGGCCACGAACAAGGAGTATATATCGGAGGTGGTGACTCTTTGAGAGCTGTACACAATGAAATTTCATTTTGATGTATGCCGATTGGTGTACATTCAAAGTGACAATAAAGTTATCATTATCATTAAAGACTTTCATCTGTATATACTACAAAAAACAGGAAGATACTTCCGGTGGCGACGCGACGCCGAAGACAGCCGCCTCCGGGCTGTCCGCTCCGCAGCTGTGTTTTTCCATCGTAAACAGCGCCGATCAGCTGTTTAGATGGATTTGAAGCCCCCTCCTCGGGAGAAGAGGAGGGGGTGAGGCCCCAGGTAGGGGTTGAGCTCTCCGGGGCTGCCTGAACTGAGAGTTTGGGCGGCTGAAGAATTGAGCCCCCCCGAAGCCTGGGTTGCTCCGAGCTGCGCAGTGTCTCTGCTCCGTGATTTTTGGAGCAGAGCCAGGCGTTAGCAACCACCCCTGCCAGAAGGAATACTTTTGAGTATAAAGATGCAGGCAGAGCGGTACAGGAGGTCAAGGTGATGTGGACTTTTATTTTTACTCTCTAGCTCAACGGATTTTATAGTTTTAAAGTGAAAGTGCGCAATAAGTGAAAGTGACGAAAGATGGCGGCCAAAACTTCTAAAGCTCTTCGGAATGCGGGGTTTTCCCCGGTGCAACAGACCTCGTTGCAAGCTTTGCTTCCTCCTGTACCTCCTCCGGCGTTGACGCCTAAGGATTTACAAGATGCCCTTGAAAAGCATTCACAATTAATATCTGATATGATGGATGAAAAGTTGAAAAAGCTGGAGGAGAAGTTGGAGAAGAAGATGGAAGAGAAGTTTAGAGCAATGAGGGTAGACATGTTGTCTATGATTGAAAGTGTAGCTGAATGTGTGCAACAGCTGGATGCAAAAGTGGAGGATCTCAGTCAAAAGAACTCTATATTAGAAGCAAAGGTATTAGAGAATGAAAATATAAGGGATAAAGTGGACGGAGAATTGAGCCTCGCTCAGTATCATCAGATGCAGTATGCTATTAGAATTAGGGGCTTAAAGGAGAATTCTAAAGAAGATTTAAAGCAGCTGATCTCTGAAGCTTTGGAAGCGGTATTGGGCCAGCCAGCATCTGAAATTGAGGGAAGTATGGATAAAATTTTTCGTGTTAATTCATGGATTGCAAGACAGAGGAAGTTACCCAGAGATGTGGTGGTCTATTTTACAAAGAGAGTAATTAGAGATGAAGTCATTCAAGCTGCTTATGATACTAAATTGCTAGTTGCTGAGCAAGAAGTCTTGGTTTTAAAAGAGATTCCTCCAAAGATTTTAAAGAGAAGGAAAGATTTTGCATTTCTTGTACAGGAACTTAAGAAATGTGATATTAAGTTCAGATGGGAGATTCCAGTTGGACTGGTGGTGATGCATGAAGGTAAAAGACATCGTTTGGTTACTGTGGCTCAGGCACGTGATTTTTATAGCAATGTGTTAAAAGCAATCCCCTTACCACTTCTGGAAGCTGCAAAGGGATATGGTGAGGGAAAGCTTCAAGAAGTTGCAGATAGACAGACAGAGGAGAATGGTGCTGGAGGGGATCAAGTTACAGTCTCATCGGTTGCTGCAGGAGAGCAGAGGATGACGCGTGCCGCCCTAAGACGAGCGAGACGAGAGCAAGAGCAAGACCAGCAGAAAGTTATGGAACCTCCAAAGCGTACTTACAGTGAAGCTGTGGGAGGGGCGCGGTCTAAAGAAGTTGAAGGGGTCATTTCAGATATGCTCCAAAAGCTTTGGAGTGTCAAGATTGGTGACTAAATTTCTAATTAGAATGTCAATGGATTGAATTCATCATAGAGGAGAAAGAAAGCTTTTTAATATTTAAAACAATTTAAGACTGATGTTATCTGTTTGCAAGAAACGTATATTAGGGTTGTGGACTAAAAGTATTTGTACGCAAGCTTCTAATAAACAACAAGTTGATTTTTCTTAACTTACTATAAACAAAGGTTACCTAATTGGATTATAATTTTTTTAAATTTTTTATTTTATTCTTATTGGAGATTGGAATGGTGTCCTAGACGTATAGATGGATGATCTGGAACTGCGAGATATTTGGCGTGATATATGCAAGAACTATTTTTGATTATAGTTCAGTTTGGTTGGAGATTAATAAGGTTAATAGAGATAGGCGCTTTTGGTGCGTAATTGAGAATTTGTCTAGAGATTAGAGAAATGTGGGAGAATGTAAATAGTAGATGAAAGTTTTTTCTTTGAAATTAATATGAATAAGGATTGGGATTAAGAAATTTTATTTAGCATTTGAGTAAAATTCCTTTTCTGTTTTCTTCCTTTTTTTTCTTATCTGTAATATTATTACTGTTTGTAATCATTTTACATGAGCCAGAGGGTGATAGAATTAATAGTTTATTGTTGATAGCATATTTATTTTATTTATTTTATTTTAATTCCATTTATATCCCGCCCTTCTCCGAAGACTCAGGGCGGTTTGGATGCTTATGTTTGTTTTTCGTTTTTATACCCTGTATTTAGCTCTGGGAAGTCGGGGGGGAGGTGGGAATGGGGGAGAGGGATAGGGATAGGGAGGGTTAGATGGGGGTGGGGGAGGGGGGGATTAAAGTTAAAATGTATTGTAAAACTTTTTAAATTAAAAAAAAACAGGAAGAAAATGGTGCTAGCACAGTGACTGGAAAATACTAGTGGTCCTCAACCTATAAGCTGCTGAATTCAGTGGGGCTTATTTACAGAATAATTAAACAGTTGCTGAGCTTGGAGCCCACCACAAAGGCCAGCAGAAGTAAAAAAGAACCCACCCACCCCCCAAGGATACCTTCCCCTGTTTCCACACTGGCTTGCCTAGCATAAGCAGAACTAAACAGATCAATTAACTTCAGAGAAGTAGTTCATGCATACTTATCTGAGAATAAGTGGGCCTTTGCTAGAGAATAAACATTCATAGGTTTATGTGTATTTCAAGTAACTTTCTACATGTGAGTGTATATTTGTATGTTTATGCATGAAAAAGTAGAGTATGAGACCACTCATCTGACCTGAGTTTCTTGGATAAAGGTGCAAGAAACAATGTAGGGAAAAAAATGCAGTTAGAGGTATTGTAGAAAAGTATTAATTTTTGTGGGCCTACAGTATATGATATTTATTTAGGAGCCAGAATCAAGTAGTTTTCCATAAGGACCCACCTCAGCTAACCACCCAAGAAAGCAGAACTCTTGAATCAGACATTGTCTCAAAAGGAAACTTTTATTAGGGGTTAGTGACAGTAGAGAAGTCCAGGTGAGATCTGGGGAAAATCCCACTTATACGGTATAATTAAACTAGCAATCTTCCTGTCCATTTGAAATCCAGCCAATCCACCGGAGGCACAATGTTTGGGTACAAGTTGGAGCACATCTCAAGCTCTTCTCCAGTTTTGTTTCTCCATAACTTATTAGGGAGACACATTTCTTTCTCAAATGGATAGAGGGGGGAGAAGAAAGATAGAAAGCAAAAGTTATCCCAAGCGAAAGCAAGTTCCCCCTCCCCCCAGCAGAATGGCAGGCCCCAAAACAAAAGCACTTATGCAGGGAAAACAGTACGGATTTGGTGACCTGACATATCCCCCACCCCCCTAGAAGAATGGGAAATCCACCTAGAAGACAAAAAGGGGAGGGGAATAAACAATACAGGCATATCAATTAGGTTTATCAGGATATTGAGAGTGGAAGCATCTTAGAAGTTTAGGGGCTCTAACATGTTTCTTGTACACCAACTCATTCTGGGCTGAATGGGGATTCTTCCAAGCTACTAAATATTGTGTCACCTCATGGTGTATTTGAGAGTCCAAAATGTCTTTAATTTCAAAGTGTTGTTCACCCTCAACCATGATAAGCGTGGGCCCATGAGGTGCAGGAGGCCTAAGGTTAGAAGTAACCTCCGGCCTGAGCAAACTGCAGTGGAAAACAGGGTGGATTTTCCATAGGTTCTTTGGAAAGTCCAATTCAACTGTCACAGGATTGATGATGCGTTTGATATAAAAAGGTCCTACAAATTTAGGGCATAATTTCTTAGAAGGTTGTAAAGACTGCAAATACTTTGTGGAGAGGTATACTTGGTCTCCAACTTTATATGGGTTTTGCTCCACCCTCCGTTTATCAGCTTGAGTCTTATAGACCTCTCTGGCTTCATCCAGAGCTTTCCTGATTACTGGCCAGATATTTTGTAACTGCTTAATCCATTCTTGCAAGGAGGGGATTTCAGGCTCCTTGGTAGGGAGTTCAGGCATGGCCACAGATGTTTGACTATTAGCTACTTGAAATGGAGTGAAACCTGTACTGGAGTACACAGCATTATTATGAGCAACCTCAGCAAACATTAACAGGTGAGACCAATTGTCCTGCTGATAATTAATAAAACATCTCAGGTATTGTTCTAGAACTGAGGTCAGTCTCTCTGTCCCCCCCCCCATTCATTTGAGGATGATGTGAAGATGATAACTCTTGACTCATCAGGTCCAGAAAAGCTTTCCAGAACGTAGAGGTGAATTGAACCCCTCTGTCTGAAATTATACATTGTGGGGCCCCATGAAAGCAATATACGTTTTGCACAAAGAGTTTAGCTAAAGTTTTTGCAGTTGGGATCTTGGGGCATGGAATGAAATGAACTTGTCTAGACAGTGCTTTTTTTGAAAAAGAAAAAGGTGCCGGAACTCACACATGTCATACAACCCGCTTTGCCTACCCTACAAGGTTCCATCCAAAAAAGGTGCCGGAACTCCGTTCTGAGTGTTCTATGAGAAAAAAAAGCCCTGTGTCTAGAGAACAAATCCACTATAACCCAAATTACAGTGTTTTCAGCACCTTCAGGCAGTTCCACAATAAAATCCAAAGAGATCTTTCTCCAGAGTGCTGACAGACTTGCTACCAGTTGAAGCATTCCTGGAGATTTCCCTTGCCACCGTTTAGCTGCTGTGCATATGGGTCAGCTGGCTACATAGCTTTCTATGTCTTTTTTCAATGCAGGCCACCAAAATTGCCTTTTAATAAGATGTAAGGTTTTTACAAATCCAAAATATCCAGCAGTTTTCAAGTCATGCCCTGCTTGCATTACTTTAAGCCTTAAGGCTGCTGGAACATAAAGTTTTTTTCCCCAATCCATGCTAATCCATCTTTTAACACACACAAGTTATTGTGGTTTCAAAACCACTCATCGGTCACTAATGCAGTTTTAAAATCCTGTAACAAAGTCTTTCCAACAGGAGCAACAGGTTTTGACTGGGCTCTGGTGGTTACAGGGGCTGCTAATTGATGAGGATGTTAAAGTGGTTTAGTCACCTCTGCTTTCTTACTGTTATATTGTGGTAATCCGGACAACGTTTCAGCTAAAATATTCTTTCCTCCAGGCAGGTAATGAATAGTGAAATCAAAATGATGGAAATGTTGGGACCATCTTGCCTGCTTTGGGGAGAGCTTCCTGGGGGTTTTCATGGCTTCAAAATTCTTATGATCAGTCCATATTTGAAACAGTATTTTACTCCCTTCCAGGAAATGCCTCCAAGTGAGGAGAGCCCATCATACAGCATAGGCCTCCTTCTCCCAAGCTGCCCACCTCTGCTCGGTCTCTGATAATTTCCTAGAGGTGTAAGCATAAGGTTGCAATTGTCCTCCTTTATTTCTCTGCAGTAAAACTGCTCCCACAGCCACATTGCTGGCATCAGCTTGAATTATTAATGGCTGTTCTGGGTCCAGCTGTTTCAAAACCGGCTCCATAGAAAAAAGTCAAGAGACTTTTTTCTCAAAAGCTGCTTGACACTCTCCTGACCATTTTAACAGTTGACTGGACTTTGGCTTATCCCCCCCCCCTCTGTTTTTTAATAAGTTTGTGATTGGGAGAGCAATCTTTGCAAAAGAATTGTCTGTAAAAGTTCTCAAATCCTAGGAAACTTTGGAGCTGTTTTTCCTGTTTTATGAAGGAACCCAGTCTCTCACTTTCTCTGGGTCCATCTCTATTTCCTCATTGGATATACAATAGTCCAAGTAATCAATACGATCTTTGTGGAATTCACACTTTGACAGTTTGGCGTACAGTTTGGCAGAGCACAGCTTTTTTAGTACCGCTCTGACCAATTTAATGTGTTCATCTTTGGTTTTGGTATAAATAAGGATATCATCTAGGTAAACCAAAACCCCTTTATACAGGTGATCATGTAGGACTTCATCAATCAATTGCATGACTACTGCAGGGGCCCTTTGTAGCCGAAAAGGTAGAACTTTAAATTGGAAGCAACCAAGTGGGCAATTGAAGGCAGTTTTCCATTCATTCCTTTCTTTATTCATATGCAGTAATAAGCTTAATAAAGTCTAGCTTGGGAAAAAATTTCCCTTTAGACAAGTGTGCTAACATGTCTTTCATTAAAGGTAGTGGATACACGTTTTACACACACACAGCATTCAGACTCCTATAATCCATGCACACATGAAGAGAGCTATCTTTCTTTTCTCTAAATAATACAGCAGCCACTACCCAAGGTCTACCCAGCTCTATAAAACTGTGCTCCAGCTTCCGGTTTGCGCACGTGCCAGCAGACATGCGGGAAGGACGCTCTCCCCGCCATCATGTCTTTCTTCCTTGGAGGACCCTGAAAAGGGTCAAAAGTCGCTCTGGAGGGGCAACCACCGTGAGGTGGCCCTCCCTGTGATTGTGGAAGGAAGGCAGCCCTCTGTTTGATCCGGAGCAGCTCCTCTGGCCTGAAGAAGAAGAGATCGGCCATCAACATGGCCAATCATTAAGCCATTCCCTGCCAAAAGCCAAAATCACCATCAAGCACAATGAAGCAATCTGGAGGATTTGGGTGAGACCTTACCTTTCTTATTTCCCTAATTACATTTTTGGTTTTGGCAGTTTCACCCCTGGAATGATCTCAATAACAGTCTGTGGGCTGGGGTGCGTGCAGTTTCAGCTTGACACATCTGGTCCATGGGCCGGCAGTTTGAAACCCATTTCCTAGTTTCTAGCCTGATGCCTTAACCACTACACCAAACTAGCTCTTTAAGAAGACAAAGTGTGGGAAGAAAAATCAAGTCCTCCTTTCACACATTCTTCCCTCTGTAATTCAAAATCACAAATTAGAATAAGCTCCAGACAAACATGGTGCAACAGAAAACACCAAATGTGATCAGGTGAATATTCCTTTTTATCTAATCCTAACCTGATATCTCTTTGATCAACTAAGAAAAAGGGATTTTCCTGAAACAAACGCCTGCTTTTAATCAACAAACACAAAACCACATTCAACAGAGTGCCTAACTACAAAGGCATCACATCCTGGAAAACCAGTTAAGTGCATTTTCTTAGAATTCTTAGATAGTGCATTTTTGTCTTCAAGGAACAGTAGCAATACTTTCCTATATCAGGCACTATTGAGAGAGATTTAAACTGTAGCCACCTCCAACAGCTGATTGTGTATGGTGCTCTTGGAATAAACATCACCTCTGAGTCAAGCAACTACCTGCTTTCTTTATTCTATTGCTAAGCACATTGATTTGTGCTTTAAATTGTAAGCCACCCTGAGTCTTCGGAGAAGGGCGGGATATAAATTGGATTAAAATAAAAAAAATAAAAAATATTCCCGGCTGGGAAACAAACCTGGTAGACTTCTTTATAACAAAAGGCAATGGGAATTTTAGGTATTTTTTGTTTTGTTTTGTTTTCTTTGTCTCTTCAAAACAGTTAAATATAGGCAGTGAGTCAGAGAAGGAAAACAATGATTAATCCAAGTGGTGAAGGCAATGGCAAATTTAGGCAGGATTATGAAGGATAAGCACATTTTAGGGCCAATAACCTTCAGAACACTTGAAGTAATGGACTTTCTTATACTAATGTGTGGCTGTGAACAACACAGTACCATAAGAGAAGACAAAAAACTCTGGGCTGCAAGAAGCAGTAGTCAGTTCCACATCAAATAAAGGTTGACTGCTCTCTTGAAGAGATAATCAGCAAGCACAAACTTGAGTACTTTGGGATGTGACTGATTATGATTGGCTAACCTGAGGAAAACAGTTAAACAGTCAGCTTTGCATTTCAGAATATGCACTTTGCAGGTTTGCCAAAATCAAGATTTTTAAAATGTTAGTCCAACCTTTTATCCCCAAGCCACTTGCTTCCTTGACTGTTAGTTTAACAATGTTTCTTTAAAGCATGCCTAGAAATCCCTGAAAGATACCATAGACAACTTTCACTCCCCTGGGGTACGCCTGGCTATTGATATTCTGAGTTAGGAATTGAAAGGGTAGCCCCTTTGAGATGATGTCTCTCCCACTGTAGAGTGAAGTAAAGTAAAAGTCTCCCTTGAGCTACTCCTAGTGACTATTTCTAGGCAACAATAAGGAAATGGTTTGTTATTACTTTCTTCCCCGAGTGCCTCAGGAAATTGTAAGACTAGCAAGAGAGTCATAACGGCAATGGTACATTTCATGGCCATATTAAGAGGGAAAGTTCTGAAAATGTTTTTCTCAAGCCTGCCATTAAGCGATGATAAACTTCTCCCAGCCCAATGCTGCTTTCATTGCTTCTGAAATCAAAAGGTGTTTTTATAGCCTTGGCCCTAATCTTAAAAGAAAACGAAGCACCAGCACAGCAGTGCTTCTTTGCCCATTTACCCCTTGCTCCCTATTCTTTATGCCCTTTCTCACAAACCTGGTTCCTAATCTTTGAGTATATCCAGAAAAAATCCCATCATTCCAGGTCTTGAGCACTACTTATTTAGTGTGCAGTTGAAATCTGCCCAAGCAAAAACCTTTTAAAGAAAGTTTTCTGAAGCCATCCACTTGTGAAGGAGGCTGAATGGTAATAGCCAAGCGTGCTTGGCTTCACTGCAGCAACCCCTCAGACTGCTTTGTGAACCAACGTGGCCCTCTGTACACATGTAAAACCGAAACAAGCAAGCCATTTTTTTTCTTTCATCTCGACTGGCAGTAGAAAGAGTTTACAGTCTATGCACAAAAGCCTCATCCAACAATGCTTCTGGTTACCTACTGAAAGCTTCTTATGTCCATTGAAGATACCAGTGGATGCTGTGAGGTTAAACAGGGCAAAAAATATTGTGTCACCACCTTGATTAAGACATGCCAATTTGGTCTAGTGATTAAGGCACCAAGTGACAAGCCAGGACGATGTGAGTTCTAGTCCTGCTTTATGCATGAAAGCCAGCTGTCCAAAGCCAACTTTGGACAAGTTCCTTTCTCTCAGTGCAATTCACCTCAAAGGATTGGTGTTATGGGGAAAACAAGACGAGTAATTAAATATGTTTGCTGCCTTGAGTTATTGATAAAATTAATACAAATGGGATAAATAAATACTAGATTATTCTAATGTGCAGCTGGGCATATTGTGTGTGGTAGCAAAAAAACCCCATATTAGAACTAGAATTTTGTGCTGTTGAGAAAAATGAAGCTTTACAAGAAATAGATGTCAAAATATATAAGAAACAATGAAAGAGAAAATTAAGATTGCCTCCTTTCCTTTCAACTACTTAAGTAGCTGTAAACGTTTATTAACATTTTACCTAGAAGCATTATATTATTTCTTTTTTAATTTGTTAGATGTATATGCTGCCTTTCCACTGTGATAAAGAAACCTCTGCTATAGCATGTGCTATTCCTTCTCTCTCACTATAATCAACACATCAAAATCCTCCCCTTTTTTCAAGATGGTTAGTTTGTCACCTTCTGAAACTGGGGGTGGAGAGAAGGAAGCCTCTGATAAAATTCTTCAAGCAACATCTGCTCTCTTGCATTTGCTAAGTCTTTGGTTCTGTGGCCTCTTCAATCATCCATAAGAACACAGATGCCCTAGGATGCCTTTCAGTGAGTGATAGCATATTGTGATAAATATACTGGTTTTAGTTTTCTGATTCAACTCAGATTCTGTTTCTGGTTATAGATTTCAACATGGCACTTGTGCTAATGAGATGTTCAACATCAGTGCTATGAAGCTTAGCTGCTAGGAGATGTGCCATGAGTGTTGTCACACTTCTGTCTTCATTGAATATGAAAGAAAATGGACTAAATGGCATGTCATTGTAAGAAAAACATTGATATTGTCAAGTTGAAGTATCTCCTCATGTTCTCATGACAGCTCTGCCAGATCAATGTTTGTTCCTAGCCCTGTAGGGCTTTCCAACTTTACTGACGATGGAATGAAGCAAAAACTTCATAATCAGGTCAGGATCAGCTTGAAAACACTGACTCAAGAACTCAACAAGAGACTGAGCCATTTCATTTCAAATACAAACATTTATCCTGTCAGATACATACTGTTGGCATTTCTTGTTCATGTGGTTTGTTGCCAGATGAATTCCTTTCAGCCTTGCTGTTCCATCTGGCTACATAATCATTTCATCTCTGAACGTTGAGAGCCAGAGTTTTTTCAGGTCAAGGTAGACTTCATCACCACACTCAGTTCCTTATTCATTAACAGCAGAAACCCCAGCATTCGAATAGCTAGATGCATTTATTGCACTCAGGAATGTATGTATGTATGTATGTATGTATGTATGTATGTATGTATGTATACATGTTTTTATGCCACTTTAATGAAATACCGTAAATCAAATTGGCATAAAAATATAAGAATTTATGGGATGTAAGAAATCCATGTACTGTTTCTTATTCAGATTTCTTCATAAAGAGATCTAGTAAATCCCAGGACACTAAGATAAAAGCACAAATAAAAAGAAAATTATATCCAGATGATTTGAAACTCTTGGGAAGTGAAAAGCAGAGGACAATTAACTTCTGCAGTGTCAAATTCAAGTTTCTTGAATCTCAGCCATGAAGTGTGCATATATGTGCTAAGATTTATAAGCTGTTGAAATACCGTATGTATCAAATTTTGATTACTAAATTATTTGCAGATCAATCTAAAATGTTTGTTCAAAGAGCACCACACTAGATTTTTAATAAATGGTAGAAGATTCTTCATTACCCCTCCTTTTAGATTGGAAGACAGCCCATAAACCAGACATGTTACTGATGATAATAATAATAATGTTGGAAGGGACCTTGGAAGTCATTTAGTCCAACCCCCTGATCAGGCAGGAAATCCTATACCATTTCAGGCAAATGGCTGTCCAGTCTCCTCTTAAAAACTTCCAGTGTTGGAGCATTCACCACTTCTGGAGGCAGGTTGTTCCACTGGTTAATTGTTCTAACTGTCAGGAAGTTTCTCCTTAGTTCTAGGTTGCTTCTCTCCTTGACTAGTTTCCATCCATTGCTTCTTGTCCTGCTTTCAGGTGCTTTGGAGAATAGCTTGACTCCCTCTTCTTTGTGGCAGCCCCTGAGATATTGGAACACTGCTATCATGTCACCCCTCACCCTTCTCTTCGTTAAACTACACATACCCAATTCCAGCAACCGTTCCCTATATGTTTTAGCCTCCAGTCCCCCAATCATTTTGTTGCCCTTCTCTGTACCCTTTCTAGAGTCTCGACATCTTTTTTACATTGTGGTGACCAAAACTGGATGCAGTACTCCAGGTGTGGCCTTACCAAGGCATTGTAAAGTGGTATTAGTACTTCACGTGATCTTGATTCTATCCCTCTGTTAATGCAGCCTAGCACTGTGTTGGCTTTTTTGGCAGCTGCAGCACACTACTACGACTCCGAGATCCCTCTCACAGTTACTACTATTGAGCAAGGTACCACCTATACTATACCTGTGCATTTGATTTTTCCTGCCTATGTGTAGAACCTTACTTTTTTCACCATTGAATTTCATTTTGTTAGATAGTGCCCAGTATTCGAGTCTGTCCAGTTCCTCCTGTATTTTAAGCCTATCTTCTGGAGTATTGGCTATTCCTGCCAGCTTGGTGTCATCTGCAAATTTGATGAATTCCCCATCTATCCCCTCATCCAAATTGTTGATGAAGATGTTGAAGAGCACTGGGCCCAGAACAGAGCCCTGGGGCACCCCACTACACACTTCCTTCCATGTAGATGCAGTTCCATTGAGGACCACACGCTGCGTATGGCCTGTCAGCCAACTATGAATCCATCTGGTGGTGATGCTATCTCACCCACATTTTTCTATCTTATCAAGTAGTAGGTTGTGATCTACTTTATCAAATGCCTTACTGAAGTCCAAGTAAATTATATCTACAGCATCCCTCTGGTCCACTAATTTTGTCACTTGGTCAAAGAATGCAATAAGATTTGTCTGGCATGATCTGATTTTGACAAACCCATGTTGACTTTTAGTGATGACTTTGTTTGCATCAAGGTGTTCGCTGATTTGTTGTTTGATTATCTTTTCCAGAATCTTCCTAGGTATTGAGGTCAGGCTGACAGGTCTGTAGTTTCCAAGATCTATTTTTTCCCTTTTTTGAAGATGGGAACTACATCAGCTCTCTTCCAGTCCTCTGGTAGTTCCCCAGTGCTCCAGGATCTTTGAAAAATATAGTTCAGTGGTTCTGAGATCACATCTGCCAGTTCCTTGAGAATTTTGGGGTGTAATCCATCTGGTCCTGGTGATTTGAACTCGTCTAGGCTGGACAGGTGCTCACTTACCATTTTCTTGCCTATCTTAACTTGCGTTTCTATTCTGTTTTTTATGGCACTGGTTTTGGTAGGTTGGACTGTTTTTTCCCTTTGTGTAAAGACAGATGCAAAAAATGAGTTAAATAGTTCTGCTTTCTCCCTGTTGCTTGTCACCTTCTTGCCATTTCCCCCCACTAATGGACCAATCATTTCCTTCACTTTTTTCTTGTTTTTTATATGTTGAAAGAAGGTTTTTTTGTTATTTTTGACTTTGGTCGCAAGCCTTAGTTCATTTTGATCCTTAGCTTCCTTCACTTCATCTTTGCAGGCATGGGCTAGCAGGCATGTTCATCTGCAGGCATGTTCATCTGTGTTCAAGGAAGATGCCTGCATGATTAAAATATTATTTCCACTTATTCATGTCGTGTGTTATTGTTTTTTCACTGTGAGTCATCCAGAGTGATCTGGAGTCAGGAAGCACTTAAATTGAATAAATTAAATTGAATGATTAGATGTTGTGGTCTAACTGCCTTGCTGCAGGCATCTTCAACTGAACTTATAGGATTCACTAAAAATTATTGTTTCTCATCACCAGATTTTGTTATGACTTTCATTACTTCTGATTCAATTCACTCTTCCATCACTCTTCAGGGGAATATCAGTGTTTCTTTAGTCAATTTCTTTAATAGACAGCTTTTGCTACTTTCTGAGTGCTTTGCAGAAGTTCTGTACAGTCATTTGGAGACAAATACTAAAAAATCAGTCCTACGTATCAATTCTGCTTTATTTTAAGAAAAAACAGACAACCCAACTTGCTCCCAACTACTTTTGCACTTACAGTCCATATTTCAGTATTCCCTATATCTGCAAAAGGAAGGAAGCTATTTTCGTTGGTAAGTTTTTATAGGCCTTGGATAGGCCTGGAAACATGTGCTGCCTGTACATGTGTCATGGTTGACAACTGGAGCCTTTAATGCTTTCACTGTACTAAGATTGTTCCAGATGTTTCTGAATGTTCTCATTTCTTGTAAACAGTTCAACCTTTTGTCATAAATGGCATTTGAGTATTCTTTGCAGTGTAGTTTATCATGAAACATATACCTAATGTAGCCAAAAGTTCAAACACATCTCCAAGTTTTGATTGGAAGTTGGTTTTATAGCACTCTTGCAAACTGATTCCACCAGTACCTCCAACTATAATGTGAGCTTCCTCAAATTGCCTCCTGATTGTTGGCAAAGTGATATGAGGGCTGCACAAGAAGCTTTATTAATATCAGCACACACAGGTAAGAGGTTATCAGCAGCTGCTGTTTCTGCTGTGGATAATGAAACAATAGGCAGTGCAGTGTTGAGGATGGACTGAAGGCTGCCATGCTGCTCTGTGTGTGCGGCCAAGCAACATTTGATCTGGCTGAAAATCTGCTCCTGCCAACACCGCTAGAATCAGTCTCCTACACTGATCTAAAGAAGAAGCTCAGAGAACACTTCCAACCGAAGATGTGAGTGATTGCTTGGCGCTATGCCTTCGAACAATGAATGCAGCAGCCCGGTGAGACCGCATCAGAGTACATCGCAGTCTTGAGGCAGGCCGCACGCCTGTGTAAATTTTCAGACGTCGAAGAGCAACTTCAAGACCGGCTCATTTGCGGCCTACGAAATTGAGAGCTGCAGCAAAAACTTTTTGCTAGAGCAAACCTGTCGTTCGCTGAAGCCCAGGATAAAGTCATGGCAGATGAAGCTGCCGGGGGAGCCATCCGAACAATCTGGCCCGCCAAAACAATGCATCGCGAAGAAGCCGTCTACCACGAGGACGCCGAACACACCAAGGAATCAGAAGAAGAAGATGCTGAAGTTGACAAGCTGCACAGACAACCTGACACACAGCACCGCAGCAGCAAGCAACAAGAGACTCCTTACAAGGCAGATCTCTTACCTAGATGTCCAGGTTGTGGCGGCCACCACCAATGCACACACTGCAGGTTCTGGTCAGCCATGTGCAGGGCCTGCGGCAAAACCGGCCACATCGCAGCAGTATGCAGAGCTCACCAGAGGGACTGGCCATCGAAGCACCAGTCGGAAGATCTGACCAGGAGAGGTACCGGGGCCCCGGGGCCATTCAGCATGGGGTTTTGTGCAAGCCACAGAAGTGTCTGTGGTACTGGGGCCCAACGCCACCTCAGACCCAAATTTAAACTCCAGGTAATGCTACAAGGCATCCCCTGTAAAATGGAGTTGGACACAGGCTCAGCCGTTTCCATTATCTCTCTGGACACATTTAATTTCATGTGCAATTGCAGTAGAAAATGGGCTAAGCTAAGGCCCTCTGACATAATTTTAACAGATTTTCAAAATGCTAAAGTTACAGTCAAGGGTGAAGCTACATTGGCCGTTAAATTCAAGGGATTTTTTGGGCACCTGGATGTCATAGTAGTAGGGGGCCAGAGAACAAGTCTAATTGGACTTGATTGGTTTGATGCATTATGCATCCAAGTAACCGGTATCAACCGGACACAAGCCACGAGTTTAGCATCAGTTTGCGAGGACTTTGCAGACGTATTTGATTCTGCCCTAGGAACTTACACAGGCCCGCCTATAACATTCAAGCTAGACCCCAACATGGTCCCCATTAGAATTAAGCCTCGAAGGGTTCCCTTTGCCCTCAAAATTGACACAGAAATAGACAAACTTATAGAACAGGGCATTTTGCAACCAGTAGATGGTGGGGAGTGGGAAACCCCTATAGTGACACCACTTAAGGCCAATGGGGAAATTAGAATATGCGCAGATTACAAATACACAATTAACAAAGCCCTTAAGCAACACGCATACCCTGTCCAAGTGGTGAACCACATCTTTGCAAGGGGGCACCATTTTTGCAAAGTTAGTTTTGGCACAGGCCTATCAGCAACTGCTGGGGGATGAGGCCACAGCTGCAGCTCAGACGATCGTGACTCACAGGGTGGCTTTCAAAGTAAAGCGATTGCAATTTGGGGTTAGTGTTGCCCCAGGCATTTTTCAGGGAATTATGGAATGCCCGCTTAAAGGCATTCCGGGTGTTTGCCCTTATTTTGATGATGTGCTTATTGCTGGAGAATCCACAGAAGTGTTAGCTAGCAGACTCAGAGCCGTCCTACAGAGGCTGTGTGAAGCAGGCCTCAAATTAAAAAAGAGTAAATGTAGTATTGGAATTTCTTCAACTGAATTTTTGGGGTTTCCCATTGATGCTAACAGCATTCACCCAGCTGAATCCAAAGTGAAGGCCATTCAAATGGCACCTAGCCCTAAATCAAAAGGAGAGCTACAAGCATTCTTGGGCCTCCTCAACGTCTACCATGCTTTCCTGCCTAACAAGGCTGCATTGACAGAGCCTCTTCAGAGGCTCTTAGATAAAATAGCTTCATGGAAATGGACCAGCATTCACAATAATAGTTTTCAAGACCTAAAGGCACTCTTGTCGGTTAAATCTACTGTCATTCATTTTAGGGAGTCTAAACCAGTCTGTTTAGCATGTGATGCATCCCCTTATGTGGTGGGGGCGGTCTTGGGTCATTTAGAGAAGAATGGAACACAAGTTCATATTGCATTTTATTCAAGGACAATGTCCTCTGCTGAGCATAATTACATTCAAACTGACAAAGAGGCCTTAGCCATTGTAGCAGGAGTTAAAAAATTCTATGACTACTTATATGGCAGGAACTTCACGGTCTTCACAGACCAAAAACCACTACTGGGACTCTTTACAACAGACAAACAAACACCCCACATATTTTCCCCAAGAATGTTGAGATGGTCTATTTTTCTATCAGCCTACACGTTTAAACTGGTTCACAAACCCGGCAAAGAATGGGCAATGCTGATGGCCTGAGCAGACTTCGACTGCCACTAATTGAACCAGATCTGGCCCCAGCGGCCAGAATTCTGTCCATTCAGGACTTGCCAGAATTTCCCCTCCACACAGGGGACATAGCTGCAGAAACAGCAGCCGATAAGACACCAAGTAGAGTGCTTTCATGGGTGCACACAGGGTGGTTAGATAAAAGCCCAAGTTCTGAGTTCCAGAGTTTCTTTGCAAGAAGACATCAGCTATCAGCTCACAAGGGTTGTATCCTATAGGGGAATAGGGTCATAGTTCCCACTTCACTGAGAGACAGAGTTTTACAGTCACTGCATGAAGGCCATCTGGGTATTGTCCATATGAAAGGTTTAGCTAGAAGCCAGGTTTAGACAAGGCCATCGAGGCACAGGTGCATGGATGTTATACATGCCAGCAATCAAGGCCTGAAATGCCGCACGCTCCAGCTCACAGGTGAGAGGAGACTCACACTCCTTGGTCTAGAATTCACATAGACTTCGCTGGGCCCTTTCAGGGACAGCTCTTTCTTATAGTGGTCGACAGCCACTCTAAATGGCTTGAAGTAATACCAGTTGCAAACATGACTACTGCTAGGACCATCCAGGTGCTTAGGAAACTCTTTGCCACACATGGGCTGCTAGACGTCATAGTATCTGACAATGGAGCCCAATTTACTGCTGCTGAATTTCAGGTTTTTCTAAGAGCAAATCGCATCAGGCATGCAACGTCGGCCCCATTTCACCCATCCACGAATGGTCAAGCTGAACGTATGGTCCAGACCACAAAAGTGTCACTGAAGCATATAGTGACTGGGGACTGGCATCACAGATTGGCAGATTTTTTTACTTTGCCAGCATTCCACAACCTGCATGACTACAGGGAAATGCCCAGCAGAGCTGCACTGGGGGAGGCGGCTGATCACGAAACTCGATAGGTTACATCTAGATAGGATGGCAGCAGAAGCTTCACATCCAAAACCCCCGAGGGGGCTGCAAGTGGGCGATGCAGTGTGGGCCAGGAACTATGGACATGAGAATCTGTGGGTACCAGGGAACATTACTAAAACTTCAGGCCCCCTCTCTTACGAAGTGGGGCTGGAGGGTGGGCGAGTTGTCAGGCGCCACATCGACCAACTCAGGGAGCATTTTCCAGAAGGGCCACTAAGTGAGGCCTATGTTATAAGTCCTTACCAAGACCCACAAACTGGCAGCCAAGCCGGCCCATGCATAGACTCTGAAGGTTCACACAGCCCAAGCAACAAGGAGTTGGCCGTAGAGGAGGGGAGTCTGGAAGTGCAACATGGGTCCCCTGCCAGAGAAAGCCAACCAGACTTATATTTATTATTTATTTATTTATTTATTTATTTATTTATTTATTTATTTATTTATTTATTATTTAAACTTGTATACCACCCTATTCCCGTAGGACTCAGGGCGGTTTACAGGGAAAAATTAAAAATACATAACATACAAAGTTAAAAACGATTAAAACTAAGATTAAATTAAGTCCCTGAATTTAAACTAAAACCCCATTAATAAATAATTAAAACCCCTCAGTCTGGGCCAGACAGCTCAAAAAACCAGGTTTTCAAGTCCCTGCGAAATGAGCGAAGGTCGGGGGCAGTCCTAAGCTCCGTGGGAAGTTGGTTCCAAAGGGCCGGCGTGCCCACAGAGAACGCCCTTCCCCTGGGAATAACCCGCCGGCATTCCTTGACCGGCGGTACCCTAAGAAGGCCCTCCCTGTGGGAGTGCACAGGACGATGGGAAGTTGATGCCGGCAGCAGGTGTTCCCTTAGATAATCTGGACCCAAGCCATTTAGAGCTTTATAGGTCATTACCAGCACCTTGAATCTCACCCGGAGGGCAACCGGAATTTATACATGCCAGCAATCAAGGCCTGAAATGCCGCACGCTCCAGCTCACAGGTGGGAGGAAACGCACACTCCCTGGTCCAGAATTCACATAATTTCGCTGGGCCCTTTCAGGGACAATTCTTCCTTACAGTGGTAGACAGCCACTCCAAATGGCTTGAAGTAATTCCAGTTGCAAACATGACTACTGCTAGGACCATCCAGGTGCTGAGAAAACTCTTTGCCACGCATGGGTTGCCAGATGTCTTAGTGTCAGACAATGGGGCCCAATTCACTGCTGCTGAATTTCAGGCTTTCCTGAGAGCAAATCTCATCAGACACGCAACATCTGCCCCATTTCATCTGTCCAGTAACGGTCAAGCTGAATGCATGGTAAGGACCACAAAGGAGTCACTGAAACGCATAGTGATTGGGGACTGGCATCACAGATTGGCAGATTTTTTACTTCGCCAGCATTCCACACCCTGCATGGCTACTGGAAAAAGCCCAGCAGAACTACATTGGGGGAGACGCCTGATCACGAAACTGGACAGGTTGCATCCATATAGAGTGGCAGCAGAAGCCTCTACACCAAAACCCCAGAGGGGGCTGCAAGTGGGTAATGGGGTGTGGGCTAGAAACTATAGGCATGGAAATCTGTGGGTTCCTGGAAAAATTACTAAATCATCTGGTCCCCTCTCTTACGAAGTGAGGCTGGAGGGAGGGCAAGTTGTCAGACACCACATTGATCAACTCAGAAAGCAGTTTCCAGAATGGCCACTAAGCGAGGACTGCATCATAAGTCCCTCCCAAGGGTTCCAAACTGACAGCCAGATCAGCCCATGCATAGACTCTGAAGACTTTCACCACACAAGCAACGAGGAGTTGGCCGTAAAGGGGGGAAGTCCAGAAGTGCAACATGGGTCCCCTGATGGAGCAAGCCAATCTGACTTTCACAACCGCTGTGCCAACTCTGCTGAACAAACTGACTCTGGGGTGGGCCAACCTGGAGAGACCAGCCAGAGAGCACCAAATCCATCTGGCTCAAGTGCATCAAAGGACACTGGTCTGCCTGGCCCGGTGGGTAAGCTGGTAGACCAGAAAGTGACTGAATCCCTCAGACGTTCCACAAGGGTATGCAAACCTCCTTCCTATTTAGCAGATTATGTGGCAAAATAAAAGAGCTATAATGCTGTATGTACTTTGTGTTAATTGTTGACCATGAGACTGTACCAAAAAGTTAATGGAGCTATAATGTTGTTTAATGTCTTATTGTACTGTTAATGGGAGCCATTTCATACTATTGTTTAATTTGTAAGCATTCTGTTGATTGCTATGATGTTGTTCATTCTAAGAGGGCAGGGGTGTAATGTATTGGGCTTAATTGAACACCACGTGGTAAGCTGGAGCTAGCTAATGGCTCCCAGCACCTCAGACACCCCATCTCCAGTGCTGCTATTGGCTGCCCCTAGGCGGCAATGGGTTGCTTTAAACCTATTGGCTGCCACCTAGGGGCCAGGCTATAAATTGCTGCAAGCTGCAGCCTAGTTCCCCTGTTCAGATCCTACAAGCAAATAAACATGACCATTGCTGAACTCACTTGCCTCGTTTCCATTCCTGCGCAATGAACTCACTACACAACACATAGCACGTTAAGGTAGATTTGCAAGGCTGACTAACCTATTAAATGTATATTCTGTATTTCTTCCAGGAGCTCAAGTTAGTGAATGAAACACTCCCTTCTCTTCTTTTTCCTCACAGTAACAACACTGAAGTAGGTTGGGCTGGGAATGAGTGACTGGCCAAAATCACAGTCCAATAATTTTCCATGGGTGGATGTCCCCATGGATGCTCCTACTTCAGAGATTAACCACTGTACACACTGGCTCTTATTGGATGTTTTTTGGGAGGAACAAATGTTTTGCACAGAGTTCAAATTAAACAATGAACAACAAAACCCCCATCATTTCAGGTAGGCACTCATTTTATCTGTAGATTCAACTTGGAGTAACTCAGGAGCCGAACATTTTCTTTCAAGAAACATCAACTGTTCAGATGCTAGATAAGTACCAATTAGATATCATAACATGACCTGTCTTGAAATATTGTTTGATGGGCAAGATATGTGTTCCTGGGTACTTGTGGACAGTTCGTACTAAAACTAGTTTCTGGAGGACAGTGATCAATGCGATTTCTTCAAGTAAGTAGACTTTAATGGATCCTCTGCATGGGAATGACCATGGGATATAGTGCAAGGAACTGCAGCCAAGGGAATAATCGGATACAAGGCAGCTTGGCCCATAGCAGGAATGTTGGTAGGGCAAGATGCTTGGAAGAGACCCTCCCGTTTCTTGGGCTATAAAGAGGACAGGGGAGAAATATACTTTCAGACTTGCAAGATTCTATTCATGTAACCATACCACAAAGTAGAATTAGCTCATCTGGTTGTGTTTCCTGTCTGGTCTACCACAAGGCTTGACAATAACCAAGAATGCTACCTTCATTGGTAGAATCTTAACTGGAGGCTGAGGATTTCCTCTGCTGCTACTAAACACTTTTGTCTCCCCTTGGCTGCTCTCAAGCACACTGTCTCATATTCTGTAATGCAATACCCATCCACTCAAAATAGACAAATAGCAAATAAGAGATTTGCAGAAGGAGAGGTAAACATTTGGGAGGAAGTGGAAGAAGAAATGAGAGTGCATGCACAGAGACTAACAGGGGACTAGATCAGCTAAATAGAAGGATTAATAATATATGGACTGGGGAACTCTAAGGAAAATCCAATACAAGAATAAACACTTGAACAAGATGTAACCAAAATGAGCTACTGAACAATCTGTACTATTCACAAGGTCTCTATAAACAAAGAAGGTTCCCACGGTAAGCAAGGAGCAACAATAAAACTTTCCTTCCAATGAACTTGAGTCTTGGAACTTGGATGCTTGTTTGGGGAAACCATCCCACTTTTTCATAGGACTGAGTCCTTTCTTACATTCTTGATTCTGTGGTATTTATCGATCTGAATGGCAATTTAAGTGAATTGCATCTAAGTGAGAAATTAGACATAATTGTTTTTAGTGAAAGGAATATGCATCCATCTCCTGTTTGTTTTACCACATATTCAAAATTATTCCAGTGTCTTGTATACAGGTATTTTTCAGTTAACAAACCACTCATTCAGCAACCAATACAATGGCCTTGAACAAGTGATACCTACAACCAGTCTCCAAAGTTCTGGCTATCCCAGCATTTTCACAGTCATGTCTTCATTATTGTGGTGGTTGGAAATTGACTTGCACTTAAATGGTTGCAATGTCCTGCGGTCATGTGATTGCCATTTGTGCAGTTCCTTGACAGCTTCTGAAAAGCAAAGTCAATGGGAAAGCCAGCAGGTAAGGTTGCACATCATTTGGATAAGTCTTCTGAACCCAGCAGCCACCACCCCGAGCTTCACTGTGTTTGTGCTGCATTGTGCCAGACCTTTGAGACCCTAGTATGTCTTCCTTGTGCAACAGCCATCCCAAGCCGTGCTGTGCTTGTGCTGCACCACACTGGCCTCTTACATACTCTCAAATGTTTCCCCACTCCACGGTAGCCACCATAAATCTTGTTGCACTTGTGCCACACCTTGCTAGATGCCTACACATGCTTGAGCACCCCATCTGTCAGATAACAGCCACTTACGTGCTTACCAGTCTGCTTGCAAACCATCTGGGACTTCCTGCCAACTTCCACATTGACTTTGTGTAGTGTATGCTCTTAAGCATACACAAGATGTCAACACAGCAGGGGGCTGGACAGCTCCAGGCTACAACCGCTTTTGGCGGGAAAGCCTGAATAGAGCAAGTCGTTGACAGCCCCAGGGCATGGTCAGCTCTGGCGGGAAGCCAGGGTTTAAATCCATTGGCCACCTGCACTGGCGGGAAGCCCAGGTTTGAATCTATTTGTTGCGATTCACCTGGGCAGGTATAAATAGACGCCAGGTAACCCCTTTGCCCCAGATTCATTCCTGATCCAATAAAGAAGTTACTACCCAGCTCCAGTGTCCGTCTCTCTGTGTGACCACGCGACATTGCACTTTGGTTATTGGAAGCTCACAGGAAGTTGCAAGAAGGTCCTTGTTTAATGACAGCAACAGGGCTGCAGATATTGTTGCTACTAAGTGATGCAGTCGTGTGACCCCACACTTTAAGATTTCATCATTTAATGACAGAACTCTCATTCCCAATTACCATTGTTAACTGAGCAGTACCTGTATATCTGCATATATGTCTGTGAATAAAAATGGCCAACAATATTTCAAAATAATCCCCATGTGTCGCAACATTAAGTCTCAGTGAAAACAGAATACAGGATATTTAAGACAGATCAATTTTTACTCAGGAAGTCACCAGCTACCATATCAGCTGTGCTACTGGCCACCAGTGCTGTCCTTAATGTCTAGGAATAGCAGTTGAGGTAGAAGCTGTAGACTTAATGCTCAGAGGAAATATAATTTAATTTCATACATTTCATCTGGTCAAGTCCACCACCATTAACACAACCCTCATACATTCTTGTAATTACCCCACACATTGTGACATGTTTTCTATTTCCCTTGCTGCTTCAGATCAGTACATGTTTTTTTTTTAAAAAAAGGAAGCATACTAACAGGTCAGGCATCAATGCTGCCCCTCTTTCCAAAACATGCAAATCTTTGCATCAGCAGGATGCAGCACCATGTAGCTCCTATATTACCCTTGAGCCAGCACTGCATTTTGATTTCAATTTAGCTCAGTCCTCCAGTTTCAAATAAAGCAGTGGCTTTCAGTTCTTGATGCCTTCGGATTACTGAGAAATCAAGGGCAATCACTGCAATCTTACTTATCCCATAACTGTCCTGATACAGGTCATCTAGTTGGGTAATCAAGGCAAATCCAGCTTCTAAATTCTATTTGTAAAGCAGTAGGATGTGGATCTACCTCATGATTCTAACCAAGTTCCTCATCTGAAGTTCATATATCATTGCCACTATGGAGGTATGGGCTGCAGTGTTAACAGGATTTATATGTGAAGTCAAAAGGATGGCTAATCATACTGGATTTTCTATGACTTTACAGGAAATATTTGAACTTTTCTGTAGTGTAAAATCAGTTACATAATAACTGATGCTACAACCCATATCCTAGCAAGCTTAGAAGACTAGGTTTCAGTCCTCTGAACATACATTCTAATACTATCTATTCTAGAGCTCACGGTAGCTAGGATACAGTGGCATAATTGTAATGATACATTGGAATAGTTAGTTCATTTATACTCATGTCCTTTGACTTTGCTAGCATAGGTGACTTCATTGCTGTCCAATTATCACTATGGAAATATCAGCAATTTGGTTCCCAAAACCTATTCCAATATGCTTAAATTTTAGTCATTGAAATAAATAAACGTTTTCAAAGCATCATTATAGAACCTGCATTTGGAAACTTTTTCTGTTAAGCTATGAAAAAAGTACCATTTTAATTGCCCTTTCAAACTTATTGCTGCATGCTTGGTCAATTTCTTTCTGTATAACACATCCTGTATTCACAGTTCAATAAATCATACCCTTAGAGCAGACATGTCAAACACAAGGCCCGGGGGCCAGATCCGGCCCACAAAGTGGTTTCATGTGGCCCGCGAAGCCATCCTGGAAACAGTGAGGGAACGGCCCCCACTGCCTTGGCCCTGGCCCAGAGACCCTCCTTCTGCCAGAGACCCTCAGATCTGTCCCACTCCTGCCCAGGCCCCCATAGGCACCCTTGATGCGAACGATGTAGAGATGGCCACGCCCACCCAGTAGGCCATACGCACTCTAGCCACACCCACCCAGTAGGCCACGCCCACCCAGGCCATACCCACCCGGCCCCCTGAGGGCAACTGCAATGCTGATGCGGCCCTCAATGAAATTGAGTTTGACACCCCTGCCTTAGAGGGTCTGAAAATATTGTCTGGACTCTGTATACACAAAATATTAAGCCACCTCCTAGCTCATTTATTTATTTATCAAACTAAAATGAATAGCTTCCCATCTACCAGAAGAAACTTTAGACAGGGAACAAAATAAAAACACAACATAATAAAACTACGGTTTAGAACAACAAACAACCTGAGAGCTCAATAAAGCATGGCTTCTTCCATCAACCACTCCATGCTGGCTCTATGAACTTCCTGGCTCCAGTGCCTTTTCTGAAGGCCAGCAAGGTTGAGAACATCCACATCTCCAGCAAACACTGTTTCATAAGGCAGTTTCCATGACAGAAAAGCCTCCATCCAGAAACACAGCTTCACTGAGAGGACTCAGAGTTCGGGCCATGGTAAATGGGGATACAGGATGAAGTCAAAGGAGAAGAAATATCTTAATTTGCCTTACTGAAATCAATTTAACAAATTTTCCAGGTTTGATTAAGAACTCGGCTTTCTTCTTCTCATATCACCTGGAAACCTGACCAATGATTCACACTCATTAAAACAAACAAATCTAATGAACTTTCAGAATAATCCAATCCTCAGATAATGCAGAGCGGAACCCTAGAAACCTAGAGATAAAAGGGACCAGTTAGGCTTTCAAGTCCAACCTGTATCTCAGTTCCTAAATACAAATACAGCCAAACACATCTGAGAGGCTGACCTTTAGCCACTGCCTGAAAATAGCGTACATTTGTCTCAGTAATTTGTTCTACTATCAAATGGTTATGAGGAAGCCTTTTCCTAAAATTTAGGGAGAAACTGCCTTCTTGTACTGGGTGGGCATGGCCAGCTCTACATCGTTCGCATCAAGGGTGCCTATGGGGGCCTGGGCAGGAGTGGAACAGATCTGAGGGTCTCTGGCAGAAGGAGGGTCTCTGGGCCAGGGCCAAGGCAGTGGGGGCCGTTCCCTCACTGTTTCCAGGATGGCTTCGCGGGCCACATGAAACCACTTTGCGGGCCGGATCCGGCCCCCGGGCCTTGTGTTTGACATGTCTGTTGTAACAAATCATTATTTGTCCTGCATTCTAAAGCAAGAGAGTGTATTTTTTCTCTCTCTGTGACATGATTTTCAGTGTGTCTACAACACTGGATGAGCCCAGGAATAAACCTTGTGGAATCCTACTTGATACTCTTCACTCATTTGATGAGAACTCACCGAGGAAGGGTCTTTCAGTGCAGCTTTCAAGCCAATTGTGGTTCCACCAAACGGCCACGTCATTCAGCTCCTACTTACGATAAGCTCTGTGTAATGAGTTATTTTTATCAAGAGAGGGAAATCAAGAAATTAGGGATAGAGCCAATCTTTTTTATCAGACTTTCGCTCAAATAATAGGATTAGTCTTTTCTTTGCTCTCCCCTGTGCCTTACCCAGATCTGACATGAAAATCTAAATCCCTCCAGAGTAAAACTAGAGTGGGAGAATATCCATTGTGCTGTGAACTCTTCCATCAAAGGATGGAGATACTTGAATACAAATCTGTAACTTTAGATGATTTTGAAAATTATTTCTTCTCAGCCCGTGACGTCTCAAACATTTCTGAAGCAATTTATCGCTATAAATCTATAATAAAATAATCTATTAAATAGACATGCCAAAAAGAATTCATGGCTGGAGGAAACTGTTGTTAAAAATGGTTTTTAAATGATGCCTGAAATATGCCCTGTCATGCCAAACTAGGGAGAAAGGACAGATGCTGCTAAGAAACTTTTCTCCTTTTTCTTTATCATGTAAAATGATTTCCCCTACTTTCCTGTATTGTCTAATTTTGTATTGTCACACTAATTTTCTTTGTTAAAGTTTTAAGGGGAAGAAACTGAAATAGAAGTCCTTTATAACAGATTTAATTGAAGGAATAATTCCTGAAAAAACTAAATATTTTCCCATTGGTCAATAATTCTTTCATTGTAAATTTTATATAAATCTATTACTGTATTTTTATTGATTAGGCATTCCCATTTATACTTCAGAACTAAAATTCTGTCATTTTTAAATGTAAATTATAAGTTATATTGATGCTGATTGATGCCTTTTAAAAAAATATTTATATTATATCCGGCTACTATGGCCTGCGCATAGATAAATTAGCAGGTGAATGATGGCTCCTCTATCTGTATTTATATAAAAGTATGTAGTGAGAAACAGAGATCCATGTTGCACACTCAGGTTTTTCTCTAAGTTTTGTTCTAGTAGCAAAATAAAAGGAATGGAAAATTTGCAACAAGAAAAGGCATGGCAAAATGTAACCCAAGGAGTCTGAAACGAGAAGCTCATGGTCTGAGCCACAGTCAGCTTCTGGTCTTGTTTTTACTGACTGTATAGAGCTTCTCCATCTTTGGCTGCAGAGCACATAGTTAATCTGATTTCTGTGTTGACCGTCTGGTGATGTCCATGTGTAGAGCCATCTCTTGGGATGTTGGAAAAGAGTGTTTGCTATGACCATCATATTCTCTTGACAATATTCTATCAACTTGTGCCCTGCTTCATTTTGTACTCCAAGGCAAAACTTGCCTGTTATTCCGGTTATCTTTTGGCTTCCTACTTTAGCATTCCAATCCCCCAAGATGATAAGGACATCATTTTTTGGTGTTAGTTCTATAAGGTGCTGTAGGGCTTCATAGAACCGGTCAATTTCATCCTCTTCAGCACCGGTGGTTGGGGTATGGACTTGGACTACTGTGGATGGTTGAATGGTTTGCCTTGGATTCGAACTGAGATCATTCTGTCATTTTGGGGATTGTATCCCAGAATTGCTTTTCCTACTCTTTTATTGACTATGAAGGCTACTCCATTTCTTCTGAGGGATTCTTGCCTGCAGTAATATACCTGATGGTCATACCTGATGGTCATCAGTAATATACCTGATGGTCACCCATTCTTGTCCATTTTAGTTTGCTGATTCCTAAGATGTCGATGTTCAGTCTTGTCATCTCTTGTTTGACCACATCCAGCTTTCCTTGATTCATGGATCTTACATTCCAGGTTCCTATGGAGAAAAAAATGTTTACAGCATCGGACTTTCCTTTCACCACAAGATACATCCACAGGTGGGCGTCCTTTCGGCTTTGGCCCAGTCGCTTCATTCTTTCTGACGCTATTAGTACTAGCTCTTCCCCAGTAGCATATCGGACACCTTCCGACCTGAAGGGCTCATCTTCCAGCATCATATCATTTTGCCCTTTGGTACTGTCCATAGGGTTTTCATGGCAAAGATACTGGAGTGGGTTGCCATTTCCTTCTCCAGTGGATCACGTTTTGTCAGAACTCTCTGCTATGACCTGTCCGTCTTGGGTGGCCCGCATGGCATAGCTCATAGCTTCATTGAATTACACAAGCCCCTTTACCACGACAAGGCAGTAATCCATGAAGGGGAAATACTACTACTACTACTACTACTACTACTACTAAAATAATAATAATAATAATAATAATAATAATAATAATAATAATAATAATAATAATAATATGGCAAAGGCAAGCAAGAGTAGTACCAATAAATAGGTGCCTTGGGTGCAATCCCAAAACAACTGGAGCACCACATGACCACCATTGGCATTGACAAATTCACCATTAGACAATTGCAAAAGGCGGCCTTACTAGGAACTGCTTCTATCCTGCGACGATATCTGTAATACTATCAAACATCCACATCTGCCTATCCCAGGTCCTTGGTAAGGACTCGATAGGTAGACAAAAATGCCAAATCCAGTCTGAACATCTGTCTGACTGTGCGATGATCAGTAATATACTACTTGTTTTTATAATAATACAATAAACATTAAACATTAAAAAAAACCTGTGCTATTTGTAGATGTATTTATTTTATCTCTCTCAAATCTCCCACAATTAAGTCTTAGTGAATGATCCTGAGTTTTAAGAAAGGGAGAAAATCCATGCAAGCTGAATATACTTTTTCATAGTTCACTTTTTCCTCTTAATCTATTTCACCCTCTGTTTTTTAAAAGTTAAGCTAAAAAGCCTTAAACATCATACCTTCTATTCACAGGAGAGTTGTTCCTACTCTTTGACCATTTTGCTTGCCTTTCTCCACAACTTTTTCAGCTCTATAATATCATCCTGCATCTTTAACTCCATTTCCTTTATGAACAAATTTAAAAGCACATCTCAATACAGACTCCCTGGTGTGTTCTATTTATTTCACTGCTTCACAAGAACTAGCCATTGATTTCTCAGTCTGCTTTTTTCCTTTAACAGAAAGTTTCTTTAAAAGGTTTTGTGTGATTCCAAAGTCTGCTTAGGAGCTCTGGTAGCAGATTGCCAAAATCTTTGAGAAGGCCTTTTGCCTACAAGTCATCCCACCTATACTTTTAGCTACGTTATTTTATATAGCAGGGTACAACCCAGGCAAACTACTTCATGATTTTGACTTTTGAAGTATTCCACCAATTGACAGGGAGGAGATATTAATTAGTTAGATGTAATGTCCGTTGTCCGTTAATACAAGGTATGTCAAATCCAGGTATAAAACTGTACTTCAGCCACTGTAAGTCAGCTCCCTTGAGAATGGAACAAGGATAACACAGGCATACTTTGCACCCTAATATCCTCACCTGTTTCATGAAATGCAGCATTTCAGAAGATATGGTTACTCCCTTATGAGTAAGTTGTATGTTTTCTGCCATCAAGTTTCCTTAAAAGAAAATTATCTTTTGGGCCCTATAAATAGTTATCCTATAGAGAAGAGAAGAGAAGAGAAGAGAAGAGAAGAGAAGAGAAGAGAAGAGAAGAGAAGAGAAGAGAAGAGAAGAGAAGAGAAGAGAAGAGAAGAGAAGAGAAGAGAAGAGAAGAGAAGAGAAGAGAAGAGAAGAGAAGAGAGCTGGAAGGGAACTTGGAGGTCTTCTAGTCCAGCCCGCCGCTTAAGCAGGAGAACCTACACCATCTCAGACAGGTGATTGTCTAGTCTTTTTTTAAAGATCTCCAGCGATGAGGTGCCCACGATTTCTGGGGGTAAGCTGTTCCACTGGTTGATTGTCCTCACTGTCAGGAAGTTTCTCCTTAAATCCAGGTTGCTTCTCTCCTTGATCAGTTTCCAACCATTGTTTCTTTTCCTGCCCTCTGGTGCTCTGGTGAACATGACCTCTTCTGCCTTGTGGCAGCCCCTCAAATATTGAAACACTGCTATCATGTATCCCCTATTTCTTCTTTTCTTTAGACTAGCCAAACCCAAGTTCTGCAGCTGTTCTTCATATGTTTTAGCCTCCAGGCCTTTGATCATCTTAGCTGCTGTTCTCTGATTTTTTTCTAAACTCTCAACATCTTTTTTGTGTTATGGTGACCAAAATTGGCTGCAGTATTCCAGGTGTAGTCTTACTAGGGCTTTGTAAAGCAGTACTAGTACATCACGTGATCTTGATTCTATGCCTCTGTTTATACAACCCAGGATTGTATTAGCTTTTTTGGCTGCTGCTGCATACTGCTGGCTCATAGTCAAGTGATTGTCCACTAGGACTCTAAGGTCCTTCTCACAGTTACTTCTTTTAAGCCAGGTCTCACCCAATCTATATTTGTGCTTTTGGTTTTTCCTACCTAAGTGTAGGACTTTGCTTTTCTCCACGTTGAAACTCATTTTGTTGGATATTGTTTGAGTTTGTCAAGATCTTTTTGGATCCTGAGTTTGTCTTCTGGGGTGTTGGCTATTCCTGACAGTTTGGTATCATCTGCAAATTTGATGAGTTCCCCTTAAATTCCCTTGTCTAAGTCATTGATGAAGATATTGAAGAGTACTGGGCCTAAGAAAGAACCTTGTGGTACCCCACTGCTTACTTCTCTCCATGTGGATGTAGTGCCATTGAGGACTACTTGTTTAGACAGTAGATTAGATTAGATGATTTGATTATTAACTGTTTTTACTTATCTATTTTCACTATTCTTGGGGGAAGGGAGTTAAATGAGAATGAATATTAGCCCTATATCTGTTTAATTTACATAGCAAATATATTAGTGATAGGTCTGGAAGTGATAGCAATCAAAATCTGAGATACACAAACATCGCTTTGCTGAAAATAAAGGAGACTTAGAAGAACCCATAAATAAGAAAAGCAAACCTAAGCTAATAGATCAAGATGGATAGTGTATTAGACATTTTGAAAGAATATGAATACTAGGAGGAAACAATGACTAGATAAGATTATGAAGAATAAAGATATTTCAATGACAACAAAAGTCTGAATATTTAGAGCAATAGATTTCTAGCAGCTGAGAGAGCTGTTCACTAAGGAGTGAGAGAAAGAAGATAGATGTCTTTGAATTATGGTTTTGGAGATAATTACTGGGAGTACCATGGACTATAAGAAGAACCAGTCAATCCATCATGAACCAAATAAAGGCTGACGGATCTCTTGAGCAAACAAAAACACTTTGGATGTGTGGTTAGAGCAGATTATAAAATAGAAAAAGTAACTCTTCTACACAAGATGAAGAGAAGTCAAGAGGAGGAAAACAATAACTGTGGCAGATGGATAGGATCTGAGATATTAATATCTGCTGAAGAGTGACTATTTTTGCTGAGGGCAAGGAAAGCCTGATTAAGTGCCACCTATACGACTACTATTTCTATACTTTACTTTTATCTAATATTAAAGTATAGTTTATTTTCTTATGTGTCTTAATATGTACTTAATAATAATAATTACCTTTTTATCTTCTGCTATCCATTCTTCATTTGATATTTATTACCATCCCTAATGACTTTGCAGCTCAGCATGCCAAGTAATCTATTTTTAATTGGTCACCCATTAAGTTTAATTTCCTTTTCCCATATACTCTCTCTCTCTCTTTTTATATAGAAACACTTGTTTTCTTTTGTATCATATTCCATGAGTACTCAATGTTATCTGTTCCTTTTAAAGAAGCTACCTTCTAGTCTGCTGTGATCACTTTACTGATAGAATGGGAGGGAAATGTAAAAATTAAAACAAAGAAAGGTTATGCATAATCCTAAATTCACCTTCATGGGTGAAAGCAGATAATCCAGTTGAGATATTCCTTGACCCTGTAAACAGTCTGTTTTATTGGAAAGAGTTAGTTACAAATAGGGAAACTTTATTTTCTCATAGAATAAAATAGGGCAAGAGTCAACTGTGTTAGTAATGAGATGAAGTCAATCAATTAATGAGAATAAAGCTGGAAGGGATCTTGGAGGTCTTCTAGTCCAACCCTGCTCACCAGGAGATCCTATATCCTTTCAGATAGGTGGCTGTCCAGTCTTTTTTAAAAAAACCTCCAGTGATGAAGCACCCACAATGTTTGAAGGCAAGCTGTTCCACTGGTTAATTGTCCTCATTGTTCGAAGTTTCTCCTTAATTCCAGGTTGCTTCTCTCCTTGATTAGTTTCCATCCATTATTTCTTGTCTTGCCTTCTGATGCTATGGAAAATAAGTTGACCCCCTCTTCTTTGTGGCAGCCCCTCAAATACTGGAATACTGCTATCATGTCACCCCTAGTCATACCCAATTCCTGCAACCGTTCTTCATATGCTATTGTCTCCAGACCCTTAATCATCCTAGTTGCTCTTCTTTGCACTTTTTCCAAAGTTTCAACATCTTTTGTAATGTGGTAACCAAACCTGGATGAAATATTTCAGGTGCGGTCTTAGTAAGGATTTATAAAGTGGTACTAATACTTCACATGATTTTTCTTCTATGCTTCTGTTTATACAACCAAGGATTACTGTATATTAACTTTTTTGGCTGCTGCCGCACATTGCTGGCTCATGTTTAAGTGATCGTCCACTAGGACTCCAAGGTCCCTCTCACAATTACTGTTTTTGAACCAGGTTTTGCCTAATCTGTACTTGTACTTTTGGTTTTTCCTGCCCAGGTTTAAATCCTTGCTTTTCTGCACATTAAATTTCATCTCATTGGATAGGGCCCATTGTTCAAGTCTGTTAAGATCTTTTTGGATCCTGAGTTGTCTTCTGGGGTGTGAGCTATTCCTGCTAGCTTAGTGTCATCTGCAAATTTCATGAGCTCCCTTTCTATTCTCTCATTTAAGTCATTTATAAAGATTTGGAAGAGTATTGGGCCTAAGATGGAACCTTGCGATACCCTACTCCTCACCGTAGATGTAGTACCATTAAGGACTACTGTTTGAGTACAGTTTGTCAGCCAGTTATAAATCCATCTGATGGTGAAGTAGGTTGTGGTCTGCTTTGTCAAATGCCTTGCTGAAATCTAAATATACTATGTCCACAGCATTTTATTGGTCTACTAATTTAGTGACTTTATCAAAAAATGAAATAAGATTGGTTTGGCATGATCTGTTTTTAACAAACCCTTGATGGCTACTAGTTATAACTTTATTTGCTTCTAGATGTTCATACATCTGATTTTTTTTTAATTTTCCAATATGTTCCCAGGTATTGATGTTAGGCTGATTGGTCTGTAGTTTCTTGGGCCTGTTTTTTTTAACCTTTTTTGAAGATGGAAACTGTTGTGTACTGGGTTCATTGCGCAGGAATGAAGACGAGGCGAGTGAGTTCAGCAAAGAGCATGGTTTATTTCTTGCAGGATCTGAACTAGGGAACTGGGCTGCAGCTGCAGCAATTTATACCCCTGGCCCCTAAGCAGCAGCCAATAGATTCTCATGTCCATAGTTCCTGGCCCACACTGCATCGCCCACTTGCAGCCCCCTCGGGGGTTTTGGATGCGAAGCTTCTGCTGCCATCCTATCTAGATGTAACCTATCGAGTTTCGTGATCAGCCGCCTCCCCCAGTGCAGCTCTGCTGGGCATTTCCCTGTAGCCATGCAGGGCGTGGAATGCTGGCAAAGTAAAAAAATCTGCCAATCTGTGATGCCAGTCCCCAGTCACTATATGCTTCAGTGACTCTTTTGTGGTCTGGACCATACATTCAGCTTGACCATTCGTGGATGGGTGAAATGGGGCCGACGTTGCATGCCTGATGAGATTTGCTCTTAGAAAAACCTGAAATTCAGCAGCAGTAAATTGGGCTCCATTGTCAGATACTATGACGTCTAGCAGCCCATGTGTGGCAAAGAGTTTCCTAAGCACCTGGATGGTCCTAGCAGTAGTCATGTTTGCAACTGGTATTACTTCAAGCCATTTAGAGTGGCTGTCGACCACTATAAGAAAGAGCTGTCCCTGAAAGGGCCCAGCGAAGTCTATGTGAATTCTAGACCAAGGAGTGTGTGTCTCCTTCCACCTGTGAACTGCTGCGTGCGGCATTTCAGGCCTTGATTGTTGGCATGTGTAACAGCCATGCACCTGGGCCTCGATGGCCTTATCTAATCCTGGCCACCATAAGTAGCTTCTACCTTTAGCTTTCATATGGACAATACCTGGATGGCCTTCATGCAGTGATTGCAAGACCCTGTCTCTTAGCGAAGTGGGGAGTATGACCCTGTTCCCCCATAGGATACAACCCTTGTGAGCTGATAGCTCGTGTCTTCTAATGAAATAACTCTGAAATTCAGGGCCTTGGCTTTTATCCAGCCACCCTGTGTGCACCCAAGAAAGCACTCTACTTAGTCTTTTATAAGCTGCTGTTTCTGCAGCTATGTCCCCTGCATGGAGGAAAAACTCTGGCAAGTACTGAATGGACAAAACGCAGGCCGCTGGGGTCGGATTTGGTTCGATTTGCGGTAGTGGAAGCCTGCTCAGGCCGTCTGTGTGGCCCATCTCTTTGCCGGGTTTGTGAATCAGCTTATACGTATAAGCCGATAAAAAAATAGACCATCTCAGCATTCTAGGGGTGGGGTGTCTGTTTGTCAGTAGTGAATAACCCCAATAGCGGTTTGTGGTCTGTGAAGACTGTGAAGTCCCTGCCATATAAATAGTGGTGGAATTTTTTAACTCCAGCTACAATGGCCAATGCCTCTTTGTCAATCTGAGCATAATTACTGTCAGGACCCACCTCAATCCACATCTTAGGAAATAAGAACTCTTGGATGCAAGTTTAGTCCAAAAGGAAAATGTTTACTAGGATGGAATCGATTGTGGGAATACAAGACGGAATCTGAGAAAAGTTACATTTCAATCCTATATAAACCATTCCCATTCCAGCCCCTCCCCTCATCCATTTGGTCAGGCTGTCGTCAGTTGCTAGGTGTCAGGTCCTTCCATGGGAAAGGGAACTCTCCTTGGTTTTATGGTTATTGCTTTCCTTTTCAGTTGTAAATGAAGATACAATCCAGACCTGTCTGTCCCCCCTCCCTTCCCCAGTAAAACATCCCCTGTTGTTTGAAAATCGCTTTAGTAACCATCCTCTCCCCCCCCCTCGGAGAGATGGCAGAATCCCCAGAAATAGCACGTTGTTCTACCTATACAATTATGAAATGTGATATAAATGGATTCTGACATTCGGCTCTCCTTTCAGAAAAAAGATGAGTCCATCTGTGGGGAAAGAAAACATATAAATGTTAGCCTGGTTTGTTTGGATATTCTGTATGAAACCTCTTAAGCAACTTAGGTGCTTTAACATGGAGTTTGTTAACCCACTCATTTTCTGAGGAGGGGAGGTGTTTCCATGCCACTAAATATTGTATCGTTCCATGGTGTTTTCTGGAATCTAAGATTTCTTTCACTTCAAAATGTTGTTCTCCTTCCACCATGATGGGGGGTGGTGGTGGTGGGATTTTTTCTCGTAGTGGTGATTGTTGTTCTCTCTTTAATAGACTGCAGTGGAAGGTTGGGTGTATTCGTCTAAGATTTTTGGGTAGTTCTAATTCAACTGTTACTGGGTTTATGATTCTTTTAATTGGAAAAGGTCCAATATATTTTGGTCCTAGTTTTTTACAGGGTTGGAGTGATTTCAGGTATTTTGTGGATAAATATACCATCTCTCCTACCCTAAATGGTGTGGGATCGGTTCTTTTTTTGTCTGCCTGTGTCTTGTATGCTTTTCTGGCATCTTCCAACGCTTTCCTAACGATTGGCCATGTATTTTTGTAATTGAGCAATCCATTCCTTCAGATCAGGGATAACCGGTTCTTTTGGGGTTAGTTCTGGTATTGGGTTGAAACTCTGGCCTGTAGCTACTTGAAAAGGAGTGTAACCTGTGCTTGAGTGGACTGCATTATTATATGCTACTTCTGCAAAAGGCAGTAGGTCCGTCCAGTCGGACTGCTGAAAATTAATATAGCATCTCAGATATTGTTCAAGTATATTATTAAGTCTTTCAGAAGCTCCGTCTGTCTGAGGATGGTGACTAGATGACAGTCCTTGGGTGGTTCCTAAGAGGGATAAAAATTCTTTCCAAAATGCCGACGTAAATTGCACCCCTCTGTCAGATATGATGCGTTGTGGTACCCCGTGCAATCTGTAAATATGCTGTACAAAAAGTTTTGCTAATGCTTTTGCAGTCGGGATTTTTTGGCAAGGTATGAAATGTACTTGCTTAGAGAACAGATCTGTGACAGTCCAGACTACGGTGTTTCCATTACTTTCTGGCAGTTCTACGATAAAATCCATGGCTATTTCTTTCCATGGGGCTGAGGGGTTTGCCACCGGTTGTAACAGACCTGGTGGTTTCCCTTGCAGTCTTTTGGCCATCGCGCAAATTTGACAGCTACCCACATAGCTTTCTATGTCCTTTTTCATAGATGGCCACCAAAATTGCCTTTTAGTTAAGTGTAAGGTTTTTACAAAGCCAAAGTGTCCTGCTGATTTTGTATCATGGCACAGTTGCATGAAATTGATTCTCTGTGTGGCAGGTATATATAGCTTCTCCCCCACCCACGGCAGTCCATCTTTAATTGTGCACACATGTTTATTTTTCTGGAACCATTCATCACTTTCCAAAGATTTCCTGAATTCTATTCCAGTTTGGCTATCTACCTTCGGCTTCATTTTTTCTTGTGCCCTGGTGGTGACTGGTGCTGCCAGTTGTTGTTCCGGTACAAGTGGTTTAAAGTCAGTAACTCTTGTGCTGTTATATTGGGGCATGCGGGATAATGCATCTGCCAGGAAGTTCTTTCCCCCCGGTAAGTGTTTGAGAGTGAAATTGAATCGGTGAAAATGTTGGGACCAGCGGGCTTGCTTAGGAGTGAGCTTCCTGGGCGTTTTTAGTGCTTCCAAATTTTTGTGGTCTGTCCAGACCTGGAAAGGTATTTTATTTCCTTCTAAAAATTGGCGCCATGTTAGTAATGCCCACCTCAACGAGAATGCCTCTTTTTCCCATATTGGCCAGCGTTGTTCTGTTTCTGTGAGTTTTCTGGATGTGTATGTGCATGGTTGCAATGTCCCCCCATTATTTTCTTGTAATAGTACGGCTCCTACCGCTACATCACTCGCATCTGCCTGTATTACAAAAGGTTTGTCGGGATCTGGGTGTTTTAGGACAGGTTCAGCAGAAAAAAGTCTCTTTAGCCTCTCAAATGCTGCTTGACATTCCATTGACCATTTCAGAGGCTGGCTGGGTTTCACGGGTGACCCCCCCCCCTTCGTTTTCAACAAATTTGTGAGGGGCATGGCTATTTGGCCAAATGCGGGGATGAATTGGCGGTAGAAGTTTGCAAACCCCAGGAAACTTTGCAATTGCTTCCGTGTGCGGGGGGGTGCCCACTCTAGTACTGCCCTGACCTTCTCAGGGTCCATTTCGATGCCCTCTGGAGATATGCGATATCCCAGGTAGTCGATTTTTTCCTGATGGAATTCACACTTCGATAATTTAGCATATAAGTGGGCAGCTCGCAACTTCTTCAGGACTGCTCTGACTAGTTTGATATGTTCCTCTTTGGTTTCTGTGAAGATAAGGATGTCATCGAGGTAAACCAGGACCCCCTTATATAGGTGCTCTCTCAGCACGTCATTAATTAATTGCATAAAGACTGCGGGGGCCCCTTGCAGTCCGAATGGCAATACTTTGAATTGATAGCACCCCATTGGGCAGTTGAATGCAGTCTTCCATTCGTCTCCTTCCTTAATCCTAATACGGTAGTATGCTTCCCTCAGGTCTAGTTTGGTAAAAATCTTTCCTTTCGATAGGTGGGATAACATATCCTTCATTAGGGGAAGGGGGTACAGATTACATTCACTAATTGTGTTCAAATTTCTATAGTCCACAACCAAACGAAAGGACCCATCCTTCTTCTCCCTGAACAGAACCGGGGCGGCCACTTTGGGTTTGGCAGGCTCAATAAATCCTCTTTCTAAGTTTTTCTTTATGAATCTCTCCATTTCTGCCATTTCCCTTGGGCTCATGGCATACATCCTGGGTTTTGGGAGTTTTGCCCCAGGTTTGAATTCTATGGTGCAGTCTGTGGGGCGGTGGGGGGGAAGCTCATCTGCTCTTTCCTCACTGAAAACCTCAGCCAGGTCCCTGTATTCCTCCGGTATCTCTGGTAATCCCTTCTCTTTCCCCACTGCTGCTGTCTCCTCCCTCTGGGTTGGGGGGGTGCTTTTGGAGTCTAAGTTCTTCTGCCCCCCCTTTGGGAAATTGAGTTCTGCTGTCCTCCAGTTTATCCCGGGGTTCCATTTCTTCAGCCATTCCAGTCCTAGGATCATTGGGCAATCCATGCCTGGGGCCACTATAAACGTTATGTCCTCCTCATGGGGCCCCAGTGATAGGTGGATTGGTAAAGTGGCTAGGGTGGCTGGTCCTCCCCCTTCTATTGTCCCATCTAATTGACTAAAAGAGATTGGTTGTTTTAGCCTCCTCACTGGGATGCTCAATCTCTCCACCAGCATTGGGCTGATAAGGCAGCGGATGCACCCAGAGTCTATCAGAGCTTTTATTTTGGCTGCTTCAGGCATAGGGGAAGCTAATATAGTCACTGTCTTAAGTATGGGTGGAAGGGGTGGAGGGTTCTCCCTCTGAGCTGTCTTCCGAGTTGTCCACCATCCCTGCGGTGCAGGCCGGAGTCCAGTCCCAGTTCCTGGCAGGAATTGTGGACTCTACAGCCTCTGTCCCCTTCATGGAAGATTCTTTTGTGTTGCCTTGGGGCTTCCCCGGCTTCTTGGAGGATGATGCCTCTGGTTTTCGTGGGGGGGCTTTTGAACGACATTCTGCAGCACGGTGGCCCTCTCTCCCGCAGTTGAAGCAACTTGTTGATTTTTTGGCTGTGGCTGGTGGTTTTTCCCCCTCGCATGTTTGCTCGGGTGGCAGGCGGCCCCATGGTTTTCCTCTGCAGTGTCTCTTCAGTAGGTCTATTTCCACTTCCTCCGCCAGGATGTACCAGTCGTCGAGGTGGGGTGGGTCTCCTCGAGGCAGGCAAGCATCATACAGGTCGTAGTTCAGACCGTCTTTGAAGTGGCTAAGGAGGATGTCTTCTGGCCAGTTCAGCTTGCTGGCAATGGCTCGGAATTCTTGGGTATAATCAGCCACTGCTCGCCTGCCCTGCCTCACCGTTTTGATTCTCTCCCGGGCCTTACGGTCAGCCAAAGGATCCTCGAACCGTCGCCTCAAAGATGACATGAATCGGTTGAAGTCGTTGAGTTCTGGGGCGTTGGAGTCATGCAAGTTCACCACCCAGTCTGCAGCCGTCCCGTCCAGGGCAGATTGCACAATTCGGATGCGTGTTTTGTCACTGGGGATGTCCCGTCCGTACTCTTCCATGTAGCTGAGGACTTGGGTTAGAAAAAATCCCAGTCGTGATGGCTCCCCCTTGAATTTGACTTCCAGGGGCGGGAGTCTTTGGCTGGAGCGTTGTCTGCGCCGTGGCCGGTATCGCTCCTCATCCTGGTCCCCATCTGTGGTTCTGGGGGGGGGGTACTGCTGAGGCAGCAATTCCTGTTCCATTGGATGGCCCCGGGGTTTCAGGTGTTGGATCCCCTCCGTTACCTTTCCAGTTGCGTCCCCAGGCGCTGCCTCGGTTGCGATTTTCAGCTCTCTCCTCCCTCAGTGAACTCAGGGTTGCTTTCATCAGTTCAATGGCCTTTTCCAGGATCTGCTCCTCCTCGCTGGCGTGCAGGGAACTCTCCATCTCTTGCCTCCATTCCGGTTGGTGGTTACTACGCCTCAGGGTCATTTCTCCCGAAGCCTTTTCCCACTCACTTTTCCTTCCAACGCCCATCGACCACCGGGGGTTTCGGTCGTACTGCTCCACCGCTTCTTCCCCGGGGGAATATGCTGCTTCAGCTTCCCATTGTCTCTGGGATTCCATTTGGGGGGAAGACTCCCCCTCCATGGGGCTTCCCTCCTCTCTTGCTTCGTCGCCAGACATTTTATTTGTTGCAAAGTCCCCCGGTAAGGTTTTCCCTTCCAGGTTGACTCTTAAAGCAGATTCCGTCTACTGTCAGGACCCACCTCAATCCACATCTTAGGAAATAAGAACTCTTGGATGCAAGTTTAGTCCAAAAGGAAAATGTTTACTAGGATGGAATCGATTGTGGGAATACAAGACGGAATCTGAGAAAAGTTACATTTCAATCCTATATAAACCATTCCCATTCCAGCCCCTCCCCTCATCCATTTGGTCAGGCTGTCGTCAGTTGCTAGGTGTCAGGTCCTTCCATGGGAAAGGGAACTCTCCTTGGTTTTATGGTTATTGCTTTCCTTTTCAGTTGTAAAAGAATGATACAATCCAGACCTGTCTGTCCCCCCTCCCTTCCCCAGTAAAACATCCCCTGTTGTTTGAAAATCGCTTTAGTAACCATCCTCTCCCCCCCTCAGAGAGATGGCAGAATCCCCAGAAATAGCACGTTGTTCTACCTATACAATTATGAAATGTGATATAAATGGATTCTGACAATTACGCTCAGCAGAGGACAGTGTCCTCGAATAAAAAGCAATGGAACTGGAGTTTCATCTTTCTCTAAGTGACTCAAGACTGCACCCACCCTGTATGGGGATGCGTCACACGCTAAGCAAACTGGTTTTGACTCCTTGAAATGAGTGATAGTGGAACTGACCGACAGAAGTGCCTTCAGGTCCTGAAAACTTTTTCATGAATGATAGTCCACTTCCAAGAAGTCTTTTTATCTAGGAGCCTATGAAGCGGCTCTGCCACTGCTGCCTTGTTAGTAAGGAACGCATGGTAGAAGTTGAGGAGGCCCAAGAATGCTTGCAGCTCTCCTTTTGATTTAGGGCTAGGTGCCATTTGAATGGCCTTCACTTTGGATTCAGCTGGGTGAATGCCATTAGCATCAATGGGAAACCCCAAAAATTAAGTTGAAGAAACTCCAATACTACATTTACTGTTTTTAAATTTGAGGTCTGCTTCACACAGCCTCTGTAGGACGGCTCTGAGTCTGCTAGCTAAAACTTCTGTAGATTCTCCAGCAATAAGCACATCATCAAAATAAGGGCAAACACCCAAAATGCCTTTAGGCATGCGTTCCATAATTCCCTGAAAAATGCCTGGGGCAACACTAACCCCGAATTGCAATCGCTTTACTCTGAAAGCCCCCCTGTGGGTCACAATTGTCTGTACTGTGGCTGTGGCCTCATCAACAGGTAGTTGCTGATAGGCCTGCACCAAATCTAATTTTGCAAAAGTGGTAACACCCTGCAAAGATGCCAGGATGTGGCTCACACTGGGACTGGGTATGCATGCTGTTTAAGGGCCTAGTTAATTGTACATTTGTAGTCTGCACATATTCTGACTTCCCCGTTGGCTTTAAGTGGTGTTACAATAGGAGTTTCCCACTCCCCACCATCTACTGGTTGCAACACGCCCTGTTCCACAAGCTTGTCTAATTCCATGTCAATTTTGTGCTTGAGTGCAAAGGGGACCCTCCGAGGCTTAATCCTGATGGGAACCATGTTTGGGTCTAATTTAAATGCTATTGGCAGGCCCGTGTAAGTTCCTAGGGCTGAATCAAATACGTCTGCGAAGTCCTCACAAACTGACGCTAGACTCGCGACTTGTGTCCAGTTGATAACGGTTACTTGGATGCCTAGTGCATCAAACCAATCAAGCCCAATTAGGCTCATTCTCTGGCAACATCCAGGTGCCCTGAAAACTCTTTAAATTTAACGGCCAAGGTGGCCTTACTCTTGACTACAACGTTTGCATTATGGAAATCTGTTAAAAGTATGTCAGAGTGCCTCAGCTTGGCCCATCTCTTACTGCGACTGCACACGGAATTAAATGTGTCCAGAGAAATAATGGAAACGGCGGAGCCTGTGTCCAGCTCCATCTTACAGGGGACCCCTTGCAGCTCCACCTGGAGTCTATACTTGGGTTTAAGGGGGCGTTGGGCCCCGGTGCGACATACACTTCGGCGGCTTGAGCAAAAACCCATGCTGAATGGCCCCGGGGCCCTGGTACCTCTCCTGGTCAGGTCGTCCGACTGGTGATGCGATGGCCAGTCCCTCTGGTGACCTCTGCAAACTGCTGCAATGTGGCCGGTTTTCCCGCAGACCTGGCATGTGGCTGTCTGGAACCTGCAGTCCAGCCGCTACAACCTGGACATCTAGGTAAGGGATCTGCCTTGTAATTAGTCTCTTGCTGCTTGCTGTTGCGGTGCTGTGGTTCGGGCTGTCTGTGCAGCTTGTCGACTTCGGTGTCTTCTTCTGACTCCTCGGTAAGTTCGGCGTCCTCGTGGTGGATGGCTTCTTCACGTTGTGTCATTTTGGTGGGCCGGATCATTTGGATGGCTCCACCAACAGCTTCGTCTGCCATGACCTTGTTCTGGGCATCTGCGAATGACAGGACCTCTCTGGCAAAACGTTTTTGCTGCAGCTCTTGATTGCAGAGGCCACAGACGAGCCGGTCTCGAAGTCGCTCTTCAACATCTGAGAATCGGCATAGGTATGCCGCCTGCCTCAAGGCCGCAATGTATTCAGATGTGGTTTCTCCCGGCTGTTATATTTGTTTTTTTTTTTATTGAAAAGTTTTAACATACAATTTTTCCCTTAGAAAATCCCCCCTCCCCCACCCTTCTCCCTCCCCCCCTTCCTCTCCCCCCTCCCCCCCTCCCCCCCCGACTTCCCAGAGCTAAATACAAGGTATATAAAAAAGAAAACAATCATAAACAACCATATACTAACAACCATAAACTCTAAAATCTATCACTCTCTAGCTTATATAGGATAAAACAAACCTTAGTAATATTAAATATATGTAAAAAAAAACTAATATAGAAAAAGAAACAAAGAAAGAAGACTTATTCAAATATAAAACTTCTTAACCCTATACTTATTCTGGATAAACTCAAGCCATTCTCTCCCTTCCATAATATAGCGTTCCTGCAAATAATCTTTCAATTAGGCCGAAATCTTCGCCATTTCAACCAGGTCGGAAACCTTTAAAGTCCACTCTTCTATGGTCGGCAGTTCCTCTTTCCAGTACTAACCTATCAAAAGTCTTGCTGCCGTAATTAAATTCAACATCAACTTAGTATGTTCCACCAGACTTTTATCCAAAAAGCCTTAACCTTTTTACAAGTCCACCATATATGAAAATATATTACGTTTTCATCACCGCACCTCCAACATTTAGGCTAATAATTCAGATACATACTTAGCTTTTTAAAATCTAAATACCATCTATAAAACATTTTATAAAAATTCTCTCTTAGATTTCAAACTTGTTTAAATTTTACATTCCTCACCCAAATCTTTTCCCACCTCCCACTACTTGGCTGTAAGTACGTTGTGAAAGTTCCATGGACTTCTGCTGATCTTGTTCTTTTATCTTTTTTGATCGTTTTAAAGCAGCACGCGTCACCCTCTGTTCTCTGGGATCATCCAAAGGTGTTATAACTTGATCTCCTCCAGCACCATTCTCCTCTGTCTGTCCATCTTCAGCCTCTTGATGTTCTCCTTCTCCAGATCCCTTTGCAGCTTCCAGAAGTGTTAATGGGGTTGCTTTTAAAACATTATTGTAAAAATCACGCGCTTGCATCACAGTAACCAGACGGTACCTTTTACCTTCATGCATCACCATCAACCCAGCTGGGATCTCCCATCTGAACCTTATATCTCGTTGCTTGAGCTCTTGCACAAGAAATGTAAAATCCTTCCTTCTCCTTAAAATCTTTGGAGGAATTTCTTTTAGAACCAGAACTTCTTGATCAGCAATCACGACTTTAGTATCATAGGCAGCTTGTATAACTTCATCTCTAATTTCCCTTTTTGCAAAATAAACCACCACATCTCTAGGCAACTTTCTCTGTCTAGCAATCCATGAGTTCACACGAAACACTTTATCCATGCCTCCTTTTATTTCAGATGCTGGCTGATTCAATACCACTTCAAGAGCCTCAGAAACCAGCTGCTTTAGATCTTCCTTAATATTCTCCTTTAAACCTCTGATTCTAATGGCAAACTGCATCTGGAAATATTGAGCAAGACTCAATTCTCTATCCATTTTATCTCTTAAATCTTCATTCTCCAGAACTTTTGCTTCTAATATGGCATTCTTTTGAGTCAAATCTTCCACTTTTTCATCCAAATCTTCCACACATTCAGCCACTTTATACACTGAAGACAAAATGTCTACCTTCATCACCCTGAACTTCTGTTCCATCCTCTCCGCCATTCTCTCCTCCAACTTCTTCAATTTCTCCTCCATCTGTGCAAATTTATCACCAATTGATTGATTAATTGATACCAAAAGTACCTGGGTATGTTTTTCAAGAGCATCTTGTAAATCCTTCGATGTCAATACATCAGGAGGATGCAATGCCTGCAATGATGATTGTTGCACCGGAGAAGTTCCAGCACTCCGAAGAGTTTTAGAGGGAGGTTTAGCCGCCATCTTTTACTTTCAATTGTGACGCACTTTCACTTAAAGTTTAAAAAGTCCATCAAGCTCGAGAGTAAAATAAAATAATCCTCTTCACCATTTCCTCTTGTACCGCTCTGCCTGCTCCTTTTAATCCATAGTCCTTTCTTCAGGCAGGGGTGGTCGCAGACGCCTGGCTCTGCTCCAAGAAGTCCGGAGCAGAGACGCTGGCCAGCTGGGAGCAACCCAGGCTTCGGGGGAGTTCAATCCTTCAGCCGCCCAAGCTCCAAGCTCAGGCGGCCCCGGAGAACTCAACCCCTACCTGGGGCCTCACCCCCTCCTCTTCTCCCGAGGAGGGGGCTTCAAATTCGCCCGAACAGCTGATTGGCGCTGTTTCGGGCGAAAAAACACTCAGCTGAGCCGCGGGCAGCCCGGGAAGGCTGTCTCCGGCGCCGCGGAGCCACCGGAAGTCCCGGCTGTTATATTTGTTGTTCGAAGGCATAGCACCATGCAATCACCGACATCTTCGGTTGGAAGTGTTCTTTGAGCTTCTTCTTCAGTTCGGTGTAGGAGATGGATTCTAACGGTGTGGGCATGAACAGGTTTTCGGCCAGATCGAAAGTTGCTGGGCTGCACACACAGAACAGCGTGGCGGCCTTTAGTCCATCTTCTGCAACCTGGTTCGCCCGAAGGTAGTTCTCGATCTGGGACAGGTACAAGGGCCATCCTTCTGGTTTCTTGATGTCAAACTCTCGCAGCCTTCCGACCTTGGGCATTCTGCTCGTCTTCACGGCTGGCTTCTGCTTCTTCCAATCCTGCCTCTCCATTGCTCAGGGACTGGTCCTCTGAGTGTGTGGTCGCTAGCGTGGCTTGCTAACCGACCATGGGGGGGGAATTGCTTTTCCTGCCAGACATGCACTGCCTCTCCCCTAGTGACTTTCAGCTCTGACAGAGAAGCAGGATCCCATCCTCGTCACCAGTGTTGTGTGCTGGGTTCGTTGCACAGGAATGAAGACGAGGCGAGTGAGTTCAGCAAAGAGCATGGTTTATTTCTTGCAGGATCTGAACTAGGGAACTGGGCTGCAGCTGCAGCATTTATACCCCTGGCCCCTAGGTGGCAGCCAATAGGTTTGAAACAACCTATTGCCGCCTAGGGGCAGCCAATAGCAACACTGGAGATGGATTGTCTGAGGTGCTGGGAGCCATTAGCTAGCTCCCAGCTTAAACAGCCTACCAGCCGTTACCACGTGGTATCACAAGCAAGCCCAATACATTACAGAAACCACATTAGCCCTTTTCCAATCCTCTGGTAATTCCCCAGTGTTCCAGGATTTTTGAAAGATATGGTACAAATGGTTCTGAGGTAACATCTGCCAGCTCCTTCAGAACTCTGGGATGTAATCCATCAGGTCCTAGTGATTTATATTCATCGAGATCAGACAGATATTCTCTTGCCATTTTCTTGCTTATTTTAATTTTTATTTCTAGGCTGTCTTTTACAGTTATGTTTTTGGTAGGTTGGGCTATAGTTTCTTTTTGCGTGAAAACTGATGCAAAGAATAAGTTAAGCAGCTCTACTTTCTTTCCACTGTCTGCTACTTCCTTGCCAATTGGACTCCTTGATACCTACCAACTGACTGGTATTTCTCTACCAACAACAGTGCCCACATTTTGTGACCTCTTTTTTACCTTGGGGTTGTATTTTAAGCTGCTTGCCAATTAAATTGTATGATGCCACAATTTTTTTATTGCAACCCTTGTTTTAGAACAAATCCCTGCACTTGTTTGGGGACTAAAAAGTCACAAGTGTCCTCTATTCTGCACAGTAAAGCTTTTAAAGTGATTTCTGCCTTGTGTGCCTGATTGGTCTTTGCCCGCCAGGTTCAAGCAACCCAGAACTTACTGGGACATTATTTTTCCTTAAACATTTAAATATCTTCCCTTCGCTATATGTTGAACTCTGTATAATTGCAAACCTGCATAAATATTCAAACTGAGCAGGAAACTCTAGTGATAATGTTTCACAAAGGGTCATTTCCATTTCCACTCCCCAGAATTTTGGATTTAAAAAAGCCAGTACTTCACTGAACAAGTAAACAAAGCATGCTAATATCAGAGTTTTGCAGAAAACTCTTGGAGAAAGAGGTTCATCTGCCTGGCTGCTGTTTGCTATAGACAGCTTCCCCACCACTGTGTGCCCACTGTGAGCGACTGAATGCACCATGCTGAGCAAACAGTAGCTCTTTCAGAGACCCTGAATCAGGGATGCACAATTGCCATTGGCTCAGGCTCTGTACTAGGCTTTGTGTGGCATGTAGAGGCTTGCTCTTCTGAGGGGGCGGGACATCCATTATTTCTTTCCTTTCCCCTATTTTCTTTTTAAATGCTTTGGATTATATAGTAGAATGGGAAGATGAAAAGAAAGACTGCAAAACACACAAAAGCTGGAACAAACAGGCAGAAGTTAATATGTAGGCTGAAATGAAGAATACATGTTTGCTGAAATAAGCAAAAATGGCTTATGTACAAGACCATGCTTCTGCCCACTTTATGATATGGAAATGAGATTTTGGTATGTTAGAAGAAACAATGAATACAGCGAGAATGGGATATTTGAGAAGTATGTGTGGAAAGGCTATGTTGAGGTTGCAAAACATGTGTATGTAGAAGGAGCAAATGATTGAGAGGAAGAAAAAAACAGAACATTATGGTGGGATAATAATGACGATAACCTAAAAAAAGGTTTAAAAAATAAAAAGCCTTATGGTAAGCAAAATACGAACATAAAACAAGATGGTTGGCAAAGATAGAAAGGTACAGAGAGCTATAGTAAATACCGGTAATGTTACTGTAAATTTTTGTTTATTTATCAATAAATATAAATTTATTTATCAAATTACTTTTTATTCCTGCCTCCAATTTCTTTTGCATACTATTTCTATACTCCACAGATATCTTATTCTGAAAAAGAATAACATGATGGGTATGTATATGCATACAGATGTACTTTCTTTTTATTTGTTTTAAAATCTTTCTATATTAATTTTACCTTGTTACCTTTATTTATGCTTAGATTTGTTTTCTTTAATTTTTCACCGTATTTTACTCCGAGGGAGTTATAAAGCGAACTTTCAAAAAGCTGCAGAATTTTTCTTCACTAATAAGTAATGCTATGACATTCTACCTTTTTTTGATAGCTTCCTGCACTGATTAACATTCAAAGCATTTTTGGAAGTAATGGGGGCTAAAATGTATTCTATAAAACTAGGGGCACTTCAACAGACATCTTCATTTCAATTGCTTCACTTCAGGTGATTGGAGATTGAAGATTTTTATAGATTGACAAAGGAACTGTTACAGCATTACAAGAGACATTAGCAAACAAAAAAAAGAGCTCAATGAATAAAAATGATTATCAGAAAAAGAAGATTAATGAGAAACCCTAATGCACTTGTGAAGAGTCCTATAGAGAAGAGAGGATGCAACAGCTAGTTGCAAAATAAAGAAAATAATAGGATGGTTCTGGATTAGTGCCACAAGGAACAAAAAACAAAGATGTCACCAGAACTTTCGGCTTCAACAGGTTTGAAATTGTGATAGGACAACCTTCTGAAATTCATCAAGTTCACCAATAATAAATGACTGCTTCCTGCTCAGGTATATAAGAACAATTGAGCCACCAAATATAACTACATTTATTTTATTGCATAAAGTTCCAGGAAGAAAGCTCAAGAACTTGGGATATATTTTCATCTGTTTTTGTAATCCTGTTGGGAGGAAAATTAAATCATTCATTAAGAAAAAAAATCAGAACAGAATCTTTATAAAAAAAATAGAAAAATCATGAAATCAGTTGTCATTATCTGGGCACTAACATTCAGAGCATGAGAAAAAAACAGAATTAGATCTAAGAAGGAAGATGTGATTTTATAGAAATAACTAGGCTTGTAAGATGAGTAGCTGGAATATAAAAATTGAAAAATTATATTATAGAATTGTATTATATGTTAAAAATATTCACACCTCCTCAGAAATACAAGAGAATAGAATTCAGGATACTCTTCTATATTGCATACTTTCTATATTGTATTTGGTACCTATTGGCTAGCCATCCCAAGGAGAAGAAATGGGTGATGTTGTCTGTAAACAACTTGTGGACCTTTAAAAAAAACATGATAGTGATGGGAAACTTGATTATTCTGCAGTCTAATTCTGCAGTCACCGGCAAGCGTTCTTGACTTGTTAACAACTTTCTCCTTCAACGTTGAAGTACACAGAAGCAACTTTATTTTTTTACTTAATACTAACCAGTTAGGAAACCCTAATCAATAAAGTGAAAGTAGCAGCAATATTCAGGGAAGTGGCATCTTAACGGGAGTATTTTTAAGAGAAAATAATGTACAGTAAGAATAAAACTCTTGGACTTCACATAAATTATTTTAATAAACTCAGAAAAATAACAAAAATGATAAAACAGTGTTAAGAGAAACTAATGGGAAAAATAATATGAGGAGGAATTCCTAATAAGGGGAAATACTATAGGCATAGTCTCAAGGAACTGGTAAAAGCCAATGTAGCTGCACAAAGCAAATTAGTGATGATCTGAAAATAAACAAGGACAGAAATTAGAAATTGGAAAAAGGAACATATCATCCAGTAAGAGTATCTCCAGGGATTCTGGAATTGTAATTATGTTGTCAAAAAGGCAAAAGGATAGAAGGACCTGAATTTGGCATAAAGGATGCTAACACAGCAGTTTCTTCAGATACGTTCTAAAAAAGGATAGAAAGATACCAGTTCTTTAGTATACTTGCAGCTAAGATGACAACATACCGTACTAACTGGTAATGAGGTAGAGGCAGAGATCTTCCATTTCTATTCTGACTTGAGATTTGGCAGTTGTGCACTGCAGCTTGAAGGAACAAAATCATAAATGTTAGCCAGAGGGATGGGAAGAGTGCAAAAATGAGTCATTTTTATGTCATTGAGGTCACTGGCAAATGCCCATCAGTTGGACAGCAGTATGAGGATGAAAAGACAGTCAGGAAAACCTGTTTATTTGGAATAAATTCAAAAGTCCAGGGCCAGAATAACTGAATTCTAGGATACTGAAGCAATATGGCTCAGGCAAGATATAATACTCAGGCAAGATATAATATAATAAGTATTTGACTTTTGCCCTGTGAACCGCCCTGAGTCCTCAGGGAGAAGGGCGGTATATAAATATTATTAAATTAAATTAAAATTAAATAATATCTTTGAAAATTCTAGAGAGTAAGTTATGTGCCAGACAATTGAATGAAGACAAATATCCTTATTTTAAAAAAGAAAAGAAAAAAGAAGCATCTAAGGAACCAGACTAGTCAGTCTGATATCAGTATCTAGGAAGATTTTTGGGACTGAGGGTTGATCAATAAGAACTTCAAAATTACTGCAGCAATTACTAAACGTCAACAGGGATTTCTCAGTAAAGATCTGAAGTCTTGATTTTTCAGGATTCTACCGTTAACTAGCTCTTTTTTCTAGAGGGTTAATCTTAAGGCATAAACATCACAATCATGTTTATGACCTGAGAAAAGCAAATGAAGTGAAATCAGTGGGTCTAGAATCACAAAAAAGGATTTGGGAGATCTACTATATAGTGCCCATCTGTGGTCAAAAAAGCAAAGTAAGTATGTGTTGTGAGCATTAAGCATGTGAGTTGCCATATAATCTGCTGTTTCCCTGATTTTATCATCTGACACTATCTGATAGCATAGCGTATAATTTTAGCTTTTTCTTTCTGCTAAAAATTTGGGTCTGGGTTGTTTTGGCTTTGTCCTGGTCTCTCAGGCCATAATGCAGTTCTGCCAAACTGTCACCACAATAGTATATGTACATGTACATGTACATGTATGTATATGAATGGCATGATTTACTGACATATTTTTATAAGCAGCTCCCTAAGTACTTAGGACTGTTATATTCTAGGAAATAAATATTTCTTCAGTGGTGCTTGCTGTAATGCAAACCCAGCCAGCATCTCTTCTGACTAGAAAATAGCACTATCCAGGACTCTAAAATCAGGACAAGATATGTTTTATAGTGATGTGCAAAGTAGAATTAATATTCTATTTCCCAGTTTTCTACATTTTTATTAGTTATTCTTCAGTCTTCTTTACATGTTCTGAAGAATATGTGAGCACTCAAAGTCTCTAGGTTCAAGGCAACCCCTCAGGTGAGTTCCTATCTTGACCAGAATGAAACTACGAAAATACAATGGCATGAACACTTTTTCTTCACCTGATGACAAAAGTTAGTTCTGTTAGTAGGTTAGGTGTTGTGGTGAATTTTATGAGCGTTCTTGCTGTCCATCCTTCAGAACAGGTCAATCAAAAAACAGATTCCACGCAAAATACTGGAACTCTATTTTATTGATATTGATAAGGTTCACTCAGCCTTCCATCCTTCCAAGACTGGTAAGGACCCAAATTGTTGGAGGCAATATGCAAATAATGCTTATACTGTAAACTGCCCAGAAAGTGCTGTAAAGTCCTATGGGGCGGTATATAAGCCTAAATGCTATTGAGATTGCTATACAGGCTATATAGGTCATAAAATCTTGAAAGCCTGGCAATATTTTGCCTTCCCTTCCCTTCTTTCTTATACAAAAGAGAGTCAAGATACAGTTCCTTTAAGTTTCTTTCTAATCTTGTCTTCCTTTCAGGGGGTAAATTCATGGTTTGTTAACTACTGCATAACTTCCCCAAGGCGTCTGTCTATGAGAAGAGAAGAATGGAATGGGGATAAGTGTGAGTATGACAAGTTAACATGGAGATGGGAGAGCATGCAAATGAGGATTTTAAACCAATAGTTCCTATCTTGGAAACCCTATGCACATAATAAAGATGGCCTCCTCCAGTCCCTGGCAATTGTGTATGAATTCAAGAATACTGCCTTGCATATATCATTAAGGACTGGGGATGGGAGAACAAACATGGATTATTGTTATCTTTTGTCAGGGGGGAGGAAGTGAAATATTTAATGTAAGCAACAAAATATTTTATTTAATCTGCACAACCGAGAGAGCTATTCCAGAATTGCTGCCCAGTTGACTGGGTACTCTTTGCAAGAGCAAATGTTGTATACTTGCTTCTCATATGCAGGTATATCTTTTAAGTTCAAAAAGATAGTAGATAATGTATATATGAATTTCTACAAGAGGCCAAATTGGATGCACTTGTTGTGTTTGAACAATGCAGAACTGCAAGCATGCAGTCACCTGATTACCTTCTCTCCAGAACCTTGTATTTTAAAAATATATATAACCATTTTGGTTACACACTGGAACTGTGCTCTCCATGCTGTGGAATAGTTTGCATGTGTCCTTATCAAAATCATTTTCATCATACTCATCTTTTTTTGTTTTATAACATTATGCTCCTCTGTTCATAGGGGATTGATAGCTTCTATCTATCTATCTATCTATCTATCTATCTATCTATCTATCTATCTATCTATCTATCTATCTATTGATCATCCCTAATCTCTCATTTATCTATCGCTAAAACTCTTGAGTCCTCAATTATGGTCATATGTTGAGGACTACCAGTATTGTAAAACATTTTATGATATCAAAATTATCTTAAAATAGTTTATGATGTAATACAAAAGTCATAAAATATTTCTTTGGTCAGCTCTTGATGTTTGACTATACAGTTCAACATGAGCTATTTTTAAGGCAGTTATAATTCTATTTCCCTGAATTTTTAAGAACCTTTCCACTGAAGGAAGTTCATTTGATGCTCTGTCATTATTCAAAGCATTGAGGAATTTGATAAGAATTCTGAGTAACAATGATCTCTGAAACAATGATCCAATGAGTCACAGGATGTCTAGTAAATAATAAAATACAAACTGTTATAAAATAGTTAAAAGTATTATAATTAACTGAAACTAAAAAAAAGCTATTCTTACAAAAAGATTTAGGGTAAAAATCAGTGGTTAAAGACTGGTTTACTTATTTATTGCACTGGGGAAAGTTTTATTCATGAATGGATAAGAGATATAACAATTGCAACAAAGGAAGTTTTATGAATGTAACTAACATGCGGCCTTTGCAAGCTTATGCAGCAAAGTGTAGCAGACTTTCCAAAAGCTTACATTAAATATTGCTGCTGGAATGGTTTTCCTTGTATTTTATTATTCTTGGAAAGGCAACCAAAAGCCATTAACCCTCCTTGTCTAAATGCAGTGACTTGGACTGAACCCAATTCCTAAAGGAGAGGTCTACGTTATGTGAAACATCCACACAGTTAGCAGTAAATGACACTGTACCTGACATTTCCATTAGAAAGCTGAAAGACTGGGTGATAGGAACTGGTCTCTAACAGAGATATGGGCTACTTCCAGATGGTTTGCTAGTGTGTGAAAGTGAGAATCTGAAATCTCCAGAGGACCCAAATACATTGACTGCTCTGTTTTGAAAGTATGATAGATAATTTTAGGTGAAAATCTTTAGCCTTTCACATCAGACTCCGTACATCAACTTGGCAGTAGTTTGAGATTCTTGCATCGGTACAGCCAGTCTAAGCTCCTGAGCAGCACAAATAGATAAGAAACTTTATTGTGTGCTAGGAAGAAGGCATTAAAAGAGGTGATTGCCCTAGTGCCTTCTTAATAACCCCCTTTATCACCACCCTTCCCAGTTTAATAGACTTTTTCCCACTGTTTTTCCAACTGAGATGCTAAGCAACTCTTTTATTGACATCTCAGAAATGCCGATTCACAGTTATTGCAGAAGATGTGGTTCTAGACTAATTTCCATGCATGCAAGTGAATAAGATGGTAAAGAAGAGATAGCATTTTGAATAATAGAAGGGACACTACTATTTTGGACTGAATCTGGAGACCAAGCAAACAGCAAACATAAAGGCGGTTTTAGGCACAACCTGTGTTTATTTCCACATTCTCAATATGCCGTAGCTAATAAAATTCTTTTTAATGTCCATGTTAATTTTAACTATCATATCATAAATACCCATGCCATCCAAATCTCAGGTTGTGATCTTCTAACCATAAAAGTTTATTTCTCAGCAACTTCTATTCTTTCATTCACAACAAACAATAAACAGTGAAGTGCAATTTTAAATCCTCCTCTTTTGTTTGCATCCTGTAAAACTTTATGTTTAACTCTTGTTTTTTACCCTGCCTGTGTATTTAGATATTTAGTAGTCCTCAACTTACAACCATTCATTTAGCAACCATTCAAAGTTACAATGGCATTTAAAAAAATGACTTGCAACCAGTCATTACACTTAACAACCACTGTGGCATTTCCAAACTCACATGATTCAGGCACTTGGCAACAAGCACATTTTTAAAATGGTTGAAGCATCCCATGATCATGCCATTGCCATTTGTTACTTTCCCACCTAGCTTTCAACAAGTAAAGTCAATGAGGAAGCCAAATTCATTTAACAACTTAACAACCACATATTAAGCAGAGATTTACTTAATGAATGTAGCAAATCAGGTTGTAAAATTGAGCTGCAACTCAGTAAACAACTCCCTTGCTTACCAATAGAATTTCTGGTCCCAATTGTGATTATCAGTCAAGATCTATCTGTGTTGCTTTGCCATTATTTAATGGTACATCCATTTGTCAAGGTTTCAATTCAACCTTTGTTTTTATTATTATTTAAGAAAAAAAAATAGGGGGCGCAATGACATTGAGCTTGTCAGCTGGAAAGATGACAGCCCGGGTTTGGGACCCAAGCTCTGTGTGATGGGGTGAGTACCTGTTACGCACCCCAGCTCCTGCCCACCTACCAGTTCAAAAGCATGCAAATGCAAGTAGATAAATAGTTATCACTTTGGTGGAAGGTAACAACATTCCGTGTATTTTGGTGTACAGTCATGCTGACCCCATGACCACAGAGGTGTCTTTGGACAATGCTGGCTCCCTTGGCTAAGAAATGGAGATGGACACTATTCTCTAGAGTCAGACATGACTGGACAGGGGAAAATTTTATCTTTACCTTTGATTTAAGAAAATAAGCCTACCCAGCTATTATGAGTCCCACCAAGCATGAACAAAGCTGAAAGATATCCTTTGGTCACTTCATATATTTTAAGTATGTGCAATTTGTAAACCTGTCAGTTTTTTTTTATGTTGAAGACGAAGTGAAGCATCCATAGAAGGGTAAGCCAGAATACAGAAGGAAGAGGAAAATACACAGAAAGCCCCAGAGGATAACGATTGAGAACAAAAATTGAAAAAAAGAAAAGAGGTAATGGAAAAATTATAAAACTTTCCTGTCCTTTCATATGCAATCTACCTTGACATCAGATTCTTCAGACAAACAAAAAAGTGCATATATAACAAGTAGTTGGACTTTTGGAGGATCCAGCGGATTTTATTTTTTAATAGTTATTTTTAAATGAACCTTATTTGATAGAGCATTAATATATTTTATAAACCATTCTGAGTTATAAGTGGAAACATAATTTACTCAATAAATATATTTCTTTCCCTAAACTATCTCTCCTTTTGTTTTGCTGACTGCAGGTCAATTATAGTTTTGGAGGGGAAAAAAATTGACCCTTGTCTTTGGTGGGCTATTCAGGGGCAATGCCATATACATATTGCCATTTTGGAAATTTGTTTTGTATTAAAATTAATGTGGCTGTCAATATGTAGATATACTATAATTTAAACCCCTTCTAATAACAGAGACTGTGCTAAATCATTTCTTCATTTACTACTATAGTGAGAAGGAAATTGTGTCATCACCCATGAAAATGGTATGGTGCTCTACTAGATATTGTAGCAATTTTTCCTCATTGAGAAAGTCAAATATAAATGGAATTAAAATAAAAATAAATAAATAAAATAAAATAAAATTGATTCTAGGTGGAAAGCACATTTTTCAGCATTGTGAGTGCCTCTGCTAAACATCTGTTTCTCCACCATAGGCATCTAATAAATATGTGAATCAGATCAATCTACTGTACTTCAGACAAAAATGTTTGATTGTAAAAGGCAAAATAAGATGAATCCCACGCAAACCTATAAATGATTGAGTGCTTTAGATGTGCAAATGTTTACAGCTCTCTATATAATTCTACAATAGGGAAATGGGGAGGAAGAAGAGTGAAATTAAATGATTGAATCCTGTGCCATCCAATTTAATACTGTCTAACAATATCACAGAACCTACAGGTGGCTCTACCTTGGGCAGAGTTTGATCTAAGAGGGTCCCTTTCTGCTCTATTATTCTATGAACTCATAGTTGGCTGTATGGCCACAACCAAAAGGTGCTTATTACTGACTGGAGCTTGAACAGAAGTATCAAATGGAATGCTACAGGGCTTTCTTTAGTTCTGGAGTCATCCTCTTCACCTTTTTTTTTTTTGTAAATGAACTGAAGGTGAGAAAGTCTGCAGATGATATAAAACTGCTAAGTCTGCAGATGCCACAAAATTAGATGATAGCTAATACATTAGCTGAGAAAGAGAAGACTTAAAAAGATCTAGATAGGTTTAATTAATAGGTTGACATAAATGTAATGGAATTTAAGTTCTCCATCTGGGCAGAAAAAATGCAAGGCAGAAGAATAGACACCTGCTGTGGCATTAGTAGATGTGAAAGGGATCTGGGTGTCCTTGTTAAAGTTAGATATGAACCAGCAGTATGATGCTGTTGCTAAAAGGGCAAATTCTCTTTTGGGGTTAACAGGACCACTAAGTCCAGTTCATGGAAAAGAGTTGCTTCAGTCTATTCTGTCTTGGTTAAATCTAATTTGGAGTTTGGGTTTTAATTGTGATAAATGGGTGCAAGTTTGGGGATAGCCCTAAGAAGGTGGTGAACAGATGGGAAATAAAGCCCCATGAGGAATAGTGAAAGGATCTAGGTTTCTTATCCAATAATCTCCAGATGTCTGACTTGCTGTCCCACAGGAGGAGTAGGCTCATTCTCTGTTGCCCAAGATTAGAATCAATGGATTAAAACTACAACAAAGAAGGTGCATGCATATCATCAGGAGGAACTTCCTGACCATACAACTTGTTAGCCAACTGAGCAGGCTGTTACTAGAGGTCCTCAAATGAAGGCTAGATGGTCATCTGAGAGAGATGCCACAGTACATCCTGCATCAAGCATGGGATTAGACTAGATGACCTCAAAGGTCCCTTGCATCTCTGATTCTATGAAAAAATAGTTCAGCCTCTGTTTGAATGCATCCAGTAAAGAGAATCCTGCTATCAGGCTGAATAACTGATTCTATTACTGATCAGTCTGACTGATAAACTTTTTAAAACACATTTAGTTGGAATCCAGTGCCTGTAACTTTAAACTATTATTTGGTGTCCTGCACTATATAATGAAAGAAAATAAGTCTTGACCTTCTGTGTCCCATTCCTTCAAAGCACTTGAAAAGTACTCTCAATCCCCACTCTGTCCTCTCTTCTCAAAGCAAATATTCACTGTTCTTTCAATTTCTCTTCAAATCACTTCGTGTCTAGCCCCGTCATTTTCTGAATCAGCTCCACTGTATCTGAAGTGATCTTTAAACTGTGGTATCCAAAACTCAACACAGTATTCAAGTCCAGAATCATACTCCAGAAATAGCTAAAGGATTAACACAATGTTGTCCATCACTTTGTTCTGAAATGTCTCCAAATCAAAGTACTTGTTCAACGTTTCCTGTTTTGGTTTGAGGAATTGTTTTGAGACCCAATTATATGCTTAGGCAATGGCCTGCTTTGCAAATATCATTTTATTCCATTCAAGAGCCTCTCCATGTCTTTTTATAATTTGAAAGACTTTTTGCCAAAGGGAACCTATACAGTTGCTATAGTTTTCATAGATGTTGCCCATCAAAAATTTGGGGAGCTTATTGATTTTTTTTTACTGCCACAATCTTTGAAATATTGATTTTGGACAAAAAGCTGTTTTGTTTAAAATTTGATAAGCTTTTTATTCACCAGAGGAAAGTCTATTTGCAAACTGTTATATCCTACTGACCGAGAAATTACAGCCCCTTTTTTTAGAAAGAAAAATAGAATAAAGAAAATTCATTGCTGTGAAATTTCTGAAACTGGATGTATTTCTTGCTAGATCGCCACCTCTACAAATTAATCTTCTCCCTTTTTTTCCAAATTTTTAGATGTTTCCTCAGATGGTATATTGTGCCTATAGAATTCGTGGTTTACTATGCCTATAGAAATTTCCGGTGGAAATTTACTATTATTGGTGGGTTTCCTATGCTAGGCAGTGGAATTCATAAATCAATTCAACCACTGTTTAAACCAATGTATTTTTCTGAAGGATCAATTACTACTGCAGGGATGGGCTGTTCACAGACCACATATAGCTTCCAAATATTTTGTTGTTCTTGTTAAGCTCCAAGAGAATGCATTCTTAACAGTGGCAAATCACCAAACTGTGGAGACAGAGGTGTAAATTGGCTGACTGGCTTAATGCACAGTCTCTCCAAAATACATAGTCATGAAGGTCTCAAAATAAGTCCATCTTTGCTCATTTGTGTGACATTATTAATCAATTAATCAGATTTATATAGCTGCCCATCTCACAAAATGTAATTTTGGGTGGCATAGAAAAATTGAATAAAGCAACAGATACAAAAATGAAACGTAAAAATATACATTAATAGGTAAGTATTATAAAAAGAAACCATAGGCAAAGAGTGGATAAGAATGGAGATTTCAGCAATGGAACCACATAAGGATATATAGAACATAGAATAATAAGAGTTGGAAAAGTCCTTGGAAGTCTTCTAGTCCAAACCTCTGCTCAAGCAGAAGACCCTATACCATTCCAGACTGTCCAGTCTCTTCTGGAAAACTTCCAGCAATGGATCACCCACAACTTCTGGAAATAAGTCATTCCACTGATTAATTGTTCTAACTGTCAGAAAAATTCTCCTTCGTTCTAGGTTGGCTCGCTCAACCCATTACTTCTTGTCCTTCCCTCAGGTGCTTTGGGGAATAGGTAGACTTCTTCTTCTCTATGACAGTCCTTCAAGTACCGGAAGACAGCTATCATAACACTTCTATTCCTTCTCTCCATTGAAGTAGGCATACCTAGTTTCCTCAATTATTCACTAGTTTACCCTGATACCTTATCATCTTTGTTGCTCATCTCTGCATTCTTTCTAGGGTTTCAACACCTTTTCTGTATCATGCTGATCAGAACTGAATGCAGTATTCAAAGTGTGATCTCACAAGTGAGTTGCATTTTGTTTGATAGGGCCCAGTGTTCAAGTTTGTCAACGAATTTCTGAACCTTGAGTTTATTATCTAAAGTGTTGGCAATTCCTGCCAGCTTCATGTTATCTGCAAATTTGATGGCTCCCCTTCTATCCCCTCATCTAGATGATTTATGAAGATGTTGAAGAATACTGGGCATAAGACAGAATCTTGAGGTACCTCACTGCATGCTTCCCTCCATGTAGATGTGGTTCCGTTGAGGACTACATGCTGAGTGCATGTAGTTTCAAATCCATCTGGTGGTGGTACTGTCTATTCCACATTATTCTATTTTATCAAGAAATAGGCTGTCAAATGCCTTACTTAAGTCTAAGTAAGCGATGTCCCCAGCATTTCCCTTATCCATTAATTTAGTTACTTTATAAAAGAAGGCAATAAGGTTTGTCTGGCATGATCTGTTTTTGACAAATCCATGTTGGCTTCTAATAATTGCATTGTTCATTTCTAGCTGCTCACAAATGCACTGCTTGATTTTCTAGGATCTTCCCAGGTGTTGATGTCTGGCTGATTGGTCTGTAGTTTCCTTGATCCACTTTTTCCCCTTTTTGTATTTAGTTCCCCAGGAGCTTCAGGCCTGATAAAATAATCAGTTCTCGAAGGACTTCTAGAATGTCAAAGAGATGGAGCTAATATAATCTTGGAGGCAAGAACGCTCAATAGGGCATGTGTCATGGCAAAGAGGCATGTTCCCTGGCACCTCCCAAATGCAGCTCTCTAATGATGGTACCTGCAGAATGCCCTCTCTGTTAGATCTAATGGGGTGGGCTGATGTAACTGGGGATAGGTGGTCTCTCAGATTGCCCACTTTTAAATCATAAAACCAACACCCTGAGTGGGACCTGGAGCAAACTGGCACCCAATGAACCTTAACGAAGCAGAGCTATAACATGCACTGTTCTATGACTATACATAATTGCCTGTATTGTTGGTGAAGCTTCTAGATATTTTTCAAGGGCAGCCCCATTTAAAGCACACTGTGGTAGTCAAATGTGGAGGTGACTAGGGCATGACTGATTGTAAGCAGGGTCTGCTGATTCAGGAACCGGTGCAACTAGCCAAGACAAAGCTGTGCAAAATCCCTCCTAGCCATGATTGCCACCTGCTGATCAAGCAGGAGTCATGAATTTAGGAGGACTCCCAGATGGCACACTGTATCTATCTGGGGCAGTGCCACCCCATCCAGGACTAAAAATGGCAAAATCCTGGAACCAGTAGGCCCCAAAATTCAGAGCTACTCAGGGTTCATCAGAAGCCTGGTATTCTCGAGTCAGACCCTCACAGCCTGCAGACACTGAGATAAGATATGTATGGCATTGGATATAAGATATGTATGGCAAATGGATATCATCAGCATACAAATGATACCTCAACCCATGGTGACGGATGGACTCATCAAGCATGTGGATGTTAAAGAGAAAATGAAACAATACCAAAGCCTGTGGCATCCCACCTAGTAGGGGCTGAGACTGGGACCTCTCCTCCCCAATCATCAGACTTGGATTGACCTTGAAGGAAGGACGCGAATAAGCACAACACTGGGCCACCCACTGCCAATCTTACTTCCTGCCTGGTCATTGCAGCCTTCTGCCAATGAATACGATAAACAACTATTTTCAAATATCATCTCATCTCTGCGAAAATGTATGTATTATGCAGATTATACAGAATGCACAAGGAAAGTCAGACACATATTTTAGTTTAGGTTCTTTGCCATGATGGATGCTAATGAATATAATGAGCAGCTAAGTAACCATCTTCTCTTTCCTAATCAGCTTACTAGGATTTCCTGCATGATGCTTTCCTCAGTAGGATTCAGGTAAAGTATATCCAGATGTCTTAAACAGGAATAGGGTGGTTTTTGTTTTCCTTTATTTTGTTTACCAAAACTCCAGGGAGCTGCATAATTTGCAGCCTATACAGGCAGGTCAAAATAAAAAATCAGAGACATGGTTATATTTATAGTTGCTCTGATTTTTTCATATACAAATTAGGTAATGTCCATCATCAGTCTGGAATGCTTAGGGTACTTGGCAGTATTTACAATTATGAAAGAACCATTATGTGCCTATTTAATGGGCAAGTTGCTACTGGTGATAACTTAGGAGTCATAGTTGAGCTTCCTACTGTCTTAGCCACAATTTCTTATTTCTGTACCCCTGTTCTCTTTAGCTGGACAGTAAATCAGTTTCAGTATGAAAAGGGCTGAGTTTGTTTCTGCTGCTTATTCTGAACATTTCTCAAAGTTGAGAAAATGTAATCTTGAATATAAAGAATGACCTAAGAATAACATTGCTGGTGTTGGATTTGCTGTTGCAGAAATTGTATTGCAATATACAATTTGAAAATTTGCAAATGTTTGATTTTGGTATGTTGTGTTCTCCAGTTATTGCTTTCAAATTGTTAAAATTTCTGAACAAATCTTTCAATCAATGTAATGATAGCTGGTGACCGAATGCTGGCATTCCATTCTTTTTCAGGAATTTCTGAAACTGTTGTTGGTGACTGACTGTTCTGGAATATCTGTTTTCACAAGGAGTTCTGTCAATACATCTATATGTGACTGTTATTGAAGTTGTTCATCTCAGGACACTGAACACTCATCCTACACAGCTGAGCAAGTTGTGGTCATAAATAGACCTGAAAAATCTATTTGAATTCTTATTTATTTATTTATTTATTATAGCCACCCATCTCAGAAAACAAGTCTGCGCAGCTCGCAATTCAAAAACATATATTGCTATTAAAATCCTAAAAACAGTTTAAAACAATGAAAACAATAAAACCATTAAAATATTAAAAAAATTCTTTGCCATTGTACGGCAAGGTATTCCTGTGACTGAACTGGATGTCTTTTGAACATGTTGAAATCTGAGCAATTCACTGCAGGTTGTTCAATTTGTTACTGTATTCCCAGCCAGCAGAAAAACTACAAGCTGGCGCCTTCAATTACTCCATGATGTTGTTCAACACACAGCCACTTTGATCCTCAGCATCTCAGCACAGGCATTACGACGACCCTCTCAATCCCGCATATAAGACGACCACTGTCAAGCATGAGTTAATCAGGGCACTGATGAAACTCGATAAGCCAATGTTTTTTGTTTGCATTCCAGTTTACTGTGGCTTCCTGTGCAGTCTTGATCTGTGAGAGAAAAAAATGTATCAAAGGTTGTGTCTGATTAAACTGAAAATTCCACAGGGGAGAATACATAAGCTCTCCCAGAAAGGCCAGAAAATATTTACGCGAGCCATCTCCTAGAACAGAAGAAGTGGAGTGGGATAAGTCATTAATCTTTTGGCATCCAATATGGCCTAGGGCAGGGTTAGCACAGGGAGATTCTTATTTATTTATTTATTTTTATTTTAATCCCATTTATATCCCGTCCTTCTCCGAAGACTCAGGGCGGCTTACAATTTAAGCACAAACCAATGTGCTTAGCAATAGTGCTTGGTACTCCCTCTATGAAACCATATCATCTGGTTGGACCCAGAACCCAGCCTTTGAGGACCAGGGACCGGTGCCATGGAGAAAGGTTTTTCCATAGACCAGAGGATCTGTGGTTTTGAATACTGCCTGCATCCCAAGGATGGAGCTTTGCTTGTTTGTGCAGCCCGCTTGCTGGCATGCTGTGGACCGGTGCTGGTCCATGGACTGGGGGTTTGGGACCCCTATTCTAGAAGATTAAAAATTCTTGAACACTACTGCTGTATCTAAATTCAAAATAAGGCATAAGTGGTGGTAGGAATATCCACTTCTGTTTTATTCATTGCTTCAGTTTTATTACATGCTAGCTATCTTGTTTTAGGTGATACACATTTTTTACCTTATAGATTGTATTATTTTACATTTATTTTTGCACAGGTAATTAACCATTATAATAGTGTATGTTACATTTTTAAATTCCTGTTATGCTAGGATTTTTATCTCACCCATTTGATTTTACTTTTGACTTGTATTTTTTTCAATTTTTGCTGGTCACAGACTGATTAAAGATTATTTCATTATATCTCAAAGGAATCTCCATCTGATGTGGATTTTTTGGTGTGTCTTATTTACCACTATTGGGCTAACAATCTATCCCTATCTGCACAATTGTTTGGATTACCGAATTCTATTTTATATAGGTTCCTCCAAGGAGCAATGCTTGATGGTACATTGGAACACTTGTAGATTAAAATTCTTTTTTTCTTGACAGTGGTGACTACAGTAATAAGCAATAATGTCCCACCCCTTCCATACAAGCACTGGGAGAAACATTTAGCTCCTCAACTAAACTCTGCACTCCCTATTCTCTTTGTGCCTAATTCTTTTCTGCAACTACACGAGTGATGTAAAACACTGGGCTTTCACTGCTGCCTTTTATAACATATAACTGCACTGATCCCATTTTGTGAAGCAACATAAGCCAATTTCACCAGTAAGTGCAGGTTATAATGGGTGAACACTTTATCTGATGTCACTTGTTTTCTTTGCTTCTGTGAAAACTTTTTCAAATGGTTTTGTCCACTGCCATATCCTCTTTGCTTGTAATTTGAAGTCTTGAGCCCCAAGGCTAAAGTTGGCAAAAATATTTGTAATAATTAATTAACCTTAAAAGCAACCATTGTAACACATCTTGGGAAATGGGAATTATGGCTGCTTGAATTGGGTCAGTCTTATGTGTCAATAGTTAGTTCTTAAAGAACTAACATTTGCTTGAAAACCGTAGACTGCCATTCGGTAGAATGCTGCTTTCAAGTTTTGCAGATGGACCTCATCATTTTCTCAGGCATCAGGGATGTAATTTCATTAACATACACAACATTCATATATATGTGGCCCATGGCTCTCTGACAAAACGGTGGAGTTAATGCTATTCCAAAAATGAATCTGTTGCAATTATATGAGTCTTTTTACATTAAGAAGTACTTTGGAATTTCCCCCCACTTCCTTCTACATGTAATCAAGAAAGTTGCAACAGAGTTGGGAAAGGAATAGATCTGGTATAAACTGGTACGGCATGCAGCAAGAAGCAAGGAAATTAACCTGGTTGTGAAGAATCTGGCTCCATGAATCCGTAATGAGAAGGCTTCAGAAGAAGAAAACAGGATCCTCAGATCTTAAGGTAAAGATTAGCAATAGCACTTAGACTAATATATCACTCCATAGTCCTTTACAGCACTCTCTGGGCAATTTACAACATCAGCAAATTGGCCCCAGCAATCTGGGTTCTCATTTTACCAACCCTGGAAGGATGAGTCTACTATGAGCCAGTCAAAATCGAACTCCTAAAAGGAATTATATCCTGAACTTCTTAAAAAACAGCATGGAATCTATAATAAAATTGGAACTGAGGAAGGAATGGGGAGATTGTCCCAAGAAATCTTAAAGGACAGAAACAAAACTGAAAGACTCTCAGTAAGGGCAAAAAACTATGGTTCCCTCCATTGGGCAAAAATTCTACAGCCAGACACTCAAAAAGGAGGAAAAATAGAGACACAGAAGGCATGGCTACGAAAACGAGAAAGTAGAAATAGTTTATATAAGGTACAGCTTAAGGCAGTAAAAGGATAACAGTCAAACAGTGGAAATAGATGAACTTTTTGTTAGTCAGTTAACTAAGGTATGTAGGAAGCACATCACAACAGTAATGGGGGACAAATTACCCTGACATCAACTGGGAGACAAACTCTGCACCAAGTGGAAGATCAAACAGATTCCTGACAAACCTAGCAGACAACTTTGTCTCCCCAAAAGTAGAGAAAGAGAACGGAACTAGGGGATCAGCCATATTGGCCTTAATTCTCACTAACAGAGATGAAATAATAAAAGGTGCTGAAGACACAGGAACTTTGGTGGAGGGTGGGGGAATGATCATGCAATATTGGAATTCAACTTTATGCAAGCACAAGCAATAGAACACAAAGTAGAGTCTTGGACTTTAAGAGAGCTAATTTCAATAAATGTAGAGCCTAGGAAGGATTCCATGGATGAGAATCCTCAAGGGCAAAACAACTCAAGAAGCTTGGGAAATTTTGAAAAGTGAGATTATAAAAGCCTAGTTTAGCACAATACCAACGAAGAAGAAAAATAACAGCTCTCAAAAGAAACCAGCATAGCTGCAGAAAAACAAAAAGGACAAGTGTAAAAAGTGGAAAGAGGGGCACATAACTAAGGCAGAATATCAGCAAATAGCCCTTGCCTGCAAAGATGAAGTGAGGGGAAGCTAAGGCTCAAAATGAACTAAGGCTTGCAACAAAAGTCAAAAATAACAACAACAAAAAAGCTTCTTTCAACATGTAAAAAACAAGAAAAAAGTTAAGGAAATGATTGGTCCATTAGTGGGAGAAAGTGGCAAGAAGGTAACAAACAACAGGGAGAAAGCAGAACTATTCAACTCAGTTTTTGCATCCATATTTACACTAAGGGGAAAAAACAGCCCAACCTATCAAAAACTGTACTGTAAAAAAGAGATTAGAAACACAAGTTAAGATAGGCAAGAAAATGGTAAGTGAGCACCTGTCCACCCTAGAGGAGTTCAAATCACCAGGACCAGATGGATTATACGTCAAGGTTCTGAAGAAACTGGCAGATGTGATCTCAGAACCACTGAACTATATCTTTCAAAGATCCTGGAGCACTGGGGAACTTCCCAGGGGCTGGAAAAGAGCTGATGTAGTTCCCATCTTCAAAAAAAGAAAAAAAATGGATCCAGGAAATTACAGACCTATCAGCCTGACTTCAATACCTGGGAAGATTCTGGAAAAGATAAGCAATGAATCAGTGAACACCTAGAGGCAAACAAAGTCATTACCAAAAGCCAACATGGATTTGACAAAAACAGATCATGCCAGACAAATCTTATTGCATTCTTTGACCAAGTGACAAAATATCCATCACCACCAGATGGATTTGTAGCTGGCTGACCGGCCATACTCAGCATGTGGTCCTCAATGGAACTGCATCTACAAGTAAAACTGAATACACAGGTATAGTATAGGGGGTACCTTGCTCAATAGCAGTAACTGTGAGAGGGATCTCGGAGTCCTAGTGGACAATCACTTAAATATGAGCCAGCAGTGTGCTGCTGCTGCCAAAAAGGCCAACACAGTGCTAGGCTGCATTAACAGAGGGATAGAATCAAGATCACGTAAAGTATTAATACCACTTTACAATGCCTTGGTAAGGCCACACTTGGAATACTGCATCCAGTTTTGGTCACCACAATGTAAAAAAGATATTGAGACTCTAGAACAGGGGTGTCAAACTGCCAGTCCGCAGGCCAGATGCGTCATGAAGAAACCATGCCCACCCCATTGCCGGCAATGGTGAAAAAGCTCCAATACGTTGTGCGACATCACATGACGTCACAAGTTTGACATGTCTGCTCTAGAAAGACTGCAGAGAAGAGCAACAAAGACGATCAGGGGACTGGAGGCTAAAACATATAAGGAATGGTTGCTGGCATTGGGTATATATAGTTTAATGAAGAGAAGGATGAGGGGGACATGATAGCACTGTTCCAATATCTCAGGGGCTGCCACATAGAAGAGGGAATCAAGCTATTCTCCAAAGCAGCTGAAGTCAGGACAAGAAGCAATGGATGGAAACTAACCAAAGAGAAAAGCAACCTAGAACTATGGAGAAATTTCGTGACAGAACAATTAACCAGTGGAACAACCTGCCTCCAGAAGCTGTGAATGCTCCAATACTGGAAGTTTTTAAGAAGAGACTGGACATCTGTTTGTCTGAAATGGTATAGGGTTTCCTGCTGAGCAGGGGGTTGGACTAGATGACCTCCAAGGTCCCTTACAACTTTTTCTTGTTGTTGTTGTTGGTTGTTGTTGTTGTTGTTATTATTATAATAAAACAAGAGAGATGGAAAAACAACTTATGGGTAAGAAGTAAATAGGGAGAAAGCACAAATCCTGCTTCCCTTCAGCAGCAAGGGGAACTACCGTAGCCACTTTGAAGAGGAAGCAAAGCAAGCTGAATTCAAACAGGCCAGAATGAGGATAGATAAGCAAATCACATGACACTTTTGAAAAAGCAAGCTATAACTATAAGCATCTTTATTAAGGGGTGGGCAGAGTTGGATTGCTTCAACTCGTATTGTTTTTAAAGTGTAATCTTCTTAAGGAGGTTAACACCATTAAGCAAGTTTTTCAGAATGTATGGATTCACGTCTATTGAATCAGCTCATTCAGCTCATTATGTCTGGTTGTTTAAAGTTATTCTTGTACACGTGTATTATTGTCTGTATACAATATCTGCATGGATATTGGAACTTAATGGAAATTGTAAAGTAAAACTGTTATTTTCATAACTGGAGCTTTGTATTCTTCCTATTGGATCTATGGAAGTGAATCGCCTCTTAGTGCTCCCCCTACTAATTGGATAGTTGGCAACTGTTTATAATGAAATGGATCAGTTGAAGGAATCCTGTTGAAAGATCCCCTTGGGAATCAGCTTCTGAAACTCAGATCTAGCCCCTGCATGACCTACAAATAAATAAGTCTTCTAGGTCTAATGCTGAAGGTTATTAGGTACTTAGCCAGGTACCCACTGGAAACAGAGATCCCAAATCAGCTGGATTATGTGTGTGTGTGGTTCATGGTGTTCAAATTCAAGTCATTATTGCAACTAAACCCATTTCTAAAGTAGCTCTCCCATTGGAAAGCACTTGGGCACTACAATCCCAGTAATTTACAATTTATATTGCATTATACTACTTCCCGTGGTCCTATTCCTTTAGGAATGCATATTTACATCCCATAAAATAGCTGAGGTATAATATTAGCTTCATAAACCTTTAATGCTGCTGGAATAAAAAAAAGCTACTTGTGCTACAAAATTTAAGAACTACTGTTGTTCCCAGAAAAGAGTTCACATGTGCCTACCAACATAATATCTCTTAGAAGATTACACCAATGTTCTAATAAAGTTACATTCCCATCAATTGGGCTTTATCTTTTCTTCTTTTCCAAAGACTAGGATCTTTTTTAAAAAAATTAATGGCCAGCTGCTCTGCTATGTACTTAATCAGGACATAATGTTTTTTTTATTCTGATGAGAAGAGATTAATAAATATCCTCATCAATTGTCTGTTGGCAAATCTAGGGGATAGAAAAACATTTAATAACTTAATTTATGTAGAAATTAAACAAGGGGTACAAAATACATTCTTGTCTCATATCTTTGAGTCCCTGATGACTCTCATTCACACATATTCTCATATAATGAGTTAATAAACAGAATGAAAATGGCAGTTTCTTCCTAACCCTTTCCTCTAAAAATTGAGTCAAATGCAATCTGAAATCCACAAAGCATATAAAGACTCTTAGAACTGATACGTTTATTGGCCAAATGGTTGAAATCAAGCTTCGATTTATTGTCCTTTGTTTTGCTTTAAATCCTATCTGCATGAACCATCTTACTATTGCAGATCTAGAAATTTGCAATAAAAATATTTAATGCACAATTTATTTATGACATATAATAAGCTGATCCATAACCAGCAGTGCCAGTTGTATCTCATTTTATAAAATGGATAAAGATCACAAGCCCTCAGCCTTTGGGCATATTCTCTATATAATCTATATGCTAAGAAGTGCTGCTACTATGAGAATCCACCATTCAAATGTTCTGGAGCCATAAAGCCAAGAGCTTTCCCAGACTTCAGCTGTGAAATAAACTTATACAAGTCAGAAGATGTAACAAGAGGCCATTCCAGTAATAGATAGATTCAATTAAAGATTCATTTCTGGAATCTATTGTGAAGATGGAACTAAAATATTCATGCCAGACATCAGCTGAGATCCTACTGCCAGTACTAGGTCCATTACCCAATGCATCCCCACTAATCAATGCCAAAAAAGGCAGAACTTTTCAGCTTAGCAGCTGAAATATTGGTTGCCAGTTGCCTCCAAGGCATTCATCTTTTGCTATCTAATTAAAGTTTTGTGTTGTGATTTCTACAAATGCAGTATTTGTGGATGACTAGGCCAATTTTTTTCCTGCAAACTTCCTTGGCAGGGAATCATGTTGAGTTGGAATTCATCTTTGAAATTGCTCTAAAACTTTTACTAATTTCAGTTAGTATAGAGTGGGACACTTTACCTTATCATTCTGGTATCATCACTGATAACAGACACATTGAGGAACAACGTGCAGATCCTCAGTGGGGCAAAGTATAAAAGGTACAAAGTACTCTTTAATATACAGTAGATGCTGACTTTTTTTTCTACCCTCAGCAGAAAAAAATCAACATCCTAGTGCAAGTTGCTCCAAATGAAAGTTTCCAACCATTGCTGCTATTTGCCAATTTTCTGTTAATTATAAACTGATTTTGTTGAATTTGATGCATTTGACAGCAATTCATATTTTTTTTTATAAAAGAAAGATGGGATGTAAGTAACAGCCAGGATGTCTTGTGGATGTCACTGTAGGTGGTTTAAGAGGGTGCTAGTCTTCCCGATCACATCTAGTTCTGGAAGACACTGTTTGGTCTTTGGAACACTTGCAGTACTTCGGCTGGATCTAAGTAGTTGCATCCCATCCTTCCCTTCCAATGTGGAGTGGCCACCAAGTAACAAGAAACTGCCAGAATTCCCAGTCACCCTAGCCCATTAATAAGAATTCGGAAAATTGAAATCCATTTCTGGAAGCTCAGTCCACTTAGCTGGACTTGGGAGAGGCAGGGCTTTTTTTCTCATAGAACTCTCAGAACGGCGTTCTGGCACCTTTTTTTGCAAAAAAAAACAAAAAAAAAAAACTCCCTCTATTGGCTTTCTAAAGCCTATTGCAGGGCTAGGCAATCTTGGCTCTTTTTTATGACTCGTGGACTTCAACTCCCAGAAATCCTGAGCCAGCCATGCTGAGGGGAAAGGGAGAGGTTTCCAAGCTGAGCCATGCTGGCTCAGGAATTCTGGGAGTTGAAGTCCTTGAGTCATAAAAGAGCCAAGGTTGCCTACCCTGCACTAGAGGAGGACATTAAAATTGTTTACAAGGTTACTTCTTTAGGAACTAAACTTTTAGAATCTAAAACAGCTAATTCAAAAAAGCCAACAGGAAAGAACCTCACATTTTTCATCTGCTTCTGTCTTTTGGAAGGTAAAATTAGATAACAAAATAATCTATTTCCTATGTTAATATCTCTGCAATGAAATCAATAAAGGTAACAGGAAAGAAATGAGAAACATTTTTCTCAATGTAATATGTCTAATTTAGCTGATGGTAGAAAAAAAATAGTATCTTTTGTACATACTCTTGAAAACTATTTTGAATCTAACCATCTATTACAACTAAACCACTTTAAATTAAACAATTCTTAAGAATGAAATATTCTTAATTTGGAATTTTTCTGGATGTGGTTGGAAAGAGGCCTAGAAATGCCAGCACAAATACATCACACTTGCTGAACGTGCACACACAACTAATTACAATCTTCAATTATATGTGATATATATCTAAAATGAAATGTCTCAACTGCAACTTACAAACCATTCCATTTTGTGGCAAAACAATCCAGGACAAGCTGATCAGCAGAGCTTAAGAGAGGACTCATTAACACAATTTTTGGGAAGGAAAGAAACAGAAGGACAGTTTAACATCTTCCAGTTGATGTTATGTTATGTAACATCTTCTGGGAGTTGAAGTCCACGGGTCATAAAAGAGCCAAGTTTGCCTACGCCTGGCCTATTGGCTTTTGAAAGCCAATAGGAATTGCTGCTGAACGCGCCAAAAGACCCGGCCGGCAAACATTGCACAGGCAAGAGGGCTGCAGTGAAGGCAGGAACTTTGCATGCCTCCCTGATGCCCAACTACACCATCTCAACTAGGTAAGTAAGATATTATTTGCAAATAGGATGGCAATAAACGATTTAGGCTGCATTTACATCAGGGCTTTTCAACCTTTTCAGAAATTATACCACTTTTAGGACATGACAATATTCAAGCATCACCAGTGCTTAACAAGGTGTCAAAAACTTGATGACTAAAAAAAGGGGGGGGTATTTTGGGTTTCATTGGTTAGATTCATTTATTGTTATAGAAATGGCTAGTTTATAATATTATAGAAAAGCAAAAAGCTGAGGTTCAATGTTAATGCTTCCTTCTACTCCTGTAACAGAGGAAGTCAGAAGTCAGTGCCTTTTCTTTTTCCCTTCTCCCCCTCACTTTTCCCTTTTTTTCTCACCCTTCACTTGCAAAAGCCTTCCCACTCACTCACACTTTGCTCACAAAAGCCTCCAGTCACTCTCACTCACTCCTCTGTCTCTTTCAAAGGCACCTCGTTCAGTCTCTCCCCCACTCACTCCATCTCTTTCAAAGGCTTCTTGCTCGCTCACTCACTGCCACGTCGCTTCCAAACGCCATTTGCTCATTCACTCACTCACTTACTGCCCCATTGCTTCCAAATGCCACTTGCTCACACACTCACTGCACTTGGAAGTGACAGGGCAGTAAGTGAACCAGTGCTGGTGCCAGAGGCCATCAGCTGTTTGGCACCAGAGACCACTACTACGAGGAACAAAGCTCTCGGTTGGGGTTCGGAGCAGCTCTGGGTGGGGGCTCAGCATGGGCCACGGCGTGGCAACTGCGGGGAGGGGAATCCCCATGGTGGCTGTGGGGAGGGGAATCCCCGTGGCATGTGGCTCTGAGCCGCAGGGGCAGGGGTGCAAAGGACGGGCAGTGACGCTGTAGCAAGACACCGGCATCACTCCCAGTGATAGCACCTCTGAGTTCTGGCACCTTTTTTTTTTTAGAAAAAAAGCACTGGGGAGAGGCATGAATTTGCCAGGATAAGAGAAGTATGCCACTATCTACAATGTCACAATACAAGTAGTATACTACAGTTGTTGTAATGCAAGGGGGATAATAAATAACTATGGTTTTTAAATTAATATTTTCCATTAGCATAATGTTCAGGGCAACCTTCAAGTCAGAGAATTCTTGTGCCCAACCCCATAGCTACCAGGCCCGATGTTTCGGGATTGCTGAAATGCTTATTGATGAACTTGTAGGATTTAACCTGATTTTTGTTTCACCCCATCCAGATTCCAAATTCTAGTTCAGAAATTATTCCTCTTTATTTGGAATGGTGATGTGAAACTGAGTGTCATCAATATATTGATGGCACCAGATTCCAAACAAACGGATTTCTCTCAATGACTTCCCATTCTACTTTCACAGAAAACTTGTAAAACGGCCAACTAAGTGAGCTTCATGGTTGAGCAATGATCTAGACATATTTTTTTTAATCTTCAAATACAGACTTGACAAACATTCCTTCACAGCATAGCACAGTTGCTTGAATTTTGTACACAAATAGTGTTTTAGTACCACAAATCCCTCCCCAGAAGGAGGAATAGAGCTTCAAAATAGAATTCAGTTATGGAATATTATCACAGTAAACTAATGTACAGCTATGGGTCTCTCAGCTCAGCTCATTGTCCCATAGGGGCTGTTCTTGCTATAGGAACTGATGTAGTAAATGCTCACCAGATATATTTCCTGTATGGCAATGGATTGCTGAACTCCTCAGGAGAAAACATTTCGTCCATAGACATGTAAGTCATGGGCAACATCAGTAAATAAAGAAGCAAAAAGCTCAGAACATCATTAAAAATTCAGTAGTCCAGTTTCCAAAAATGCACCAAAAGTGTTATTCGTACAGTGCAGATTTTATCTTCAGAAGTACATTTCTTCTTGCTGTTCCTGTTTAAGAAATAAAATGTCAAGAAATCAAAGAATCCAAACCCATAGTTCCGTGTCAGAATGTATGTCAGGATCAGTAAGTACCATTTATTCTGTCATTAAGTTATATATAGTGTATTTAAAATCTTAATAGGCTTTGACAAAAAGAATCCATGACAAAGACTAAAATTTATGTATCTAGAGCAATTGTGACATTGAGAAAGATATTTAGACTTGTGTAGGCTCATGCATAATATCAGAAAATTAATAAGTATTCTGTCCTGAAAAGGATTCTGCTTATCAACTTGCATAGAAAAGAGTATATGAACTCTTTCTGCAAAATGCTTTCAAAGTATTGTTAGCATTGATGTTATATATGCTGGTTTGACATTAAGCCATGTCTCCTCCAATCTGTGATGTCAGTTCAGATTTGACGAATATAGTTTATAGAGAAAGAAGTTACTGAAAATGAATGAATGGGTTGGATGTACAAATTGTAATGAAAGCAAGTGGCTAAAATGGAAAACGTGAGTGAGGAGGACTTGGGAAGGGATGGTGACCCAGCTATCCTTCTTGCTGTCATTACAGGAGTAGAAGAAGCTATGAAAGGAAATGGTTGAAACTATGGCAGGACAGAGAGAGATACTGCTTTTGTTCTTCATGGAGTTTCTCTTGTACTTCTCTATGTGTGCATGGTGAGGGCTATCTGTGAAAGCCTGTATTCAAAGGCTTCTTCCTCTAGAGCAGACATGTCAAACACAAGGCCCGGGGGCCAGATCCGGCCCGCAAAGTGGTTTCATGTGGCCCGCGAAACCATCCTGGAAACAGTGAGGGAACGGCCCCCACTGCCTTGGCCCTGGCCCAGAGACCCTCCCTCTGCCAGAGACCCTCAGAACTGTCCCACTCCTGCCCAGGCCACCATAGGCACCCTTGATGCATAGGTCATATGCACTCTAGCCACGCCCACCCAGTAGGCCATGCCCACCCTGGCCATACCCATGCGGCCCTCAATGAAATTGAGTTTGACACCCCTGCTCTAGAGGAGGACTCTGGAAAGCTAGGATCTCAGTCAGTGGAAACTCCATTGATAGAGAAGGTCTCCAAGACTGACATTTATCTTCTACAAATGCAGAGGAACAGAGCTAGAAGCCCTAACTATATTTACTTGGGGAACTGACATAGATATCCATGCCAAACCACAATCATGCCAAAATGTGCAAAATCACAATGTAAATCCCACCTTCCCACAACTTTTGTGCTGCAACATCACCAGAAAATATTAAGGAATGGGAGTTTGTTTCAGGGCACTTACTTATGTCAACGCTGCTAACATCGAATGTTATTGCTTGACAAGAGATGAAGAAGTAGCCATTTCATATGTTAAACTTGTGTATTGCTTTAAGAGATTGGGAGGGGGGAAGAGGAGGATTGTTCCTCAAGGCCATCTGAAATTAAAGAAGATAAGAGCTTGGCGGGTTTTCTAACCGAAGGGAAACTGATTCTTTAAATTAATAGAATATGATTAATGACAAAATTAGAAAGGTGGAGAATTGTGTTTTAATATATTGTGCAAGGGGACGGAGATTTCACATTCCAGCTTCCTTCGAGCAAGCATTTGCCGGTGTATTAGGCTAATAAAGGACTTTGAAGGTAAACAATGCCTCAGAGTCACTTGAAAAGCTCATAGGTTGGAAACTTGACAACTTACTTGGAATACTTGCTACCCTATGGATTCTTACAGCAATTGAACTTAATGAGAGTTATCAGAGCCATCTTGTTTACCTGATTGTAATCAGGGAGAAGAAGACTCAATATCCCAAGGATCCTACTTAGTTTTCACCTTAATTTATAAGGAGTAAGCCAGACTAAATAAATCTATCTCCTGCGTACAAATAACCTGGGAATAAGAGTCATTTCATTCATAGAACCTAGTATAGATTAAGCATACCTAGTTAATGCTTCCTGGACCCAAATTTCCATAGTCTGAGGTAGAGAATTAGAGAAGTCTGTAAGAAATGTTTATCTGTGTGCATACAGACAGGGAATCAATTTTACAAAAGGTGTACATTATTCCACAAATTAATTTGAATCAATAGCCATTTATTTATTGAGCTGCATTTTTTCTACTGGTTGTGACCTTGATCTGGTTATGTAGCTTCTGGCTGTTTATACAAAAATGCACACAGACACACACATAATATACACATCTCATCGGTCACCTGCATGGACATAGTTGGTTTCAGTGGGAATTGGGAACCCTAATAGAACCCCATCAGCATGTAACTTTTCCTTTGTCTGTAGAACTTTCCCGTTATAATCTTGAAGAGAAGTGACATTGTCTGACATTCAGAATTGTCCGGGAGGCGGAGGTGGTGGGAGGGGGGGAAATGACAGGTTATCTAGGTGGTTGACTTTGCCTCCTGTCAAGTACAAGGATAAATGGCAACTTGACCTATCTGCAGCAACAATCTGGCTATGTTTAAATAGATATATACTTTTTCACTTATATATAAATATATGACATTTAGGTTTCCGTGATATACCAGATATAATAATAGTTGGAAGGGACCTTGGAGGTCATCTAGTCCAACCCCCTGGCCAGGCAGGAGAACCTATACCATTCCAGATAAATGGCTGTCCAGTCTTTTCTTCAAAACCTCCAGTAATGAAGCACCCACAACTTCTGATGGCAAGGTGCTCCACTGGTTAATTGTCCTCACTGTTAGGAAGTTTCTCCTTAATTCTACTTGATTAGTTTCAATCCATTGTTTCCTGTCTTGATGTCTGGTGCTTTGGAGAATAGCTCGACTCCCTCTTCTTTGTGGCAGCCCCTGAGATATTGGAACACTGCTATTATGTCACCCCTTGCCCTTCTCTTCATTAAACTAGACATACCCAATTCCAGCAACCGTTCCTTATATGTTTTAGCCTCGTCCTCCAGATTTGGCTGACTATGTTAAATATACCATTGTTTAAGAATCTTTTGGTTGTTTTGAAATATTTCATAACCTTCATTTTGTAAGATGTTTATAAAAGCATATGAAACAATTGGTCTATAAAGTCTCTTATTATCCATGCAGAAGTAAAAGTATATGACATGGCAAACACGCAAATAGTGTCTACGTGAATGGCTTTAATAAATAAGTTGCATGCTGGGAAAAGGTGTATATTGTAATGGGGCCCATGCTGTGGGGATACAGAATAAAGGTTTTCGCTTGGAAGGAACAATGCAGTATGTTACCTTTGTAGATTTCCGTCCTATTGCATCCATGACCACTACTTAGGAATGACTGGTGAGTTTAGTCGATTTGACTATAAAGCTGCCACTTTTCCTTAAATGTGCTTTTATCCAAAATGTGTGTGTGTGTGTGTGTGTGTACACAAAACATGGCTTACATGGTTTTTCAGTGGGCCTGGAGACCCCAGAGTGATGCTTCAAGTGGCTTGTTTGATTGTTGTTGCCAGGGGAGCAGGGTTCATTGGGTTTTCTATTGCAGTCTTACTTCTGTAAGCTGCTTGGCGTCACGGTGAATGAGTTTATTTATTTATTTATTTATTTTATTACATTTATATACCGCCCTTTCCCGAAGGACTCAGGGCGGTTTACAGGGTGATTAAAAAAACAGAGATACAAAAGTTAAAAACAGATTAAAAAAATTATATTCATCCCTGCATAAGTAAAGCCCCAGTAAAAATTAAGATTAAAACTAAAATTAAAATTCTCAGTCTGGGCCAGAGAGCTCGAAGAGCCAGATCTTCAGGTCCCGGCGGAATGAACGGAGGTCAGGGGGCAGTCCGAGTTGAGTGGCTATATACATTTTCTTAATAAATAATATAAACTAGGCCAGCAATGGCCAAGGGAATCTGTCAGATGTTCTGGTAGTAAGTTTTTTTAGGACTATAAATCTCAAAAGCAGAACCTTTAACCTGGATTGATAGTGGTATGGTAACTACTCTATTACTGGATTCATAAAACTTCACAAGCCCAAGCTAGATAAACTATCGACAACAGAGTATGTTGTGTGAATCCTCACGTGTCTGCTGGATTTCAGCACTCCATTATCTTGGAATCAAAGGAGAAAGAAAAGTTTATTGGAGCAAGTAGATTCTTTGCCAACATCCTTCTGTGCCTTGGCAGAGCAATAATTCAGTTCACCCATTGCGCTAAATATTGTTTTCTTTTAAAACTGTTCCTCTAGCTTTTCAAATCTAATCCCATCTGTTTCCCTGGGTTTCCCTGACTGGTGATTTAAAAAAAATATATATTTTTTCCCTCCAGCTATTCCTCTTCCACACACACACACCTGCATTTAAATGGAGAATACCTGGTGAAGAAACAGCAGTCCTTCGTATAGAACAGGGGTAGGCAACCTCGGCTCTTTTATGACTCATGGACTTCAACTCCCAGAATTCCTGAGCCAGCATAGCTGGCTCAGGAATTCTGGGAGTTGAAGTCCATGAGTCATAAAAGAGCCGAGGTTGCCTACCTCTGGTATAGAAGCACCTTCCCTACGAAATAGTTCGGTCTACTTCACGCCCTGCTTGAATTTCCTACCAAAATGTTTCGAGGCAGAGAACACGAAAGCAGGATCTGACTTCCGCCAAATCCCCAATGTCACCCCCAGGGCTACCTGTGGAGCACGTTCAATAACATAAGGAGGAATCGGATTCCGCCTTACCCCAACTCCGCTCCCAATTCCAGCGTTTGAAAAGGGGAGCTTGAGGCGCACGGGCGTACGCAAAACACGTAGCACTCGGACCTTTTTCGCCAGCAGAAAGACGGTGGGGCTTTCCCCCCCCCCTCCCTTTCTTACCTGGTCGCACCACCGAGCTCGCCTCGGGGGGGGGGGGTTAACTCCCTCAGCTCTTCCGCTTCAGCGGGCTCCGCGTCAGGAAAGAGAGATTTTCTCTCTGTGTGTGTCTCCGTCTCTCGGTATCGCGACTCACAGGAGAAAGAGCCTTCGACACCACAGAGAGGCGCCCAGTTTCCTCGCTAACCGGGAGTTGCTGCTGCGGCTTCCTTTAGCCCGGCTACACCGCTGCCCTGCCCCTTCCCCAATCCTGCTTGCTTAACAAGCGCCGCGCAGACCGCTCCCTTTCCTTCTCCCGCCAAAAAGGAAGAAAACGCGCCGGGGACCCGAGCGACCTCTACCCAGGAGCCCTCCGCCACCGGCGCAGTTCGCAGGGAGGAAAACTAACCGACCGACCGTTACCCGCACAAACTTTTTCCCCATCTCTGGAGCGAGCAAGGCGCTAACGGGCCTTCTTTCACCTCTTCGTCGGCGACCCGCTAGTTGTCCCTGAATGGCGCAAATGAAGGAGCCAAACCCCACCCTGAGAACGGCCAGGGTCGCCTTGACGGGTGGCCGCTGTCGCTTCTCCTACCTTGCCTGCAGAACTCGCGCGCAGGTATACGAACAAGCGAGCGGAGGTGGAAGTGGACGGCCGACGCCGCCATTTAGGTTTCTGAGTAGACACCCCCCCCCCATCTCCACCTCCTAAGTAAAGTGCAAACCAGCTTCTGGTTCAGGGGTCTTCAAACTTGGCCCTTTTATGACTTGTGGACTTCAACTCCCAGAATTCCTCAGCCAGCTTTGCTGGCTGAGGAATTCTGGGAGTTGAAGTCCACAAGTCATAAAAGGGCCAAGTTTGAAGACCCTGTTGGACAAAAAACGTGAATTAGAAGGAGTAGGCTAGAGAGGCATAAGCATTTCTTTCCATTCTCAGAGGATGAAACCCTGAAATAATTTTGGTGATTCCCAATTTGCAGTAATAATTTTGGTGACAATTTTGGTCTTCACAGATGCATCACAATTAACTCAATTTATATCCACGGTTACAGGTATACCAACCATTAAGTTGCCTTAGTATATTATGGAGCAACTGGATTATGAAATCTAATATTTATGAATTCCTGGAACTTCATTACTGAGGAAAAGATTCAATCATACTGAAAAGTTACTGTACTGTAGGGTAACCAAGCATAAGCTATTGGGTTCAACTGCAGCAGAAGTAATACAAAGAATTACATTCCTATTCCACTTAGCATAGTGCTTTAATAGACTAGCATTGCAACTCAGGCTTGGTGCTGGTTCCATGCGTGATTCTTTTTACAGTCCATCATTAATCAGAAGCTATGCTATTGGGCATTTTACAGTGTGAAGTGCTGCAATGGAGATGATTCACTCAAAACTGTTCAGTCCTGAAGCCAAACTGCACAAAGAAAAAAGCAGCTATGAGAAACTGATCAAATACTATTTTGTTTTTTTTGAGGATTATGTTTACTACTTATATTGTGCTTAACTGATTGGCTGTCACAGTGTTAACTTTATGGAACCAAGATTAATTTTGTAATGTTGGATTGTTCAGGAAAACTTTGCACCTTCCATACTCTCTTCTATACAGGTTGGATCTTTGCAGCCTGTAAAGTTCTATTGTTATTTGCTACTACTCCTTTGTTATCCTTGCAAGAATGATAGGACCAAGCACAATCTATTAAAGGCTGGATAGAATAAGCACAGAAGTAATTAGTGAGCAAATGAAGCACCCTACATAATTTCTCAGTTCATTAGAAATACTGCAATAATTCTACATCAACTCAATTAAAAATGTGCTTATATTAAAAAATATAAATATAAACCACGGATTACTGAGTAGAGAGTGTATGAACATGCACAAAAACATAATTATTATAGGGGAAGCAACTAGGGGACATGTTATTACTTCCAAGATTAGATTTTGTTCCTTCACACATTCTGTTTTCAAACTGCAAGGATGACATTTTTCTCTAAAGCTAGCATTTGTAATGATGTTCAGTAAAAATCATGGATTCAACATTATACATTATTGACTGTTGTTCTGTTTTCCTATTTATTGTTATATATTTTCAATCCTATTTTTATGCTGCTTCAAGTTCCTCATTAGGCAACCTTACAAACTAAATAGCTACAGAAATTAAATTACTTCTGGAAAAAGAAAAGTTCACATACAGATAATTATGTAGGTATATTCAGGATTCGATCATTTTGAAATAAAAAAACACAAGTTTTGCCAAAAGACATAGAAGGAACTGTACGAAAAAAACGTATGTATTTCAAAGAAGCCACAGGAGGAGGAGAATAGCTAGAGTGGCAAACAGGGAGAGAGGAAACGGAGTGGGGCTTGTGGGTCCACCTATACGTTCCCCCCTTGAGTCTTGAAAAGAAGGGCTGAATCTACTTTTAGGAAACTGAATTTCCAATCAGGCTCAAGGAAATAATGATAAAAAACCCACCTTTCTCTTCTCTTTGCTGGTATAGCCAGTAGATGTCAAGACTAGGAAATGGGAATGCAAACTCATTAAGAAGCTGTGCCTGACTTTGCTTCTTTTACACCCAACCATTTTTCTTTTGTGTCAGATTTTTCAGAGTATAAATCTGCCGGCAGGAAATTTTTCAGTTGTAATTGTTCATCTGTTGTTAAATATTTGTTGTATATGAAAACTGTATATAGTTTAAAAACCCAATACAATGTATTTTTCAATATTTATATTCATCCCTTCCGACTTCCCTTCTTTGTTGATTTTCTTCCAGTGTATTCAGTTAGAAATTAATTGGATTTAAAAATATGTCAAGGAAGACTCGTTGTTGTATTCATATTTTAATTTTTGGAAAAGGATACACTTCTGACTCTTAACTGATAGCAGGGTTAGATCTTCAAAGGGGCACTTAGTTTCAATTGAAGTTTACCAAAATATTTCTGAAACAATGCCATGAAATGATCCAGGATCTTGGTGCAAAAGATTGGTGGAAAAGGAGCTGCTACACTTTGTTTTGAGCTGATGGGACTTGCTTCTTTACATGATCGAGTTAGTCTTGATGCTGTGAAGCAAAGATCTTTAACAAGGCAGGACACTCTTCCTTTGCATGGTGAAGACTCTTCAAAAGGCTTACATCAATAAATCAGAATAGAGCTGGAAGGACCTTGAAGGTCTTCTAGTCCAACCCCCTGCTCAAGCAGGAGACCCTATACCATTCCAGATAAATGGCTGTCCAGTCTTTTCTTCAAAACCTCCAGTAATGAAGCACCCACAACTTCTGATGGTAAGGTGTTCCACTGGTTAATTGTCCTCACTGTTAGGAAGTTTCTCCTTAATTCCAGGTTGCTTCTCTACTTGATTAGTTTCTAACCATTGTTTCTTGTCTTGCTGTCTGGTGCTTTGGAAATTAAATTGACCCCCTCTTCTTTATGGCAGCCCCTCAAATACTAGAATACTGCTATTATGTCACCCCTAGTCCTTTTCTCTAGACTAGCCATACCAAAATCCTGCAACCATTCTTCATATATATTTTTTTTATCTCCAGGCCCTTAATCATCTTAGTTGCTCTTCTTTACACTTTTTCCAAAGCCTCAAGATTTTTTGTAATGTGGTGACCAAAACAGCGTGCAGTATTCCAGGTGTGGTCTTACTAGGGATTTATAAAGTGGTACTAATACTTCACGTGATTTTGATTCTATACCTCTGTTTATCTAACCAAGGATTATATTAGCTTTTTTGGCTGCTGCTGCTGCACACTGCTAGCTCATGTTTAACTAATTGTTCACTAGGACTCCAAGGTCCCTCTCACAGTTACTGTTTTTGAGCCAGGTTTCACCTAATCTGTATTTGTACCTTTGGTTTTTCCTGCCTAGGTATAAAACCTTGCTTTTCTCCACATTGGAACTCATTTTGTTGGACAGGGCCCATTGTTCAAATCTGTCAAGATCTTTTTGGATCCTGAGCTTGTCTTCTGGGTTGTTGGCTAGTCCTGCCGGCTTAGTGACGTTTGGAAATTTGATGAGTTCCCCTTCTATTCCCTTGTAGATGTAGTATCATTAAGGACTACTTATCGAGTATGGTTTGTCAGCCAGTTATAAATCCATCTGATGGTGATGCTGTCTATCCCACATTTTTTTCTAGCTTACCAAGTAGAAGGTTGTGGTCTACTTTGTCAAATGCCTTGCTGAAGTCTAAATATACTATGTCCACAGCATTTTGCTGGTCTACTAATTTAGTCACTTTGTCAAAGAATGAAATAAGATTGGTTTGGCATGACCTGTTTTTAACAAACCCGTGCTGGCTTCTAGTTATAATTTTATTTGTTTCTAGATGTTCACAAATCTGTTTTCTGATTATTTTTTTCCAATATCTTCCCAGGTATTGATGTTAGGCTGATTGGTCTGTAGTTTCCTGGGTCTGTTTTTTCCCTTTTTTGAAGATGGGACCCACATCAGCTGTTTTCCTATCCTCTGGTAGTAGTTCCTGGTGTTCCAGGATTTTTGAAAGATGGTACAATGGTTCTGAGATAACATCTGCCAGTTCCTTCAGAACTCTGGGATTCATTAATCCATCAGGTCTCAGTGATTTATATTCATCAAGATCAGACAGATGTTCTCTTATCATTTTCTTGCTTATTTAAATTTTTATTTCTAGGCTCTCTTTTATAGACTAGAAATAAATAGAAACTACAGACAATATTTTTGGTAGGTTGGGCTACTTTGTTTATGTGTGAAGACTGATGCAAAGAATGAGTTAAGCAGCTCTGCTTTCTCTCTACTGCCGGTTACTTCCTTGCCATCTTCTCTCTTTAGTGGACTGACTGTTTCCTTCACTTTTTTATTATTTATATGTTGAAAGAAACTTTTTTTTAAATTATCATTGACTTTTGTTGCAAGTCTTTGTTCATTCTGAGCCTTTGCTTTCCTGATTTCATCTTTGCAGATTCGTGCTATCTGATGATATTCTGCCTTAGTTATATGTTCCTCTTTCCATTTTTTGTATCTGTCCTTTTTGTCTTTGCTTTGTCAAGGAGATCTTTGTGCAACCATGCTGGTTTCTTCTTGTATTTCTTATTTTTCAGTGGTATTGTGATGAACAGGGCTTTTGTTATCATATTTTTCAGAGTTTCCCATGCTTTTTGAGTTGTTTTCCCCTTTAGGATTTTCATTCATGGGGTTTTTCTTAAGGTTCTCTCTGAGTTTGTTAAAATCAGCTTGTTTAAATTTAAAGACATAGGTTGGATTATATTCGACTGCTTGTGTTTGCATTATATTGAATTCCAATATGACATGATCACTCATTTGTGACTATACCACAAGGAATCATTTGTGATCCACACAAGCTTATTAAAAGCGATTCCCCCCCCCCAAAAAAAAATGCAACTGTGCCATTACAGGTTACAGAACCTTGGAACAGATAAACCTGGGAAAACTCTTTTTATAGTTTTATATTATTTCAGCCCCTCTACACCAGCTGATCATTACATAAGATGAGAAGGATTTTTATAGTTCTGCAGTTATTTTCAGAAAACTCCATTACTGGTAATAAAATCCAAACTGCATTCCAGCATTCATTTACTACAAACAAATCAAGCAGTAAACCATTCAAATGTGGAAAAAGTGTATTAAAAACTGCTGAGAGGTTGGCCATTTTTGTATCTTTGGATTCTTTAGATGGTTTGGCGTCTTCTAGTTTGACAAAACTGGTTTTACAAATTCTGGGCCATCTCCAAGATGATGTTCTTGCAAGATTTATTGTTTTAAAAAGCAGATGTAACTGTAAAGCTGATAAAGAACAGAAATGTACTGGCCAGCTGTCACAAACTCTCTGGAACTGACATGCTTTTCAAAGTCTTGCCTGCAGTGAATCCTTACCCTAGTAAATTCCAGATTCTCTTTTGCGGAAGGAGGATAATTAGCTGTAAACCTTTCCTTCAGTGCAAACTTTTGCACTTCTTTTCTTCTGTTTTGTTTCAGTGGATTTTTTTCTCCTCCCCAGGGGACTTCTGGTAGAGCAGTGTGAAGAGGAAAGGCAGGGAGAGAAGATACATAAGAAGCTAAGGAGACAAATTAGAGCTGCTCGGAGACTTAACGTGCAGAGCAGAAAATGACAGGTCTGAGGGATGGAATCACTAATGGATAGCAGGTACCGTAATTCTTGCCACTGCTACGGGAATAAATTTTTCTTTCAGTTCTCACTTCCTTTCTGAGAATCCCGGGAAGCCAACCACTCACTGCAGCATCCATGACAGACAGCTATCTAACACTTAGCTAAATGTACAAAGCTAAGGAGATTCTGTCCTCTCCTCAGACAATCTCTTCCATTTTTGAACAACTCTTATCATTGGGACATTTTTCTTGAAGTTCAACAAAAAATACAACCTTATAATTTGAATTAATTTCTGACTGGCTGGCTGGCTGAGGAATTCTGGGAGTTGAAGTCCACAAATCGTAAAGTTGCCACGGTTGGAGACCCCTGTTCTACATGACAGCCCTTCAGATTCTTGAATACAGACATCATGTCTCTGCAGTTTTGTGTTTACCTCATGCCTCTACTTGTTCCTTAAAGTATTTTCCTCTACATCCCTCATCATTCTGGTTGCTCTCTTCCATTTCTTAAAATGCTGCCCTTAGAATTGGATGCAGTATTCTAGGTACAGCCTGACCAATGTAGAATAAGGAACAATGATTTCTCTTGATCTTGACACTGCATCACTATTGATGCAATAGAGGATTGTGGGGGATTTTGTCCTTGATCACAACATTGGCTCATATTCAGCATGTGTTTCACCAAGACACCCAGATCCTTTTCACCTGTACTGCTGCCAGTATAGTCTCCCACCATGATATACTATCACCTTTGGGTTTTTTCCTACCAAATTACATTTTTCTCTGTTGAAATTTATCCTTCTGGGTTTTGTCCAATATTTCTGCTTATAAAAATCCTCTGAATTTTAATACTGTCCTCCAAAGTGTATGTTATTTCCCTTATCATTCTGTCATTTGCAAATTTGATCATCCTTATTTTTTTCACACCTTATCCAGGTCATTTTTAGGTACTTTACGGAGCACAGGGCTTTCAATAGAGCCCGGTGGCAGAGCTCTCATCTACCAATTGCCTTTTCTCTGTTTCTGTATCAGAAAAACAGCCTCAATGAACTTTACAGCTACTCTTTATCAGTGCTTTTTTTGTAAAAGAAAAAGGTGCCGGAACTCACACATGTCATACAACCCGCCTTGCCTGTCCTACAAGGTTCCATCCAAAAAAGGTGCCGGAACTCCGTTCTGGGCGTTCTATGAGAAAAAAAAGCCCTGCTCTTTATAGAATGTTAACTGTTTCCAAAATGAAGGAAAGTACTGCAACTAATGGCTACCTCTCTTCTTGACATGAAAGACGCCAAGAGTAAATCTGGACCTTCAAGTAAGGCTAGGAAGGGTACAAGCCTGAAGAAAACCTGGAGAAATTCCAGTGTTCAGCACAGACAATATTAAACCAAGACAGCTTTTTCTCTCCTACTGTCTCCAGTTTTAGAACATGGGAAACTTTCCCTGATTAATCATATTATATCAAATATATATTTGATGTTATACTAAAAAAAATCCAATATATTATTAAGAGTACTTACTACACTTCTATCATGGCATATAGTACTAAGCAACCAAGCATTCAAGAAAAATCAACAAATGTTCATAACACAGATTGTTATCATTACTATAACTGTTCCCTGCCTTCTCCCAGCAACCTCAAGAAATTATTGCAACTTCCCATTCTTTTGTTAAATACATTGAAAGTATGGCATTAATTGGAATTTCAGATATGGCTATGAAAGTTGGGTCATCAGAAAAACTGAATGCAGTAAAGTGGATGTTTTTGAATAGTGGCCCTGGAGAAAATTGTTTGAATAGCTTGTCCACAAAAAGGACAAATAATTCAAAAATTAAGTAAAACCTGAGTATTCACCGCAAGCACTAATAATGAAGCTAGGGTTTAAAATACTTTGAACACACCACATACAGGCAAGAGTCACTAGAAAAAATATATATTGATGCTTGGAAAATTGAAGGCAATCAAAAAAAAAAGAGGCTGAGACAAGGTAAGGTGAATAGATGATATTGCTAATGGCAGAAGCCTGTGCTTGCAAAAACTCAAAAGAAGCAATTATTTCAAACTGGCAAACTGATGTCCATTGGGTCACAAAGAATTCAAACTGATGGAACAATAACAAAAGGGTTGGATGGATGGATTAGCTAGGTTCGTAAGAATCAGCCCCAGAGGCCGAGTGTTGACAAGACAATTAGCTAGTTAGAACAACTTGTAATGAACTGATTTAGTTGGAGAGAGAACACTAGTTGACAGTTCTACTAAAATCATATGAAGTAAGATCTAAATGATTTTAAAAGTAAGGATTATATAATCTTACGAAGAAGAAGGAAGAATTTTGCAATGCTAGTCTGTAATTGGCAAGATTTCAGTAATTAATAGAATAGTGATTTCGCAACTCATGAAGTGATTTTTTTTCATGAAGGGTTAAAATATAGTAGGGCTATTAAAATGTTTGATAAGATTGCTAGTAACAATTGAAATTTATTAAAATATAACCGAGATGCTTTTTATGTGTTAGGGAATAATGACAAGTTTAAACGTTTGTATAGGTGCTCATAGTTATTAATATAACAAGATGAGTATTATGCATGTAATATCATTTTCTAATGTATCTGTTATTTGATTAATGCTTAACCATTATATCATTCTTCAGGCTTGTGCCTTCCAGATGTTTTGGAACTAAATACAGCTGAGAATTCTGGAAGCTAAAGTCCAATGCATTTGGAGGGCACTGGATTGGAAACAGCTGCACTGCAAGAAGAGCAGAGAGTTATTAATATTTTATTTGGACTGGAGAGAAAGCAAGATTAAGTAAGAAGTAGTATGTCATTCCTGGAAAAGCAACTGGTGAAAGGAGCAGCTGGCTTAAGTGACTGAGCTGGACAATGCTTAACATTTGGAGCATATTCATCTTGGGGTCTGAATCAATTTTCAAATCTTGAAACAGCTTCAATAAAATTAGTTTGCCCTCAAATATTGAGCTGCAGATTTGAATCTTGAATCCCCATCAAAAGTGTAACATGATCCCTGTGCTTTGCCTTACTTAGCAGCTTAGCTGCTGATTTTGTGCCAAATGAAACTTTTGGACACCTGTTCTTTCTGGGGGAGTGCAGCCCCATCCTGTACAGGCTGAACTGTATCCAGGATCGATTTTGTATTGAGAAACGGCACTTCTATTTGCCTGGAGTCATTCTCTTAAAAGTACAGAGAAGGTGAACCTACTAAGGATAACTTCATAAGTTAAACTAATCTATCTTGCAAATAGAAGAGTATCAGATAGCCAATCTTTAGTGGCTATGGATACCTTGGATATCCTTAAAAGGGGCTTTGACAGGATCATTGAGGATTCTATTCTATTTTTTATTTATTTAATTAATTTAGTTATAGATATATAACAGCTGATGTATATGCTGGAGAACATTAAGGGAGCTGATGTTTTATAATAGTCCATTTTGGGGGCTTCTCAGGGATGCTTATTAAGCTCTGTTGAAATAGAATGCTATGGTTTCTTTTGATCCAGCCTGCCTTTTCTTATATTCTTAAGCATTTCATTTGATAGCTATGCTCTAAGAGCAAGTTATCTGGATGATAGATTGCTTGCATGAGATGGATGGTACCTAACAGGGACTGACAAAAATATATTTGGTTTAAGATAGTAAACTTTACCAGAAGGGCTTTAGAGTGAATGCTGTGAGGGATGGAGATAAAAACTCAGAAATTGTGCTTAATAGAAGGAGATAGAAGTATTGTGTTAATATACCTATGAAGTAATCAATCTAAAAATCAGAAAGAACACTTTCATAAAACACATCGCCTTTGTATCGATATGGTACATTAAAGCTTTTGTTAGAGACTTAGAGCAATCTCTGAGAATTCAGATGAAGATGTTAGAGAAAGGATATTAAAGCCCAAGCAATTTTTTTTTATTGGGAAGAGGATGCTGCTGCTGCAGAAGTTGATAAAGTGCGTAGAATAAACTCTAGATTTGCCAGAAACAAAAATGTTTTGAGGGATGTTATGTATATTTTGTTAAGAAGACAGAGGATCCGGTTTTGCAGCAGTTTTTTAAATACAGGATTTAAAATTGAGAGTACAGATATAATTGTTTTAAAAATAATTCCTATCAGAATTTTATGCAAGAGAAAATAGTATTCTTTTTTGTCTGAAAGATTAAAGCAGATAAAGATCCCATTGCAATGGGACAAATTGGAAGGTATGATCCAGAGATTTTGACTGAATTCTGTTTAGAAGGTGAGTGACTTTCTAGAAGATTTAAAAGGAGAATTGGAGGAGACCCAAATGGAAGTGTCAGAAGAGATTACACAAAGATTACAACAGCTGCAACAAGAATCTGAAACACAGTGTACTGAATTAAGCACTGCATGTATTGGCTTTTCTAAATTTTTGGCCTGATCATAGATTACAAATGGAACATGGAACATATATGGAGTAAATGTTCCTCAAAAGAAGATTTCTCTAATGGAAACTGGACAGACTTCTGAAAATATATTAAAAATATTAAAATCACTGAAGGCAAATTACCTTAAAGATTTCTACTTCTTTGAGATGGCTATTAAATGAAATGTTACAGAAACAAGCAATAATGGAAGGCTGCAAGAAGAAACATAAATATTTTTTGAAACTAATTGAAATAAAGACACTGATTTAAGAATGATTTAGGACAGGGGTAGGCAACCTTGGCTCTTTTATGACTCATGGACCCCTGATTTAGGATGAAAGTAATGCTTTTATTAAAGGTTATTTAATACAACATAATATCGAACTTAGGAAGAAGCAAGAGAAAGGATAAAGTACTCTGGATGAGATTAAAAAGAAAAGAATAAGTATAGAAATTTCCAGAAAAGATAAGTATATCTCTCAACAAATTAAGCTTTTACAGTAATAGCTATCTATGTTAATAATAAAAGACATGGAAATAAAACTTAACTGTGTAAAGCAAACAAAACAAAACAAAACTTTGAATGTGTGAGTAAACCTGGAAACTGACTGGCATTTAAACTAAGAAAAGAAAGAAAAACAAAGCGATATTGAAACTTCAAGAGGGAGATACTGTTATGAACAGATGATGTGGCTATACAAAAAGCATTTCATCAATATTATTCCAGTTTGTATAAAGGAAATGACATTTCTTTGGAGAAAATAGATGAATATCTTAGAAAACAAAATTTACCAAGGATTATAGAAAAACAAAGACAAATTATGAATGGACCTATAACAATAAGGAACATTTTGGAAGATGTAAAAAAGAATAAAACAAGGAAGGAGTTCCCCTAAGACCCATTGTGTCGTTTAGGGGAACTCCAACCTCAGGGCTGGCCAAATGGCTATATGGCAAGTTAGGATATTTAGTAATGAATAATGATACCACCGTGAACTCCTCTAGTGAATTTTTAGAGAAAAGCAGATCTGTCAGTAGGGGGATGGATCCGTCAAGAGGGGGAGATCATGGTTTTCTATGATGTCACCTCCCTATTCACCTCAATTCCACAAGACCTAGCACTTGTGGTAATTGGGGACCGCTTGCAACAGCAGGGAGCGGGGCGGCATCAAGATTCATTTAGCAATGAAGATCTGCTTCAGCTTATGTCCCTATGCCTGAAAATGTTTATGTTTCAAGGCACCACCTACGAGCAGGTGAAGGGTACCCCTATGGGGTCCCCCATCTCTGGTGTCATTGCAGAGGCAGTCCTGCAACAGCTAGAGACCCGGGTGATGTCCATGTATCGCTCCAAGTTTTGGGTGAGATACGTGGACGACACCTTTGTGATCATCAAAAGCCAGGACAAGGACAGGCTGATGAGGAAGCTCAATTCCATCTATCCTGATATTCACTTCACTGCGGAAGAAGAGGCCAATGGGGCTGTGGCCTTTTTAGATGTGTTGGTCAGACGTCAACCTGATGGCTCTTTACACACATCGGTCTACTACAGTATTCACCCATATGGACAGGATACTTCACTACAAAAGTAATCACCCCACAACCCACAAGGCCAGCTGTATCAGGACCCTCTTTAGACGTGTAGACACACATTGCAGCACAAACAAGGCAAAAAGGGAAGAAAGACGTCGCCTACACCATGTCTGCAGGAACAACAGGTATCCACCTAATTTTATTAGGCCAGGTGAACCTACCTGCCATCAACGTGAAAATGCCTTAACATCGCAGATAACACTGCCTTACATCCACGGTGTATCCGAGGCCACAGCGCGTATATTGGCCCCTCACAAGGTAGGTGTTGCCCACAGACCTGATCAGACTCTACAAGCTTGTATCATGTGCCCTAAAGACCCACTCCCCAATGAGGAAAAATCCTCGGTTGTGTATAAGACAGGGGTGTCAAACTCAATTTCATTGAGGGCTGCATCAGCACTGCGGTTGCCCTTGGGTCTGTGTGTGTGGGGGGGGCAAGGGTGGGCGCGGCTTACTGGGTGGGTGCAGCTGGAGTGCATATGGCACAAAGGGTGATACCTCCCCAGCCTGCGCCCAGGGGAAAGTGCCGACACAGCACGGACCAGTCCCTCGCTGTTTCCAGATGGCCTTGTGGAGCTAAGACAATGTATTTCAGCATAGACCACCACGAAATTGTACATTGGCTCCCGGCCGGCCGGGCCCGGGGCCAAGGCAGCGGGGGCCATTCCCTCACTGTTTCCAGGATGGCTTCACGAGCCACATGAAACCACTTTGTAGGCCGGATCCGGCCCCCGGGCCTTGTGTTTGACATGTCTGGTATAAGATGTCATGCCAAAACTGCAATTGCAACTACATTGGAGAGATGGCAAAATGACTGAGGACCAGAGTGCACAAACACAAGCTTGCTATTAGAAGACAAGAGCAGCATTCATAGCTGTGGGCACACATGGCCACACATAACCACGTCTTCAATCTAACAGGGACCAAGGCAATTGCAAGTGATAACACGAAAGGCGGCCAGCTGTTTGTTCAAGGAAGCCTGGTTTTCAAACCGCTCCTCCATCAACTGGCACATAGATCTCCCCCCTGCATACCAGGCACTAAGGAATTGGGAAGGGGAACGGCGCGCACGATATGGATGCAAACAGCACAAGCACCCACAGAGCGCTTCATTGAATCAAAATCGAAACTGCATAACCATACAATCACCCTGTATTGTAGAACACAGGGAAGAAGAGAAACAACCACCTAGAGCCTCTGGTATAAGAACACAGGCAATGACCAGGGCTATGGGTATAACACACGGAACGGATAACAAACCACTTTTGACAACAAACACCCAGAGACAACCGCATTCCCCAAAAATGGATGCAAAATGGTTCAAAGGAATACGACCAGCCGCAATGAACAGACTGGTGACGCGTTCTATGAGCGGAGCGCAGAAACTCTGACAGTATAAATGCGATCTCTCTACCCCAGTGTTTTCATCCTGATGACGTTGGCAGTTAGCCAACGAAAGCTTGATCTTTTAACATTAAAACTGTTTTAGTTTTCTTATTCTATCCCAGTGTTCATTTGGTTTGTTAATACATATATATGTATATATGTATGTATGTGTGTGTGTATATACATATGTGTATATATGTATATATGTGTGTGTGTGTGTGTGACTAGAATTGAGCCCAAAATTTCTGTTGTTAAGCAAGACAGTTGTTATGTCAGTTTGGCCCATTTTACGACCTTTCTTGCCACAGTCGTTAAGTGAATCATTGCAGTTGTTAAGTTAGTAACATGGTTATTAAGTGAATTTGGCTTCCCCATTGACTTTGCTTGTCAGGAAGTTGCAAAAGGTGTTCACATGACTCAGGGCATGGCAATCGTCATAAATATGTCAGTTGCCAAGTGTCCAAATTTTAATCACATGACCATGGGGATGTTGGAATGGTCATAAATGTGAAAAATGGTCATAACTTACTTTTTTCAATGCCATTATAACTTTGTATGGTGACTAAATAAATAATTGTAAATTGAGGACTACCTATAAATACAAATTAGCTTATGTCCCATGAACTATATGACTTTCAGCACAGGAAGCATTGTATAGATCAGAAATGGTAAGTAAATACAAATGGCTAACTTATTGTGTGTAAGATATTAGGATTCTTTCAAGGGGTGTTTAAGATAATAAGAGAAGTGTTGGGAGTAGAGGAGATATATTTTTGTCAATGTCTTGAAGTGCTAAACAAATGGCTGTAAGTCAAGGACATTGTACCATCATTCATTTGGATACATTCATCTTTGTTAATAATACTTTTTAAAATTAATTTTATTATATGTGATTCATCATTAGATCATGCTCAGTGCATTTTTACATACCGGTAGGTATGTATGTACGTAGCCTACAATTGGATATTTTACTGTTTCTGCCCATATGGCTGTAATAAACTGATTTGATTTGATTTGTCATTGGTTTTCTTAATTATTAGAAAGGTTTAAAGTAAACAAAAGTATTTATGGTCTTGAACATTAAGAGTGAATTTGAAATAGAACTATGTGCAAATGATGAATATTGCCAATTGTCAAAAGGTATACACTTTTATTGAAATTTGAAACAGAAGAAGAATAAGAGAAAGCATGAATGATAAAATTGGCTAAAACTTTTGGTTTTATAAATATATAAATGGGAAATGGGAAAATGTGGCTGAAAGGATTGAAATTTGCATTAAATTATAACCTTAAAGAGATTTTTTTATAACATTTGATACTTTTGGTATATGTTACTAGAAAATTGTCTATCGTATAAATATACTTCAAATCTATGTTGGAAATATGAACAAAATGAAGGTACATTTTATCATGTTTGGTGGACTTGTAAAAATCTAAAAGGTTTTGGATACAATACAGCAATTCAGAGGATCTTAAAGATTCGATAAGTAATTGGGAAAAAAATCATGGAGCTTTATTTTTATATATAAAACTGTAGCAAGGTTATTTATACGCATAAAAATAGAAAGAATCAGCATAGTGGAAGAATGGCTGGTAAACATGATGGAACTTGTAGAGATGGCTGCATTATCCTATAAGTGACTTCCTTAATTAGAGAAAAAACATTATCTATGTTTACTGGACTGGAAACCCCTTGTAGATATTTTTGTGTGGAACAGAAAAAAAATAACTTACAATTTATGGTTTTGATTATTTGAAAAAAATAGATAATAGAAAAAGAGTTTTTTCTTTCAACCATAGAATAAGAGGTCATTTTGTGTTGGTTCTTATAATTACCATAAAGAAAATTGGAAGATTTTTTTTTTGCACCCTTGGCTTTTTCTTTTCTTTTTCCCCCCTTTCTTTCCTTTCCTTTATATTAGTTTTTGTTAGTTTTTACCTTTGTTTCAAAATACTTAGTAAATGTTATTTGACATACAAAAGTTCAACTTACGGGATAAGCTGTAGCTGTTAATATAGAAAAGCAAATATTATTAAATAAACGTAACATATACCTTGTAGGATAATTCCCATGCTTGGATGATAGCACTACCAATTGTCCAAAAGAAACAGAGTAACCATATAGCATGTAAAATGTATCCATGTTTTATCAGAAAGAAACTTGAATAAACCAAGTGAAACTGTTGAAAATATCTGGATTAAAGTAAGTGAATGAAGGAACTGATAAAAGCAGTCCTGTAGTTGTTGTCTCCTAACTTGCCCAATCAAAAAGAAAGTCAATTGCAGAGAGTCAATTGCAAATCCAAAGAGATCTGTCATGGGTTTGGTAACAGAACATGATAAGACTTGAAAAATGTTGGTTAGACAGCCAAGTAATTCCTACAGACTTAAAAGATAAAACCAATGTGAAATTATGAGCCCATTGTTTCTCTCTACAAAATATTAGATCTAGTTACCAAATGAGGCATTTTTGGATAATGAGGATGACTTCAGAACTAGTAAGAAGCAAGGGCCAGATAATAAAAAGAAAGGCCATCTCTCCTGCTGCACTTAAATGTAAAAATCAAGCACCATTTAGAGGAAGCTACATTGATTTTGCAAAATTTCTTTCTGGTTAGATCATTATCCTGATCAAATTAGAATGTCCGTTGGTTAAACTACAGGGCAAAATTGCTTGGACCAACTTAGGGTTTATGTTATCTCCAGCATGCTAAAGGTGGGGAAAAAATACAACCTGGAAATTAATTGACACCCTTCCCCACTTCTATCACTGGAAGTTCCTACAAATACTCGAAAATATTCATAATTGGTCACCCCAATGCAAAAAAAAAAAAGACTGTCAAGATGTCATATGCTAGAAGAGTTAGGAACAAAACTATTTCCTATAGAAAATAGATTAATATATATCTATTACTAGGCATTAACAGAACAAAACATTCATTAAGAGATCTGAATTTTTAAAAAGAGGTGAACATTTTATTAATAAACCTGGAGATAGTAAAAGGAAAGCCAACAGATGCTAATTTTACAATTTCACCATTATAGAGAGGATAGTATGGAGACTTCTAAATTTACATTCGGTGGTAGAAGATCTTCCAATCCTGTTAAATTAAAACTATCATATTTGAAAATGTGATCCCAGAATAATCCAAGAAATTAAAGTACTTAATTCTTTATAGAATAATCATAAATTTCATGCACATAAAACACATATATTCGTGACTTGAAATCTGTAATTTGAATTATGCATTATGCATTTGAATTATGCATTTGGAAATGATTACTCAGAATACTGCAAGAAAACCTAGTCAGATCAAATAAAGACAACAATCAGCATAGAGAAATGCACCTACAGTAGAAAAAATGTGCATTTTAGTTAGGTTGAAGGAAATAGAGGAGGAAAAAGAGAATGCAAAGTCCCAAAGATGCTGGAAATTCCTTAGAGTGGTCATTCCTGGTTTTGCTTTAACTTTTCCTTGGGAAAAGCAAGAGGTAAGTAAAACTAATTAACATGGAATCTGTTTTTCTAAGTGTCACAAGCACTTTGAAGAAATTGTTTTATATTAATTCAGTTTATGCTCGTTTGTGTGAGTACCAGGCCTGAGAATAAGAATCTACCTAATTGACTCTGGAGGAGGAAGATATCCAGTACAAGACTGTGCACCCTATTCCTAACTGCTGGAACTGGTCCAGAAGGATACCATGATTAATAATATTGAAAGTTGTTGAAAGATTAGGGAGAGCCAGGATGGCCATCCTCACTCCTGCTGGTGGTTATTCACAAGTACAATGAGTGCTTCTTGTAGTCAGTAGAAACAGAATCAAACTCAGACCAATAACAAGACCAGTCTGGTCAACTTCATGGTGCCTGCATTAAGGCCAGAGTTCAACAAGGAGAGAATCCCAGGGACTTTATCCAACAGATGCCTAAGATACGACATGTCAAACACAAGGCCCGGGGGCCGGATCTGGCCCGCGAAGCCATCCTGGAAACAGTGAGGGAACGGCCCCCACTGCCTTGGCCCTGGCCCAGAGACCTTTCTTCTGCCAGAGACCCTCAGATCTGTCCCACTCCTGCCCAGGCCCCCATAGGCACCCTTGATGCGAACGATGTAGAGCTGGCCACGCCCACCCAGTAGGCCATATGCACTCTAGCCACACCCACCCAGTAGGCCACACCCACCCTGGCCACACCCACCCAGCCCCCTGAGGGCAACCGCAATGCTGATGCGGCCCTCAATGAAATTGAGTTTGACACCCTTGCCTTAGTACATCTGTAAGTGAGCCTTCAGCTATTGCTTCTTCCCAAGAAGGGATCAGCTTCATCAAAACTGGGTTGCTGGACAACTGTCTGCAGACATACATGCAGGTGGAAAAATATTGGCATTTTGCCACTCTTACTACTATGAAGTAGGTCCTTTTAATGATTCTAGCTCAAATTAGGCTGGCTCTTCCCTATCCAGCTCCAACGGGGCTCTGTGCATCTCTTGGTCTGTCTTATCTCTCTGAGAGGCACTATAAACTGAGGTAGATCTGGGATGTGTAAGAAAACACTTCATCAAATCTAAGCCCCCCCACACACACACATTCACACAAACACTCTTTCCAAGCGTTGACCAAAACCTCAGTTAGACCGTGCACCAAACTTTCAGGAACAAGCCCAATTTAAATCCCATTCAGGTCCATCAGGTTCCTGGGATGGACATAGGAAACAGATCTTGCCTCCCTTCCGCAGGGAGCAGCTCAGAAACATTCCAAGGCAATCAAAAAGCGATTTCTTTTTTTACATTTTTTTGTTGTGGTTGCATAAAAGCTTTGACAGATTATTTGAACAGAAATTGCACAAGAATCAAGATACAAAAAGCAAAGTAGGAAATAAGCCAATACTAATAAAATATAAGTAAAAACATCACGAAAAAGACTTTGGGTAACCCATTTTCCCCTTCCTTACCATTTATTTCCCCAACTGCTAACCCCTATTTAAAAAATCCTACTGTACTTTACTGCACGTTAAACATTGGAGGTTATTGCTAGTATCTATTCAAATCACTTTATCTACAGTTTTTTTACTGATCTCTTAACTCTTCTCCCCAAAATGGTATTCCAAATATCTGAATTTGCCTTGCTGTGTAACTATCATATCTGAAGGCGCCATTATTGCTTGAATTTACTTAAGCTTCTATATATTGCCAGTTTTGCTACTGCTCCGTACTTTGATCTCTCAGTCCTAAATCACTGGCAAAGTTTAATTTTTTTCAGTGATGTGCAAATCTGTTCTTGCAGCTAGCAATATATATATATATATCTTAGTAAATTCTTATCGTTTGTTTTCTGGAATTATTCATAATAGAAAAATATTTGTGGTTTCAATTCAAATTTCATTTCTTAATTCTTCAGAAACCTTTGATCTACTTTTTCCAGTGCTTTTGAGGGTTTTTTTTTTACATGACTACCATTTTTTGATAAAATGTCCATTCTTTGTTGTAGCATTTCCGTCATTTGTTATATGATTTGGCTATATTGGTGGAGTTAGGCACCATCTGTAAAACATTTTATACCAATTTTCCTTCAAATTAAAGCTTGGAGTAAATGTTATTATTTTTTTTCAGAGTTTTTCCCATTATTTTTCTGTAATTACATATGTGTGTGTGTGTGTTATATGCTTGTTAACTATTTGGATTACCTTGCTAGGCCCCAAACATGGGACAAATCTTTATTTCCTGTTTCAGCCTAACCGAAGGCCATCGACAGGCAGTAGTCGCCACAGTAACAGCTCATATTTGTGTAAAATTTTTTGTGACTACTGCCTGTCGGTGGCCTTCGGTTAGGCTGAAACAGGAAATAAAGATTTGTCCCATGTTTGGGGCCTAGCAAGGTAATCTAAATAGTTAACAAGCATTTAACACATATCTCCCTTGCTTCTCAGCTAACAAAGTGAGATAGAGCTTGTGGCCTAGAGGTAAAAACAACTGCCTAATGTGCAATCAGCCCAGGTTCGAATCTCAAATGAGTTTCCAAATGAGATGCAAAAGTTGCTTTCATCAGAAAAGAGGACTTTGGACCACTGAGCAACAGACCAGGTCTGTTTTTCTTTAGCCCAGGTAAGACGCTTCTGACGTTGTTTGTTGTTCAGGAGCGGCTTGACAAGAGGAATACGACATTTGAAGCCCATGTCCAGGATCCGTCTGTGTGTGGTGGCTCTTGATGCACTGACTCCAGCCTCAGTCCACTCCTTGTGAAAATTCCCAACACTTTTGAATGGCCTTTTCCTGACAATCCTCTCCAGGCTGCGGTTATCCCTGCTGCTTGTGCACCTTTTTCTTCCACACTTTTCCCTTCCACATAACTTTCTATTAATGTGCTTTGATACAGCACTTTGGGAACATCCAACTTCTTTTGCAATTACCTTTTGCGGCTTTCCCTCCTTATGGAGGGTGTCAATGATGGTTTTCTGCACAACTGTCAGGTCAGCAGTCTTCCCCATGATTGTGATTCCTACTGAACCAGACTGAGAGACCATTTAAAGGCTCAGGAACCCTTTGCAGGTGTTATGGCTTAATTAGCTGATTAAAATGGGACACTTTGAGCCTAGAATATTGTACCTTTTCACAATATTCTAATTTTCTGAGATTGTGGATTTGGGGTTTTCATGAGCTGTACGCCATAATCATCACAATTATGACAAATCATGGCTTGAACTATCTTGCTTTGCATGTAGTTTAGTTTAGTTTAGTTTAGTTTTATTTGATTTGTATACCGCCCTTCTCCCTAGGGACTCAGGGCGGTTCACAGGGCATATATAAATAACAATACAATACAATACAAAAGTTAAAAAAAAGATTAAATCAATGCCCAGTTAAAACAGTAATACAATTCTAAAACAACAATTTAAAACCCAAATCCCCCGTCAGGCCAGACCAGCTAATTCGAATAAATGGGTCTTCAGGCCATGACGGAAAGTTCGGAGATCTGATGCCATCCGGAGCTCCACCGGCAGTTGGTTCCACAAAGCCAGGGCACCCACAGAGAAGGCTCTCCCCCTGGGGGCCGCCAGTCGGCATTCCCTGACTGGAGGCACCCTGAGGAGGCCCTCTCTGTGGGAACGCACAGGGCGGAGGGGAGTTGACGCCGGCAGCAGGTGGTCCCCGAGGTAACCCGGACCCATGCCATGTAAGGACTTAAAGATCATAACCAAGACCTTGAACCTCACCCGGAAGACAACTGGTAGCCAATGCAGCTCGCGGAGCAAAGGTGTAACATGGGAGTACCGGGAAACTCCCAAGACAACTCTCGCGGCCGCATTCTGTACCAGTTGGAGCCTCCGAGTGGTCTTCAAGGGAAGCCCCATGTAGAGAGCATTACAGTAGTCAAGGTGAGAGGTCACGAGCGCATGAGTGACCGTGCACAGGGCATCCCGGTCCAGATAGGGCCGCAACTGGCGCACCAGGCGAACCTGGGCGAAAGCCCCCCTAGTCACGGCCACTATATGATCTTCCAGGGTAAGCCGTGAATCTAGGAGGACTCCCAAGTTGCGAGCCCTATCCACGGGGGGTAAGAGCTCACCCCCCATAGAAAGAGATGGAACGTTTTGAATGTCCCGGGATGCCGGAATGCACAGCCACTCAGTCTTGTCAGGGTTGAGTTGAAGTCTGTTCCTCCCCATCCAGACCCGAACCGCCTCCAGGCAACGGGACATCACAGCGAGGGCATCACTGGGGTGGTTTGGGGTCGAAAAGAAAAGTTGGGTATCATCGGCATATTGATGATACCGAACTCCAAAACCATGAATGATCTCACCCAGCGGTTTCATATAGATGTTGAACAGGAGAGGCGAGAGAACCGACCCCTGAGGAACTCCACAAACGAGAGACCTAGGGGCCGATCTCTGCCCCCCTGCCAACACCGACTGCGAGCGTCCCAGGAGATAGGAGGAGAACCACTGAAGAACTGTGCCTCCCACTCCCAATCCCCTAAGACGCCGCAGCAAGATACCATGGTCGATGGTATCGAAAGCCGCCGAGAGGTCTAATAGGACTAGGACAGAGGAATATCCCCTGTCCCGAGCCCTCCAGAGATCATTCACCAGAGCGACCAATGCCGTCTCCGTGCTGTACCCGGGCCTGAAACCCGATTGGTAGGGGTCCAGATAATCCGCTTCATCCAGGACCAGAGGGAGCTGATGCGCCACCACATTCTCAACAACCTTCGCAAGAAAGCGAAGGTTGGAGACTGGACAAAAGTTGTTCAAAACAGCCGGGTCCAAGGCAGGCTTCTTGAGGAGAGGTCTCACCACCGCCTCCTTCAAGACGGTGGGGAAATAGCCCTCACTCAAGGAAGCAGATATAACCGCCTGGAGCCAGCCTCGTGTCCTCTCCCTAGCTGCATAAACCAGCCAGGAAGGGCACGGGTCCAACAAACATGTGGAGGAGCTCAGCCTCCCCATAATCCTGTCCACTTCATCAGGGGTCACAGAGTCAAACTCTTCCCAGATAACGTTGACAAGACCGCCCGTGTCCTGATCGCCTGACTCCGCCCAGTTGGAGTCCAAACCGGTCCGAATCCGAGCGATTTTATCCGACAGATGTTGACTAAATTCCTCGGCACGACCCTGCAAGGGGTCCTCCCTCACCTCCTGATTAAGAAGTGAGCGAGTCACCCTGAACAGGGCGGCCGGGCGATTATCTGCGGATGCGATGAGGGTGGAGAAGTAATTACACCTCGCCACCCTCATCGCTGCGAGATAAGACCTAATATAGGTTCTTAACCGCAACCGGTCGGGTTCGGATCGGCTAGACCTCCAACAGCTCTCTAGGCCCCGTTTCCGACGCTTCATCTCCCGGAGCTCCGCGGAGAACCATGGAGCTCGCTGGGATCTGCGCCGGGTCAGGGGCCGCAAGGGTACAACCCGGTCAAGTGCCTCAGTGGCTGCCCTTTCCCAGGCTTCCACTAAGGCATCCGCCGAGCTGTGAGCAATGGAGGCAGGTGGGGACCCCAGCGCCGTTTGGAATCTATCAAGATCCATTAAGCGTCTGGGGCGGTACCATCTAATTGGTTCCGTGTCCCCACGGCGGGGGGTGGCAAAACGGAAGACCAGCCGCAGGAGATGATGATCGGTCCATGACAGGGGCATAATAAATGGAGAGCCCCCACCAAGATCATCCAACCACCGTCTAGATAAAAAAATCAGGTCAAGGGTGTGGCCTCCCTCATGAGTTGGTTCTGAAATTACTTGCGTCAGGTCCATGGCCGTCATGGAAGCCATGAACTCCCGAGCTAGCTCCGATGAACCTCCCAGGGATGGTAGATTGAAGTCTCCCAAAACTATAAGTTTGGGAAACTCAACCACCAAACCCGAGAGGATATCGAGCAGCTCGGGCAGGGCTGCCGCTGTGCGACTAGGCGAAATGTACACCAGTAGCAAGCCCAACTGCGCCCCAGAACCAAATCTCACAAAGAGAGACTCACACCCGACTATCTGAGAAACGGTGGACTCCCGCGGACATAAGGTCTCCCTAATGGTAACCGCCACTCCCCCACCCCTACCATGAGCTCGTGGCCGGTGTAGCACCCGGAAGCCTGGTGGGCAGAGGTCAACCAAAGGGACCCCACCCTCTGGGCCCAACCAGGTCTCTGTGATGCAAGCCAGGTCCGCATGCTCACCCTCAACTAAATCCCTAACGAGGGGAGCTTTGTTAACCACGGACCTGGCGTTCAGGTACACCAGCCGGAGCTCAGGAGGCTGAACATCCTCGCTCCCGGGATCTCGGGGAAGAAGCAGAGGGTCGGAGCGCCTCACCGCTTGCAAGTAGCGGAGACGGCCCTCCCGGTAGCGATACGGCCCCCTGTCTATCCGCCTGCTGCCATTCCCCATCGTGGGAATAGATAATCCCACGACCCGCTCATGAGCCCCGGCGACAACGCCACCCCGTTCTCCCCCCGTGCAGTCAGACCCAAGTCTGGCCTGAACCATGGTTGATTGGCCACCCCCCATAGCCAGACAACCCCTATCTCCCACCCCACTCCCTAGCCCTATAAAAAATTTTGATGTAATGAGTCTATCTCATATATTAGTTTCCCCTTTTAAGTTGCATTACTGAAATAAATGAACTTTTGCATGATATTCTAATTTTTCGAGTTTCACCTCTGTGTGTGTGTGTGTGTGTGTGTGTGTGTTTTCCTGCTATATTTTAATAGCAATTTATATATAAATCCCAGTAATGATTTTAGTTTTTTTCAGTGTTTGAAATTCTGTCATCTTTCTCAAGGTCTTTTCTTTTTTTTCTTGTGATCACTTTTTATTCTTCCAGCAATTTGTTAATACATCTGCTACAGTAGATACTATAATACTATCTACCGTAGTAAATTTTTATCTTCATTAGACAGTATTTGCTGGGCTGGCAGTCTATTTGTATGAATCTGAACATAGAATATGGACATATGTGATTAAAATCAAACTGTACAGGTAGTCCTCAACTTACAACATTCGTTTAGTGACAATTCAAAGTGACTAATGACTGTTTTTCACAGTTATGACCTTTACAACATTCCCCATGGTCATGTGATCAAAATTCAGATGCTTGGCAATTGGTTCATATTTATGACCGTGGCTGTGTCCCCAGGTCATGTGATCACCTTTTGCTACCTGCCAAGAAAGTCAACGGGCAATCCGGATTACTAACTTATCAATTGCAGCGATTTACTTCAGGGCTTTTCAACATTTTCACCCATTGTACCACTTTTAGGATATGGCAACATCCGAGTACTACCAGTTGCCTAGCAAGGTGTCAAAAACTTGACCAAAAAAAAAAGGAAAAAAGTGATGAAGTACAGGTAGTCCTCGACTTACAACAGTTCACTTAGTGACTGTTCAAAGTTACAATGGCCCTGAAAAAAGTGCCCCCCAAGCCACAGCTGAGCAAGACACCTACCTGTTTGCCCGGCGACGCTCTTCCTCCTATCCGAGGTTTTCATTGTTGTGAGCATTTCTGTTGAGGATTGGCAGCGGGGGTGGGGTGGGGGGGTGTTTGGTTTTTATTTCCCCTCCTCTGCTGGGTGGTTGCAGCAGGTTTTGGTCACTTCACATGAGCCTAGGACACTGTGATCATCATAAATATGAATCAGTTGCCAAGCATCTGAATGTAAATCACAAGAGCCTGGGGATGCTGCAACATTCCAGCTGATCGGCGCTTCTTCTGGGCTCAGAAGCGCCAGGATCAGTGCCGAGCTCCAGGTGGAGCCTGCTGCTGATCCTGGTGCTTCCGCTGAGCCCTGACAGCCCCGAAGAAGTGCTGATCCTGGCGCTTTCACTGAGCCCTGACAGCCCTGCAGCTCCAGCCATCTCTCGCTCAGGCTTGTGCGGTGCTGCCATCGGTTCAGCTCATTCCCTTCCCCCGCTACTTTTCTAGGATGGTCATGTACCACCTGCCAGGTGCCAATGTACCACAGGTGGTACCTGTACCACTGGTTGAAAGGCCCTGATTTACTTAATAACTGAGGCAAGAAAGGTCGTAAAATGGGGCAAAACTCACTTAATAAATGTCTCACTTAACAACAGAAATTTTGGGGTCAGTTATGGTTGTAAGTTGAGTACTAACTGTAGTTGTCCCTGAAGTAAAAACATTTGACTGTGATGCTAATGATGAGATTACCATACTCATCTCCGTTCTAATTCTTTTCTTCTGTTGTTTCTTTATATCACAAATAGCTATGAAGTCCAATAGTTAAACTAGCTCTTTCTATGACTGATATTCTGCTGTTCAGGGATTTTATTCATTCTATTGTCATAATAGACAATTTGCTCAACAATATAATTTAAGGGTGGGAAAGGCAAATCCACCAATTTATTCTGAATCTTCCAAAATTTGAATCTTACTCTCAGTTTTTTCTTCACTTATTATTCTTTGCCAATTCTTCAAGCTTTTGTCTATGACTGAAATTAGTGCCACTTGGAATGGGAAATCCATTTATGGAAGAATATTAAGTTTTACTGTTGTAATTTTTCCAACATTACCAGGATCTTATTTTATTTTTTCCATTATTTATTATTTTTAAAAAACAAAAGGTGATCTGACCATGATAACATCCCTACTGCCCCAACAGGGAAGCCTGTTCCAAGTGTGATCATAGTTACACACTGGGCCCTTGATGACTTGGGTCAATTGATTCTGTGGCCGTTAAATATATCTTAAACCAGTGTTTATGTAGGAATGAGCATTTATTATGGGCCAATAATTTTACCATCAGTTCAGGCAAGGCAGAGATTCTGTAAAGAATTGGGGACATCAAAAGGACTTATTCTTGGATCTATCATTGCCAGAGTTCTGTTATTAGATCGGGATGAGATACCAAATATAACCTATACCAAATATAACACTATTTGGAGTGAGGTAGCCTAACAATTGCTATGTCTCCTCGACTAACCTCATTTAGGATACTGAAATTATATACAAGGATTTACTCTCTCTAGATAGCACTCAGATTTAGCACACTGATAATCCCTGTTGCTTATCTGAATTGTTCCAAATTACCTGAATTAAAGTGTAGTGCCTAGAACTGAATACAGTATTTCAGGTGAAGTCTAAATAATCCTGTTTCAAATAGAATTATTGCTTCCCTTGATCTGGAAGCTCTGCTTCCATTGATGTAGTATAAAATAGTATTTGGCTTTTTTGCATCTACAATACTGATTATATTCTGTTTGTAACCAACTACTATTGTAAGAATTATTTTATAAGTGGTATTATCAGGCCAGGTAACCCTACACCATACCTAAGCATATGATTTCTATTTTCTCTGTTTTATTTTCTTATTTCCAACATATTTCTTTAAATAAGCAAAATGATTTTGAATTGTATTTCTGCCTGCTACAGAATTAGCTATCCCATTCATTTATTTTCTGTGGAAAAAAAATAAGTTTGTGGGTTGAAATGCAATATTTTGTGTATATAGGAAAATGCAAACATAAAAATCATGGTATAAAGGCATGCCATAGATGTTGCTATAATTTTGCTTTCAGATAACAAAATGCAAAAACAATTGTATTGTACAGGTTACCAAATGCAAAGCTTCACCATGCGTGCATTGTAAATTCCTCATTTTAAGCTCTTTGCTGTCCTGTTTTAAAGAGATGAAAACAACATCCCATGACTAGCTATCACTTCTTGAAAACAATAGGTTATTTTTACAGGTGTTTTTTCCTCAAAAGTCTCCCATTTCGTTTTTTGTCTTGTTTATAACATCAATAGTAGAGAGTGCAAACTGATAACATTGTGGCGAATGCCCATATAGATACAAGAATATACATACATTTCAGTGTCTCTCTGTCTGTCTCACTTCAGTCAAAAGGCTAGCTATTCAATCCTTTTTCCAATCCAAATCCTTTTATTATCACTGTTTGTTTCAGTAATCCTTCACCATGCCCACATGATAACCCAAATTATTTTGTAGTTTCTCCTTTCAATATTCATTATGAGAAGAATAGAAAAGGCAATATTCATGGTGCTCAAGGAGAGGACCCAGTATGCTCTAAAGACTATATGGCAATAAATCCTTAGATCTGCATTTCATTAACATAAAGCTTCTGATAGTTGCAGCCAGCAACAATTCTCAGAGAAAGGGCTATTATACTTATGTACAGTACAGCAAGACTGTAAAACCATACACTGAGAAATTAAGATTGTACAAAACCTAACTACAAAAGATCATTTTTATTTACTGCTGAGGGAGAAATTGTACATGTGGACGGTTGAAATGTCAAACACCCCCCCCCCTCTCCTTTTTTTTATACAAATGACTTTATAGCCAGGCTATTAGCCTGCCCTGACTTCTCAGCCTAATCTGAGTCATAGCCCCGTTAGTGCTGCAATTTTTTTTAATGTTAAGTTGTTTACTCTGGGGAGGTGTGTGTGGGAGTAAGAGGTAACAATACCGGGGAAAAACATTGACAAGGATAAACATGTCTGTGATTCAGGCAAGTCCGTGATGCAGGAAGAAAATGGTCTTTTAGGGAAAGGAGGAAAAATCTGTGTATGCGGGTGGGATGGGGTTGGGGGCGAGAGTGAAGATACCTAAGAGAAGCATTCTCTGGAAATGAAACAGCGGCTCTTTCACACAACGCTTATAGAGAATGGTAATGTGGGAATGTTCCAAGACCTGAAGGCATCAAAAAGAAAATGACCAAAGGGACGTGGAGTTAGATGGGGAAAGAACCCGTAAATATCGAAGACGAGAGGTGGAAAAGAAAAAAAAAATACAGCTTGGAATTTCCTCCTAATGTACTCGGACAGTAAGAAAAGCGAGGAGATAACCGTCCAACAGAGCCGGGCATCTACCGCCACTATTGCCCGAGAAACCAAAGTCGGACGGAGCACATTGCGTTTTTACCTCCTCACCCCTTCCCCGGCTCACTCGAGGGCGCCGAGCTGTAGGCGGAGCTGGCAACTCCAGTTAATCCAGATCCAGGTTTTCCCAGCGCGCCTCTCTCTCTCTCTCTCTTTTTCCCTCTCCTCCTCCCCCTCTCGCTCGGCTCTGTGAGGCTTCGGTCCGGGGGCTGAGAGCGGCGTTCATTGGGGAAAGGTGCCTTCCTCCATCCCTCCAGGCATCGTAGTCTTGGCTGTCGGCCCACAGCGCTTGCGGGGTCTTCCTTGTCCTTCGCTACTCTTCCTGCGCCTAGGAAGCGAGCGGGAGCGTCGCTTAGGGCTCCGTTAGACCCTCGCTCGCCGTCCAGCTGTCCCTCGCCGGGGGGAAGGGAAGGGGCGACGCCAGCCCGGGCTCTGGTCGGAGAAGAGCGAGGAGGACCAGGGGCCGCTGTAGTGGAGGCCGGCGGCGGCGGCGGCGGGGATGGCAGCGACCGGGGGCTCGCCGTGCCTGGACAGGTGGCGGCGACGGCGCTGCAGCGGCTCTTCTGAGCACTGAGTGGAGCGCAGCCGCAGCGGTGGGGGGCGCGCGCGCGCGCGCTAGGGCGCAAGGCTGGCCGTCGCGGCGAGCGAGGCGGAGGGAGCGAAGGAGTACAGCGCGGCCCGCCGTGCGGGCGGCCTCTCCCTGGATTCTGGCTCGGGCGGGCGCGGCGGTGCGGGACTGGCTCCTCTGGACCCTGCGGAAAGGTAACCCAGCTCGCCCCTCCTTTCCTTTGAGCTTTTCGGTCGGTTCCCCCCCGCCGGTCCCTCCCTCTCTGCCTGCCCTGCTGCGTCTCTCCCGCGGGGACTGGCGGTGTTGTCTTCTGTCTTCTTGGGCGTGAAAGGTTGGAGAGTCTCCTCGGCGCCGGGCATCTGCCGGGAGGGTCCCCGGAAAATGGCCCGTAGATGGGCGTTTGGATGCCACCCACGGCAGCAGCGCTGAGAGAGGAGGGGGAGCGAGACGAGGGACAGCGCTTTGTACTGGGCTGAGCAATGATGCCCCTCTTCCGCTGCAGCAATCTGATCCTCGCTGGCGGCAGGTAACGGCAGCCCCCGTTTTTCTCCGCGAAGGGGTTGCGTGCATGAGCGGGAGGAGGTCAACTACACAGCTCTGCGGCGGAGCTAATGTGCTAGGAAACCAGGCGGTGATGCCATGAAAGGATGGCATCGCGCTTTCTTCCCTCCCTTCGCCTCCCCTCCCCTGCCCTCCCCGCTCTGTTTGGGTCTCAGGTACGCTGAGAAGCTCCATCTTTTAAAGGCGGGAGAGGCCGGAAGAGGGACTGGTATCTTTTGGCCCGGGTAGCCTTGAAAAGGGGGTAAGGAAAGATCGCCCGATAGACTCGAAGGGAAGCTGTCCTTCTCTCGGTTACTCAGTCGTTGAACGGTTCTAGTGCCTGCTTTGGGCAATTTAATCCTTATCTTGATGGGTCTTTTGGAGCCCGAAAACCGTCAGTTTGGAGATGAATTCTTCCCTTCCCTTCCTCCAGTGACTGTTAATGGAGCCTTCTTTACAGCGCCCCAAGTCTTGGCCCTACCTGGCGTTGTTCTCATTAACGGGCGGGAATTCAATGTCGCCAATAGCAACGGTTCAGCTTCTTCTTTTCAAGCCGCCATAAAAATGCGGTGGCCCAGATGTTTAGCTTTTCTTCTCCAGTTGCAGAGACCGGAGATTCTCTTATTTTCTTTATTAGAAAATGTGAGAATGTTACAGTATTTTGCTTTATGTACAGTTCCTCTATGCAGAAGTTACTGTTTATAAACCTTGAGAAGAAAGGGATTGGTGGAAGACAGATGAAAGCCTCCAGCTGTAATTGTCCAGGCATCCTTTTCCTACACTTTAATGAATGAAATAATAAATTTGTTGTTCCTGCCTTTCTTCCAGGAATTTAAGCCATAGTGCATTTTTCCTCATAATAGCAGTGCTGTGAGCCAGGCTGGAGAGAGAGAGACTAGTTAAAGTCAAATCTGACTCAGGATGGACTTAAACCTAGGGAAGAGTAGCTCCTGTGTTTTACTCTTCATACTCCTGCTTTTTTGCCATTAATTATCCAGGAGAGGTAACTATTTGCTAGTCTCTTCAGATTGATGTCTACACAAGTATTCTACTTTTATTAAGACAAAAAAATAATCTGTCAGGTGTGCCTAAAAATTACATTATCTGTTTTTCCTACAAATGCTATCTTCAGATTGGAATTAAAAAGGAAAAACATTTTTCAGGGCCAAATTGGTGATTATAGAACAGAAGCAAACAATGCCTTTCAATTTCTCTTGTGTTTTTTTAAAGGTAAATCAGCTGTTCTTACAATCTTGCATCTACTGTGTTACTATCACTGAGGTGATGCAACCTCTCTCTTGTGGCTTCAGCTGCTGCTGTTTTGTTGTTTGTCATGAGTGTTATTCCTTTTTTAGCTTAGCATACTCAAAGGAACTCTATTTTGTTGCATCCTGTTAAAGTACAAAGTAAAAAGAAGATTGGTATTCACAACTGATCTACAGCTGTGCAGAGTGCTGTTTTTTTATGTATAGGCCTATCTGCACATTCAGACCGAATCAAAATATTTCAATTATGAGAATCTACAGAATTTCAGCAGATATGATCAGAACAATATATTGTGAAACTATGAGTAATTTTTGCATTACTCTGGAACACAGTTGCCTGCAAACTCCTCAGATATATTGATCTAAAGAAATTACTATTTTTTACAGTTTCTTTACATGGTGATGTTTGTAACTTTGAGAAATTACCAAGTAGCATTTATCTTCCAAGATAATTTGGTGGCACATCCGGGCCTTCTGAAAGATGAGATTTGATACATGTCATTTGTTTTCTGACAGCCAGTATTTTAGATTAGGTGTATATTCTATAGACCATGATGTCATCTGGAAAATGAACATCAACTTGTATTCTATTGCAATAAAGAACTACGATGGAGCATTTTTAGTTGCCCCCTTTATGTGCACTGCCTTTGTCCTTGGGTTTGATTGTACAACAAATTATTTGGATGTAGCCTGGAATTTAATTATGTATATTGCTTCTAACCTGGACCTGTAACAAATAAATTTGGAATTAAAGTTTGCATTGTAGGTGTAAAAAAATACATCTCTACCTCTCTTTAATGTGAAATGTATGCATGGAAAACAACAGCAGAATTGATTCCCTCTATTGGGAGTTTGCAGTTATGATTGTTGCAGGGAGCCTTTTGGAGTGCAGAAAGGGAAGAATACATATGCTAACACACAGTTGAGACAGCTCTGGATGTCCTTCCTTCACTCATGTTTGTTATTTACTGACTTATAGTGGGTGAATCTCTGCAGGAAAATGGGAGCTTCTGACAAAGGAATTGTGTTTCTTAAATCTAGCTCTACCTAGCAGTGATAATTTCCTTAGAAATGAAATAGCTTGCTGGTCACTAAAGACCAACATTTTACCATGTTATTGATTCCTTTCTGAGGGGAGAGATTATCTTAATCTTCCCCAAACTCTTCCTGTTTTTTTACTTCAAATATCTGCCTTAATTCGACTGAAATTAAGATGTATGTTGCCTAATCTTAGGAACTTTTCAGAATTCGTCTCAATTTCTTAATGACCTATTTATATCCATTGCACAATAATATTTGAAAGACTTCTTTTAATTATTCATATTTGGTACAATTTCTGCATATAATTTATTTTGACATCTATGGGGAAATAGTAGGTGTTTTATTTTTGCCAACAATGTATTGCAGAGGTGACCAATTTTTGGCCTAGAATGGTCTGCACAGGCAACTTACAATGTAAGTTTACACTAATTTAAGAATCGAAAACTTATGTTCACATGCATGTAAATTAAAAACAGAAGGAACATAGCCCTTTAAAAAGTTATTATATTTTATATAGCTTAAAAGCCATGTGAAAAAAATGCATGTTAGTAGTCAACCTAAAACCAAATGAAGAAGGTAGCATTCTAATCACATCAAAAATAAAGTCTTGTTTTGTATTCCCACTCATTGAGCATGTTTTGGTGATGGGACACCAAGAGGCTCTTCAGATATTCTGGCCCCAAATGGCTTATAGGTAATAGCCAACAGGATGACTTTATGCCCAGAGGCTAGTTGGCAGTGGAACTGTTTGGATTGTGGCCAGTCTGACTTACAAAGATCTTTCATGTCATGGAGTCACATTATTTTGCTTCTCTGAAGCGTCATGGCAGAGCCAATCCACTGATAAGGTTTGCATTGCTTTGAGATAAAAGAGCCACTTTTGATGACCAAAGCAATGCTCCAAGACCACTTAATTCTGTTGGTTAAAAGCAAAGTGCTGTAGTGTTTCATATTTCACAAGGTCTTTAAAGGGGGAAGGGACTTCAACTGAAGTACTGTTTCAAAGTTCTGCCCAGTTCTAGCAGCAGCCAGTGTCATTGATACAAAACTATAGTGGTTTATTCAATAATGTACAGTATAATAAGCCAATCTGGCACAACATTTTGCACTAGTTCTAAATCCTGAGCACTCCACAAAAGGTTATTCCATATCAAGTGATTTCCCCCCCCCCAGTCATTGCCACCATCACTGTATCTGGGCTGCCAGTGAAGCTTCTATCCAGTTGCCCCTTCTTATTCTTCCCCAACTAGAGCCTGGGCTGCCATTGCCCCTCCTCTCTTCCCTGGACGAGAGGCAGCTGGGCTGACACTGACAAGCAAGGGTCTGTTGAGTCCTAAGCAATGGGCAAGCAAGACAAGCGATGATTTTAGTTTTGGATTTTTACTGTCAGCTTTCTTTGCTCAGTGTTGGATCATGCTTCATAAAACCTAGATTTTCCAAAAACTGGCATTTCTGGAAGAGATAGGAAAAATAAGCTACTTTGGCATAGGGTAAAGAAGACCTGGTCAGCAAAATTATTGTTGCTGCCCAAACACATGTGCAGGGATGAGACACAAACTGCAGTGCACACGATTGGGTCATAAATGCACCTCTCTGACTTTTCACTGCTTATTTTTCTCCCTTACCTGCTCTTCTGATTCTCTTCCTTTGACAGTTGCCACTCCCATTTCCATATCAGAGATGAGCTCATTGCTCTGTTCTGGTATGCCACCCATCTCATCCCTTTCTTCCAGGCCAGTTAGAGTAGGTGGGTGGCAGAGCGGAAAAACAGTAGCACATGCTCATTATCTAACTAGAACAGGAGTTCAGGTTTGTTGCCATGGGCTCACTTTCTTTTTTTGCCCGTGTGATCCCTCCCTAAGCAACCATGTCCTGGCTCACTATGCCACCCATCCTGGTGGTTCAGCTGCTTTCCTACATACAAGACATCATCCTCATGCAGAGAGATGGGGTAGTCTCTCCTTAGACATATTTGTGACTTAATGCTCTGTTTTGTTCGAGACAAACAATGCCCGAGTTACAGTATCAGGATTTTTGACAATGAAATTTCCAGATTGTTTTTGCAGTAAAAGTTTCAGAATGGGGAAAAACAGAAAATCTGTCATTGTACAGATAAAGTACAGAAATTAACATTCAGGCTTGTCAGTCCTGGAAATGGGAAAAAGACAATGTGGAAAAGTAAAAATACAATAAAATAACATTTCAAAGTATTTAAATTTTTTCTTTAGAAACTTTTATTAGTTTATAATATACAATACAATGGAAATACAGAAGCAAATAGCGGAAAAGATGGGGAAGGGAAAGGGGAGTAGAGAAGTGAGGTAAGGGAGAGAAAAAGAAAGAAAAAAAAGGCATTGACTTCCGACTTCCTTTGGTGCAATAGAGTATCAACTTCAAACCTCAACTTTTTACTTTTTATTATAAACTAGCCATTTCAATAACATCAAATCTATCTAATTGACAAAGCCCAAAATCAAATTTTCACTTTTTCCCATTTTTCCAAAAGTATTTAAATCTTTTAAGCAAGAATCAGTGCTGCCTACATGATGCTGTCTGCACTCCTTAAATCAAAGAGCATGAAGTTGATTCTTAAAATGTAAATGTGCAATGCATACCTATAGAATCCTGGGCCTCTGATCTTTTAGAGTCTATTAATACTTCTAGTAACAAGATAAACATCATCATCATGACCACAATCATCACAGAATTAACTGGAAGGATTGGAAGTTTCCTTGGAAATTATTTAATTCAATCCTTACACAGTTTAGTAATTCACTATGATATTTCCAAGAGATTACTATCCAACCTCACTTCCAGTAACAGAAACTGTACCACCTCATTGGGCAAGCTGTTCCATTGTTGAATAGCTTTTATTATTAGGAAATGTTTTTCATAATGTTCAGCCAAAATTTACTTCTTTACAATTCAACCTCATTGTTTCCTCTCCTGTCTTAGGGAACAATTCTGAAATATTTGGCTCCGCCTTTTGTTTGATAGTCCTCAGATACTCAAAACCAATTATTATGTCTCCCACCTTCTTTTTGTCCTGGCTAATTATGCCCACTGCTTCATCATAGGCATTTCCTTTTATATTCTCTATCATCTGATTGGTCTCCTCTGGACAGGCTTCAGTTTGTCAGTGTCCTTCCTAAAATGCAGTGCCCAGAACTGGACATTATTCTATGTCCATTCTATGTCTGAGTGATGTAAAATAAACAGGATATCTGCTTATCTTGAAGTTGGCATTAAATATCTGCTGATGCAGCCCATGATTGTATTTGTTTGTTTTTCAGCTGCATCACATTGTTGGCTCATGTTCAACTTGTGATCTACCAAGCCACTCATATCATTTTTTTCATGTACTACTGCCCTTTGCTGATGTTTCTGGGCTTTCTACCGAAACAAAGTTATATTTGTCCTTATTAGAATGCATTTTTGGAGATTCTGCCCATTTTTCCACAGACAGGCTACTCTCGAATCAACATATTGTTCTATAAGATATTTGCTATTCCTTATTTTTTTTGCATCATTTGCAAATTTAATAACTGTGCATTCTAACTTTTCATTCATCTCATTTATAAATTGATTGCACAATGCGGCGCTCCAGACGATGCTCCTATTTCTCTTTAAGTAGCATCTTGAATCCCAAGATGGCATAATTTCTTTCCCCATTGATTTTGCCTCTTCAACCAGTTTTTTCCAGTGATCAGGAACTCCTTATCTCCTTTTTGAGCTAGTCATTAAGGCACCAGGCTAAAATCCAGGAGACTGTGAGTTCTAGTTCTGCTTTAAGTATGAAAGCCTGCTGGATGACTTTGGGACAGTCAAGAGAACTATGTCATCTGCAGGTTCAAGATACTACTGAAAGGAAAATAGGAAGATAGTTTAGGACCCTGTACTGTGCAATCCATTTATAAACAAGCTTTTTCTCAGTCTAACCCACCTCACATGGTTGTTGTGTCAAAAATAGAAGAAGAATTAGGTATGTTCGCTGCCTTCAGTTATTTATAGAAATTATAAAGGTAGAAAAATTAAACCTCCTGAGGAATCTTGGAGTCTTGGCTATGTTAGTTTTCCAACAGATGTCTAGAAAGTTAAAATCTCCCACTATGTCTATATTTGTACTCCCTGAAGTTTTTTCTGTCCAGGAGAGGATTGTCCAAATCTTCTCCCTGGCTTGTCTATAGCACTCCCCCCCCCCAATGTTTCTTCTTCTCTTATTATTCTTACGCCAAAGTTTGCTACTGGACTATCACATTCAGATTCCTGGATAAAGGCATATGTGTACTTCCTTCACACATAATGCCTCCCATCTCCCCCTCCCTCCACTTATAGCCTATTCCTTTTTGGTACTTTTCAGTCAATGTGCTGCATACATGAATTTCATGCATGCAGCACAATGAAATATATTTCAGTAATGCCTTCTAGATCCTGCTTTAAGTTTTCTAATTTATTTTTGGTTGTTCATTATGGTCTGCATGTGTATAGAGGCTCTGGGATCTTTGGTTCATGTAGCCTAGCCCATTCTTCCTGTATTTACATGGACATTATTGCATGCATTTATATCCTTTAAACTCTTCCCAAACTTGTTCTCACTACTAGACTGTACTTTTTTTTAGTCTGTCTTCTCCCATTTCCACAGGAATTTTAGTTTAGTTCAGTTTAAATCCTTCTAGATCAGATTTGCAAGGGGCTTTTCAAAAATATTCTCCCTAGTTCTCATTAGTGTGCCTCATCTTTTGACAGACATTTCTCACTTACGAAATATGTCACATTTTTGTTCGATCCATTTACATAGCCAGTTAATCACTTCCAATAGTGTTCTCTTTATGATCTGTTGTGCTCCCAGCTCCTGCACTCTCCTGCCCATCATTTAATAGTCATTGCAGTGCCTTCAAGGCTGATTCTGGTTGTGTCATTTGTTTCCACATGGACAGTAGTACAGGGGAATGATTAGTGAGCATAAGAAATTTGGGGGAATCCCAAATGTATGCTCCAGAAAGTTTGCACACACCTCTCTTGACAAGGTTTCTGGTTGCCAAAACTGCATCAGTTCTCAGCTCTCAAGGACTGAATAGGAAGTATCCAACCATCATCACTCATTGCTTCCTCTTCTTCAAAACCGGTACAAGAATATTTCACTCTACAGAGTTGTCTTCCTCACTAGCAATCTAATGGCAGCTGTTCTTCATCCAGAAGTGACATCAGTGTAGAAATTCTGGAATCTGTTGTGAAGTTCCAGAGAATAATAGTTACTCTTAAGTGGGCAGCTTACAGTGATAATCATAGATAGATAAATCTGTTTCAAGAAATGTTGCATTTCCTCTGTGATACACTCATGTATATATTTGTATATTGTATATATCCACCCATCTGTAAACTTAGTTCTTGTATTTAAATTAAAACTCATAAATATCCTTAATAACGTGACCTGTTATTTGGATGTCTAAATTTTGCATTATGGACAGAATATAGATGAGAAACTTACTTCTATAGGATATTAGTGATTATATATCATATATCACATCATATCACAAACTCAGTTGTGAAGCCTGGCAAATATTAAATATGTTTGAAAATAATTACATATCGAATGAATTCATTTCTTGAAAACTAGTAATATCAACAGGATAGAACGGTTAAAACTGATGTTTTAAATTATAAGTGAGTCAAGATTTTAAGGAAAACATAATAAAAATTAACACACAAATTGACATTATAGAGATTCTAATGCATACCCTTTTACATATTTCCATCAGAACTGAAACCACCAGTGTTTTTAAGAAAAAAGCATTTAGTTAAAATGATACTCTCCCCTCTCTTAGAGTACTAATTCTTAAAATACCATTTTTATTCTAGTACTTTAAAAATTCTGCAGATGTGAAGCACCATCTTTAACGGGGTTTCTGTCCCCTCTGAATATAAAAACACTTATGTATTTCTTCTTTTAAAATTTGTTTTTATATCTGAAAATATAATGGAGACATATATTAATATATCAACTTGTTTAACAGAATAACAACCTTACTTTCTATGAGTGGCTATAGTGTAGCTGTTAATTTTCAATTTTGGTTTGAAGGATCACCAGCAACTTGTTTTAAATTACTTTCCTATTATTGGGAAAATTCCCATTTAAATCCTACCTACTTATCATCAGCTGCATGAAAATAAGTGTATGTTTTATTATTTTTTATATTACAGTACAATATTGTTTATAGTTGAAGTGATGCAATAAAATGCAGTAATTCTGGATTAATCTATATAAAGAAGGATGAATACTGACATACATTGACTGCTATTTTCACTTAATGTATTTACAACTTTATAATTTCTTCTCAGGTTCTGAGTTGCTACTAGAAATCAAGACTTTTGTAAGACATGGATTTGAGAATGGCCTGATGGAACTGGTTTATCTTTTACATGACCTCCCCATTAGCTTCTGTTCCAAGAAGCCATGCCTGCTTTAAGAGCCTTGGGCAGGCTGTGTTTCAGTCAACTGCAAAAATGCATTTCTTTTAGCTGGTTCAATACTTAAGATTGTCATGAAGCTTTTTTTCCAGTACAGTTGGTTATAGTAACAAAGGGAAGAGCTTTCTCTGTTGTGTCACCAACATCAGGATCATTTGGTGCTGCTAAAAAAACTTTTCAGTTGGGTGGTATGATAATACTGTTCTGTTGTATGTGCTGTCTGCTGTAGTTGATGATAATTATGGTGATTAGAGGAGTTGTATTTCCTACATTTGTACTGTCCTCATAAGAGCAAAGAAGATAGTTAAAATGGTTAAGATGTTTAAATGATACACAGTAGGTGGAAAGAAGAATTTTACCTAGTACCATGTGCTTTATTTCAAAGATGAAAATAAGTGTGTGTTGTTGTAAGAGGAGTACAGGTTCTTGGTGATCTTTCGGTATTGAACAGATTGCCCAGAAGTCCTGGTCAATTTGATGAATCTAAAATTTGACTTCACACTCCAAAGGAAAATGGACATCCTGCAAACTGATCAAATGCTTGCCTCTTCTTGGTTATGTTTATATGAGTTTATGGCCATCATTGAGAGAATAGTTAATTGTCAAATGTATGACATGGGTGTGGTTTGCTTTTGCTTCATGCCCAGTATATTTATTTCTCAAGTGGTTTTCCTTAATTATTTTTCCATTCCTCTGTAAGGTTCACTTTACTTGAAAGCTTTTGGAATATATTCTTTGATTTTAGCGTTACTTATTTTGTCTTAAAGTATGACAGTCTTGGTAGGTCAGCCCTACCTACCTGGTCAGCCCTACCTACCTCCTACCCCTTCATTCCAATTATACCTTGCTGAAATTCAAAACAATTCTTGGACTCTTATCTGTATTGAGAACCATGCTGAAGTAGACTAGAAGTCAAGAATTATTCTGGAAAGAAGAAAAGGAAATAATCTCCATGCTGTTGCCAAAAAACCTGCATAGATGTGTCCATCTATTCTCTTATGATATAAAAAAAATCTATATATGAAAAATGTGAAGATAAACACTCAGAAAACTGATACTATCCAATTCATTGATAGCTTAGCAAATTCAACTAACTGATAAATATTGCTTTATGACTAACCAACTATGCAAAATTAGAAACCATATTTTAAATTTGTAACTTGCATCATATTTAAATGAATACATGATAATTGCCAGCGATTCATTTCTGAAAGGGTTTCAGTGGAGAAGATGTTTGAAAAAAGGGCAACAGAAATGAAGTTTTGGTAGCTGAAAGCATACTTTTGATTCTAATTTATGGGGAGGGGAAAAAATGGGAACAACTGGAATTTAAGATGTTGCCATATTATGAAGTTCTGGTTTTTGTAAAGCAGGTTATATTCTTGACAGACAAATGTGTTTTAGAATATTTTGCTATAGGCTACCTTGGATTTTTAGCACTAAGTATTAGGAATTTTTTATGAAATATCTTTGTATTATAAAATATAATTTTCTTTGTTGCTTCTTATTATATAGACGTCTTATGAAAAGCACATTTCAGCGCATGGAGCTTTGGAACAGAAATTACTCCGGGAGTGTTAACAGTATAGAATGTAATACAATATAGAATAGAAATGTTGCATTAATTCCCCTTCGTTACTTTAGATGGGTTCCTACTATTGTCTCAGAGATTTGCAGTATGTAACCCTGTTCCACAGTGTTTTAGGTTCTGGCCTGAGGAGGTTTAAGAACAGACAGATTGGCCTGAGGTTTAGGGACGAAGCGGGAAATCGTCACTCAGTTCCACTGTTCTGCATGGGTGGGTATCCTGAATGCTAAAACGCATTCCATTGATAATTCACCCTGCGAGGAGCCTTTTCAATGGCTCCCTGTTTTCCCCCTTTTCCAGCTCTCAAAAGCTATTTTAAAAGGTGCCCCTCCCCCTGACTTTCTGAATAGATTCCATTGCTATGTAGAACGGGAAGGATTTTCAAAGATCATTTAACTTCTTTTTCTTCTTCCTTTAAAATCAGTATCTTGTCAGCAATTGTATTATTTACACTTTGTCAATCCAAAGGGATTCATATTTTTCTCATATCCATCAGAGGATATTCCCCCCCCATGGTATTAATTGTAAAGATTTCTTGTATGATTCACTCACTAAATTAAGTGAACTCCTGTGTGTGTGTGTGTGTGTGTGTGTGTGTGTGTGTGAGTGTGAGAGAGAGAGAGAGAGAGAGAGAGAGATTGAGAGATTTAATGGATTAATCCAGTCATAGCCATGCTCTGTTAGTGTGTAGTATTCTGTCAAAGAGACAAGAGTTGATAATCGCTATTAAAGGCCAGAATCCTAATTGGGGTCCTGGTGGCTTCTTGCTCCCCAAGGTGATTCCTGAAAGCAATATTTTCAGCAGCAAATAGCAGACTGGGAGAAAATAATTCATGCAGGGCCCTTATTTGGAATAGGAGCACGTTTTGCATTGGGAGCCCTGGACATTGTTGTATCAAAAATAAACCCAGCCACAATCTAGCATGATGGTTCAATGGGTTTCTACATAACGATAATAATTTCAGAATGACAATTCCAAAGACATGTGAATAGGACTGCAGCTTCAGTTTGGTAAGTGAATTTAAGCTTATCTACATACAATGTTTTACCTTAAGTAGAATAGTAACACTTCTTTAATTTATGAAAACACTGTGAGAGTCATTAAAGAATAAATCAAAGGCTCATTGTATGCAATTCAGACACGATTTCTTCATATACTTGTGACTGAACTGATGATGTTATAGAATTTGGGAAATAAAACATCTGCAAGAAAACAACAAAGCTTGGAGACCACCAAGGACTCCTGATATACTTATGGCATTGCCTCCCCACCCGCCCCCACTACTGTTGCTTTTCCATGTCAGAGTAAGATAATTTTATTAATAGCCTGTAAGGAGCATTAAAACTTCTAAAGTTTCTGCCCTGTTTCAGGCATAGATTTCTGGCTCATTTGTGACTACGCTGCAGCAATAAGTATAATCAAGTATCTATGGAAAGGTAGATACAATCAAGTTGAATGCAATGTCTACATTTCCACCTGTGTCTACTGACAATTCAGAGCTCTTCCAAAGACATTCCAATGCTCTTTGTGATCTTGTCCAACCACTTTTTGTATTGTCTTTCCGTTCTCCACTTTTTCTCAATTGTGCCACAGATAGGACAAGATGACATCTATGGTCACCATGGGCATTTTTAAAACTCCTTTTATTTGAGTGAGGTTGTGGCTGTTGACGGAGGGAAATGAGCAGTAAGGGGAAACTTTGTACATTAGACATTGTCCCACTACTCTGTGTAGTACATCAAGAAATATATTTAAGTTAACAAAATATTTTTTTTCATTCACAATTGAAATCAGCAATACCTTTTTTTTTTTAAAAAAAAACTAGAGCTTCTTTCTCTATTTTTATTGTGCTGATTTTTTGTTTAAAAAATAGCATTTGTTAAAAGAAAAACCCTCTGGCCAGTTACTTGTTTGTTTAATGAAAATAAAGTGAATCTTTCTTTTTAAAAGGTTGTTGTCACTCTTTTTTAATGCAAATATGGCATATAACCAGCTATAGGCTTCAGTTTAGACAAACAATGTAGATCTGAACTTGTTTTATAATCTACAGATCATCCCAAACCTCACTTAAAGTTCTTCATTTTTTTAGGGTTGTGAGTTCATAGAGTTTATGATTCTCAGCTGTTGGATTAAAAGAATCTGATCCATAGGACTGAACATTATGTGTCCTCTGGCTTTCAGCCTTGACTTTTCTGTGCTATAGATAGTTACTAGGGATTCAAAAGACTGCTGTGTATGTTTGTGGGGGATCTTTACTCTGGTCCATATACCAATTATGAAGCTTTATCACAATTAAAAACTTTATTTACCCCAATACAAGAAATAATAGTATTAGCAGCTACAATATTGCCTAATAAGCCAGTCAGCTGGAATGCTATCAGAGCTAGCCAGGAACTTACTCTGGTTTCATAAATTTAATTATATTTCCTATTTTATTAAGAAATATACAGTAGTACATTGGTGATCTGATCCTCTCATAATTGGCGAAGTTTTACTTTGTGTGTGAAAAGTCTGCCTCTATCTGATAATGACAACATTTTCAGAAACTAATATCTTACTAGGTTTGTCATCCATTCCCATTCTCATTATAGGGTGCAGTGTAGTCTTAAAGCTGTTTCAGAAGTTATAATTATGTAATAAATTGATAGTTAAGACCAGATGTCTATCTAGCTCAAGACAAGCATGGGAATGCATTTAAGGGTAAAAATAATTGGTTTTCTCCTTTAAGGATTTAAGTTTGGCTAAGTTTCTTTTTATAGTTTTATCCAATAATGTATGACTTGGTATGAGAAGCTGCTGAAATCAAAGATAGTAATGTAATTGTATCTCTGTTAAAATGAAATAAAACCCACCTCTTGTTCCATCTACCTGATAATTTATTGATAATGCAACTGAAATATATTGAAAGACCAGTTAAAAGAAGCTTTAAATTAGTTTCAAACTATGTTATAACGTTTATTGGAGCCTGTTCTCAAATAGTAATAATATAAATTATACATTTCAATACTTTGGCTATTAAAGAATGGCATGCATATCATTTCAACATACTGAAAAAAGAAAACCATATTCATATTGGAAAAGATGAAGATAATATTTTTATTTAGTACTATAAGCTAAACTCACATATAAATTGCAAACAATTTTGGATCTGGAATGTAATTGTGATGTCTATATGAGAAAAAGCAGTGATATAGAAAGGATATTGATTCATGTCCTTCTCCAATTGTATATTAACTAAGCACTATACAGAAGTTGAAAACAAATGCATGTTTAATCTGGAAATTCCATAGTTCTATAGATTCATTTAAAATTATTAGTGCTATATATTGATTGCCCATTTAAGCACTACTTTTCCTGTCTTTTTGTAGTTATTGGCATGTAGAAATGGAATTTATAATGTGGAATCTCCTGTTTAAAGAACATTTCAATTCTCAACTTTTGCAAATTGGGCAAAATTTATATATATTTGCAAGGGAATTTTTAAGAGTTTGTTTTAAAAGATTTTAAAAACCCTCGAGATATTAGAACTACAAAACAAATACAAGTCAGTTCCATTTAAAATCAACAATTCAAAAAGAATGTAAGGACTATAAATTATAAAGAAAAATGTCATAAATTATTGAGAGACGACATACAAGTGGTCCTTGACTTATGACCATTTGTTTAGCAGCATGCTGAACAAAGGGAGTTATGACTTGTGCCCAAAGTTTCGGCTGTTGTAGCACCCAGCAGTCGTGTGATGAAAATTCAGGTGCTTGTCAGGGTGTCCATTCTTATGAACATGGGGACAGTTTCCACCTACTTCGCCCCAGATGAGGCCCAGGGCCTTTAGTACTCTCAGCCAGCAGCCACCCGTCCTGACCTTGGCTTCAGCCCTGGAACGATTGCTGCCACTGAGGAATGCTGCCTTGGGCTGTCCTCCCAAGGCATGTGGGCCTTAGGGAACGGCAGTTGCTCCTGCCGCCTAGCATCCCCTAAAATCTGCTATGTGCTGCTTTACTTTAGATGTTTTTCTTCCAGTGTTGGGATATCTGTATGGCAGCTCCCTGCTATACCAGCCCTTCTTTTCCAAAGCCGTATTATGTACAAACTGGGCTTTTATTTGCCTACTTTTATGTCTAGCATATAAAATTGGAAAAGTATAATTATCAATTTACGGCTTCAATTTGAAATTATTACAACAACCAAGCAAACAAATAAATGCTCTATTACAGTGATGGCGAAACTTTTAGAGACCGAGTGCCCAAACTGCAACCCCAAACCCACTTATGTATCATCAGGTGCTGGGTGGGCGTGGCCCACTGGGTGGGTGTGGCCCATCGGGTGAGTGGGGCCAGTTGGTTGGGCAAGGCCCATTGGGTGGGCGTGGCTGCAGTGGTAATGGCAGACTGGGTGGGACTAAAAAGTTCAATCAATCAATTCCAACTTTGGGAGATCTTTTTTTTTCCCACGAGAAGTTGAAATTGATTGATTTATTGAACCTTTTTTTTTGCACACGGTGGCAGAAGCCTAAAGTGAAAAGGTTTTATAAAACCCAGCTGAAGGCCTAGGACTGGGGCAACGGCGTGTGTGCCCACAGAGACGGCTCTTGTGTGCCACCTGTGGCACGCGTGTCATAGGTTTGCCATCACGGCTCTATTACAAATAAAACTATAAACTTATGAATTCTAAGGGAAATAACAACTATTTTTACCAGTATAAGAAAAGTGAGAAGACAAAACACTGACATTGGAATTAGAATAAATCTTCAAAACAAAACATAAATAAATCCAGACGTGTACAAAAAGAACTAATTTTTAGTGGGGGAAAAAGGTAGGGGGAGAATTCAGACTTGAAATGTACATAAAATACTTTGATTGGTTTTATTTATATATTTTTAATGTCAAGTGCTATAATTACTTGCATTTTCTACTTTTAATGAGCTTTTCTATTTATCTTATCATTTCCTAAATAAAGATGTGCCTGTATTTGGACAAGGGTTGTTTTTTTTACATCTTAACTAATTTTAAAAGACTGCATTAGGAAATTGTTAGTTTTTCACAGCAAAAAAGAAATACTTCCTTCCTTGTGTTTTTTTGGCACAACCCCCACTTTTTCACAGTTTGCATTACTGGACCCATTTTCCAGAGATTGAACTTTCAAAGGCCGTAAGTGCACTTCAATTCTCCTGTATCAATCTTTTGTCCCAGACAACAGTCTTTCATATTGTTGTCAATACATCTAAGTCATCTTTCTCCCACAGGCATCAACTTCAAGTTTTCATAGACATGCAGAAATGCCTACTCTGGATTCCTTTCATTTCAGAAAAACCATTGCTGCTGTCTTACATAGTTTCCTCCACCCAGTCCTGGTAAATGGACTTCCAGCATACCAATTGATCCAGGATTTCTAGATTTTTGCAATGGAGACCTAGTTCATGATGCAGTTTGACCACTTCTGGTTTGAATAATAATTCAGTTGCTAATACAACAAAGATGGCACTCTACAAAAAGAGATTTGGGCGATTGAAGATTAGGTGGAAACTAGTTTATACCGTGCAAAATTAGAAGAGAACTTCTATAACGGTATTGGCTTACTAACCCTCCATATACAAATACAAGGAGTATCTTAAGAAAACCCACAGCTTCCTTGATAGATTCTGAGAACCCTACTGTGAAAGTGGGCAGAGAAGCCATCACTAAAAAAATTCAGAAGTTTCAAATTCAAAACAGGATAAGCTCAAAATGCTCTTGAAATAGCTCTTTTAGGTTTGAAAGAGATGTCTCTGGTCTCCCTCCCTCCCACATCCCGAACAATCAATGCCTTTGATTTCTATCAGTGTTGGATAGCAACAGTGAACCAGTTTCATATTAGACATACGTTATTAACTGTTCTTTCTACATAGATGCTAGCCTTTTTTCCCCTGTTGCATTGCTGTGTTCTCCCATTTGTTTTATACTCCAATTCCAACCACTAAAGTTTCACTGCATTTCTTCATCTCTATGAAAGACTTTTTCCTTTCTTTTTATTTCTTCATATTCTTATGTGAGGATTTTTTAAAACACTTTTACTTTTGCCACATCAATTCTAGCTGTTCTAGTAATTCAGTTCTAGTAATTGTAAATAATTATTTTATGAGAGTCAGAAATGAACCTTATATGTATTGTTCATAGGGTCAAGGATGAGGCTGCAAGGCAGGCTTTTTGTACTTCAAAGTAATCGTGTCCCAGATCTTCTGTCTTCAAAACACACTACTATGAAAAAAGAACCAAAAATAAGGGTGGAATAAATATGTGTTCTATTCTATTGTCTCTTTATCCAGCCACATAGGAGAAGAAAAAAGAAAAAAAATCCCTACAATTAAGAAGGAATCAGGTAGAGCTGTAAGTTGTCTTATGCAGACATTTTGTGGGCCACGTTTCCTGCCAATGTCCTAAACTGGTTATTTGAAATATGATATGTTGTACTGGGTTGTATGTTTAAAATGATGACTTGGCAGTTTGGAAAATATTTGCATGAAACTGGAGTTTCTAAGTTAACAGCGTACTCCCACTAAGGACTGATTGGTCAATAGCAATAGTAATAGTTTTTTTCCCCAAAATTTTTTACTCATGTACCTAAGTGTATTACAAGATATACTATGCAAACTACAATATTTCATATACAAATTAAAATACAGGATACAGTTAAAATGGAATTACTGCTCAGTACAACAACATAATGGCAAACATAGTTTCATTAGCTAGAATCTAATTGCTGCAATAACCTCCACTAGATATCATATATTCTTAATAAGCAAATAAAAACCAACCAGCAATGCAATTTACATCAGCCATTTCAAAGTTCTGCTCACCACTACCGTCCATAAAATAATAAACACAATGGAGTGATAGTTTTATAGCACTGCAAAGAAATGGCAGTCCTTCCACTAGCATGAGTGTGAAATAACACTGTTTTAGTCCCTTTTCCTATTTTATTAATTTGGGGTTTAATGAAAGGCTCAAAAGCAATCAATTCCACAAGCCCATTATAAGATTCATAAAAGCCCAAAATTAAGGTGTTGCGGTCATAATGAATAGAATCATCACAGGCTCCAGGCTGAGTTACTTATCCAGGCATAAGGGATTTATAAAATATTGAGATGTATAAGAAGCTAAATTGATAACATGATTGAACTGGAAGCTCTTGTAGTACTGCTTTGTATTCAAATAGTAAGAAAAAAGTGGAAGTCAGAAATCCAACCATAAATGAAATAATAAATCAATTGTTCCAGTTTTAGAGAATATACCTGCTACTTGTCCTCAAACTAGAAATTCCTTTTTTAAAAATTCATATTATACCTTTAAGTTAATACACTTCATTCATTGTGAAGCCATTGTGTATCAGAACTCTCATGTCCCTGGCAACTGTAGATGCTGAGAGAAACCAAAAGCAGGAGTAGTGAAGGAGAGGGAATATAGTCAGGATAAAAACAATAATCACTGCTTTTCTTTTAGTTATTTCTTTCCAAGTACATACTGAGTTTAAAGATTTGGATAGCATTCAAGCCAAGATCCCCACAAAATGTTTCACACTGTTGTAATCTAAAATGAGAATGTGAGTATGTCTGGGTGCATAATGGGAAGAAAGAATCACCTTGAGGAAAAGGAAGAAGAAATTCAACCAAGAGAACGGTTAGATAAAATAAATCTTGAGTCCAGGCCAGAATTGCACTGGAGAAAGATAAAGGGAAGGATGGGTAAGTGCATTCAGACTTGCAGGATTCTCTTAGTGTAACCTTATAGTAAAAAGTAGTATTAGCATGCATAACTTTGATTTCCTAGTCTGGTCTGTCTTGAAGGTCTGATAGGATGCCATTGGCATAAATATATAACTGAAAAGGTAGAATTAAAGATTAAAGAATAAAGAGTAAGTGGAAGTTGCTCCAAATCCTGAGGAACAACAAGTAATAAAGGAAAAACACAAGAGATAAAAGACATCTAGATATAAAAATAATGAGTGATCTGAGAGATAAGATTAAAATTAGAAAATTGTGAGATAATTGATACTAAGCAGAATATCAACATTTTAGATGCCAAAGCATCTAAAACAGAGGTCTTCAAACTTGGCCCTTTTATGACTTGTGGACTTCAACTCCCAGAATTCCTCAGCCAGACATGATAAAAGATGATAAAAAATATTGGTCATGGAAGACTCATATGAGAGTCCCATTTTGAAACCTCCTTAAAAGGAACTTAGAAGTATAAACTATATAAAAATCAAGGACATGCTCACTCATGTGCTTGTTCTCTGCTACCTATGAAACTCTTGCCGGTTAAACCACAATATGTATTAGACAAGAGGCTGATTCTAATAAGAATTGAAAATTGCAAGTATATAAAGCCATCATGACTGAACCATTCAGATTACTCTCCTATTTGCCATGCTGATTTTACTTCAGGTATGCTATATGCCAGTGTTAATCTTTTTTGGACTCGGGACCCCTTCCCACTTTTAAAAATTATGGAGGACCAAAAGAGATTTTGTTTGTATAGGTTACATTTATCATATTAAAACTTAAAACTGATACATTTGTAGAATAGGCATTTATTGATTGATTGACTCATGTAAAAATAATATTAAATCCACTAGATACATAAAGTGGTACTTAAAAGTTTGTTAATTTTCAAAATATCTACATAAATATAACATAAAATGTGATCAGTTTTTCACATGTCCTAAAACTAGAGAAAGAGAATCACATTAAACAGACAAAACTGCTGTTTCTTCATCACTGCTGCTTCTGACAATTATTTGCATGGATTTTAATATTTCTTAAGCATAGCTGGCTTTCATGAGAGGGTCTTGAGGGACCCCCAGTGGTCTGCAGAACACACTTCGAGAAACACTGCTATATATTATTTACTCGCCAAAGTGTGTTAGAGATCATAGTTTCCTGGATCCTTTAAAAATGGATGACAACTAAATAAATTACTTTTTATTTTGCAAACATGAGGGAGAGAAGGAAGGAGGGGGAGAGAGAGAGACAGAGACAGAGAGAGAGACAGAGACACAGAGAGAGAACCTTACCTATGTACCACTTAGGATTTAAGTTTCAGAACTCCTGATTTCCTCCATCCTCACTGTGTGAACTGTGCCTGGCTTTGCCCTACTTGATGGTAAAGTGAGAGGAGAGGTTCCATTAAAGTAAACATAGAACTAATATTCAGTCATAGGGAAAAATGAAGTTTCTTGTATTTTGTCTTGGAAACAATCATTCTGTGTTATACACTATGGCTGTTCATCATTTTAAAACTTCAATAAAAATATTTAAAAAATCATTCTTGCAGTCTATCTCAGGCATGTCAAACTGCCAGCCTGCGGGCCGGATGCATCACGACGAAACCGTGCTTTCCCCATTGCCGGCAATGGGGAGAAAGTCGCAATACGTCGCGCGACATCACGTGATGTCGTGAGTTTGACATGCCTGGTCTATCTTAAAAGTTAATAGAATTTGCATCTTGAATCCTGCCAATAAATTAGTTAATTGCATAATCTAATCTATGGTAGGTTGGTCACCGGGACCAGAGGCTTAGTGTTCCAACCTTTTGGACTTGTTTGGGAGCCCATCCTTGGGGAACTTCCTTCTCACCATCCGCTGAGAGAGAAGTTCTCTGAGGATTGGACTCCCACAAAGTCCAAAAGCTCGGAAGACTAAACCTCTGGTCTTGGTGACTGATGGAGATTGGATCTTGCAACATTATACTGGGACATATGTATTTGCTTTCATTTGTAATTATTTAATTTTTTCCCAGGATTTTTCAACTACATGATGTTATTTATAATCTATTATATTTCTTAATTTGGTTCTTACTTTCCATTTAAGAAAATGAAGACTGCTTTTCTAAGAAGTGCAAAATGTTCATTGGATCATATTCACTACAACAAAACAGAGTCAAATATTGCATGATATTAGCAATACCAAATAATGGCGCCTATAGATTTTATAAGGCAATTTACATTTTTATCCATAGGAAAAACATAAATAATCATTTTGCGGTCTATAGCGATAAAAATTAAGTTGCCTCTTAGTTTGTAACAAGAATGACTTTTGAATAAAGTGCTCACATTAATTTTGATTTCAGTAAAATGCAGATATAATTTAATTTACATACATTAAAAGCCTATTTTCATTAATTATTTAAGATTCTCTACATTTTTAATCCAGCTACATTTTTTTCTGATATTTTTGAAGCTTTTTTCAACACCAGACACTTAAGTGATTCTGAGTATCCATTCTGCTGGTAATTTTTTTAAAGAACATCAGAACTGTCTATTGTGGAAATAGTTAAATGGAGCATTAAACAGATGCCCCTCCCCTCATGCATGATAGAGAAAAAGAAACAGACTGATATTATGGGGAAAAAAGTTTGACTCTTTGGGAGCCCTCAGTCTGAGAACAGTCAATTTCCAAGCAGGCTTCATTAATCCCAATATTTCTTAGAGCAGGACAATCCTTGTTCTGACTTACCTTTTATTGTTGTTTGTTTGATGCCTTCAAGTCAGTGTTGACTCCTGTTGACTATCTGGACTACTGAAGTTCCTTGCCAAGTTTTATTTCAGAAGTGGTTTGCCCTTGTCTGTTTTCTAGGATTGAGGGATAGGGATTGGCCCAAGGCCACCCAATTGGCTTTGTTCCTAAGGCAAAATCAGGCAAAATCAGTCTCCCTTTTTTAGCCTGATGCCTTAATCAATACACCAAACTGGCTCTCTCTGACATATCAAATGGTAAAAAATAAGTTTCTCATAACTTCCTCCAGGATGGGCTGGGAACTGATTAGCCAGAAACAATTGAAATTGTGGGTTGTAGATCTGTGTTGAAACAGACAAGTATAATTGCAATTTTAAGAATTACATGAAAAAACCCCAAGGGCTAATATGAAGGACTTACCCCAGGGGACAAAACATTTTTAATGGAAGGAAAGATAACACTGTGAGGTCAGAAGACCCAAAATTCTGCATAGTGTAGGGAGATGCACCACCAGAAGATCTTCTATCAATCTTATTTCTGGACCAGAACATTTTTCTCATCTTTTTCCAAGACAGCATCAGTATAAGTGTTTTCTGCCTACCAAACTATATTTTGGCAATATTTCATTTCCAAATCAGCATCATTCACAAACATCAGTAGACATTTTTATATTATTTGCAGATAGTGGCCTGTGTCCCATCTGAGATGTATTGAAACTTAGCTCCCATCTATCCTACTATTGACAATGATATTGGTTTGTGTCCATAGAGTGGTATGACAGTTACTATATTTCTATTTTGATCTTTTGTTGTATCGTACTTGCTTTCTACATTCTAATGTTAGAATTTTCAGTTCATCATTCTACCTTTTGTTCTTAGTAGGACTCTACAATTCTTTACTAAATGCACAATGAGAATTGTAGCACATCTCTGCTTTCAGGGAATTAAGAGTCTTTTCCTGCTCCTTCCTACTTCTTCAGAGGTCTTTCACATTCTGAATTCTACAGTTGTTAAATCACTTAGTCCAGAGGTTCACAACCTTTTGGCACCAGGGACCAGTTCCCTGGAGAGAGTTTTTTCTGTGGACTGGAGGGGGCGTGGTTTTGTGTGCTGCCCTGCATCTCGCGGATGGGGCTTTGCTTGTTTGTACGGACTGGTTGCTGGCGTGCCACGGCCTGGTACTGGTCCATGGACTGGGGATTGGGGACTCCTGACTATGTCAACCTCAAAAAGACTTAGCTGTTTTTCTTGTAGTTTTTCACTTTATTGGTGCGGATCTGGACACAAGATGAGACATTAAAGATTGTGCTTTTTCCATTTGCATGGATTCTGCTTCTCCATAATTCGAATAGTCTTTTATGTTATTATGATGAAAATTATAATAGTGTAAATAAAACTATTTGAATTATGAAGCAGAATCCATACAAATGGAGAAGCACAGCTTTACAGTTATAATTCATAATACTTCTTTAGTACCAGAGAACTTCATTTTACTCTTTCCCAATGTTATTAGGATATATGGCCTCCATGATGGCTATTATCTTTTTGCCAGCTTACTGATGCATTGGTTCTTATAATTCTTCCCAGCTTACATACTCTCAGTACTAAAATAGCCATTTCACAACCATTTCTCAATTCCTTCCAGTGGTGGCTATTACAGATGCCTTTTCCGGGCATATTCATTGCAACTTGGACTTCTACCACTACCCTTTCTAGGGACCAAAATTCATCAACCTGCCCTCAATGCTCTCACTCTTACGATGTGGAAAATGTGGCCCTGTTTCAGTACCAGTAAGATTGCTGAAGTTATTGTATTTTGCAAATAATCTATTAGGGAAGCATGTAACTACATACAAAAGAATTTCTCCTCATTAGTAGAAAAGAATTCTGTCACATGTGACATAGATCTTATCCTGGCTTTTCTCATTGCTTTAAAAGAACAGGATCTCTCCTTGTTGACTATCAATGGCATGTTGGCAGCAATCTCAGCATTTTGACTGCCAGTGAAAGGACCCTCAGTTTCTTCTCACTCTAAAGTTAAACATTTTCCTTAACTGTTTATTATGCAAGTACATTTCATTAAAGACTGAGGCCCATTTGGAGCCTATCCTTGATTTTTTATATATTGTCTAAAAACATTTTGAATGGCTGACTCAGCCTATTTCAGCCTATTTGCTGACCAGAAAGTCTAGATGATGATGATGATGATGATTTCAGCAGAACAGGTGAACTTACTTACTTACAAGCTCTTGAATCAGAGATGCTGTATTGAGTCTTTTGTGAGAGTAAAGTCATTTCATTTTCTGACATCCCCTGTCAAAATTGCAGCCTTTAATTTAAAGCAGGATAATATCTTTTTCTCCACCCTATCTATTTTCTTCTGAAACTGAAAGTACTCACTTTCTCCTGCAGCAGAATATCATTTTATAAAGAGCCTTACTTCTTTGTCTGTTTAAGGCACTTGAAAAGTACAGTCAGTTTCTTCCCAGCTGCTCTCTAGCAGTTTTCTAACATTTTTATTGCTTTATCACCTGCCATTTTGGTTCTGGCATTGATACTTGCCACTATGGGAACTTTGTAGAGCAGTAATTCTGGTTTCATCAAGTCTGAGACTTGATATATGCTCAAAGGGATATAACTTTGGATTAAGCAATTCTGACTGCTTCTTGGGCTATGTAACCTGCCCAGGTAATCAAGTCATTTTCCATCTCTATGTTTGAGTTGTAGAGACAATAATGAAAAACCTCATGGTAACTCTTCTTTTCTGAATGATCCTTGTGAATTCATGCTAAACTCTATTTAAAGTAGTTTGCCTTTTTCCCGAGATCACCATAGCACTCGATGGAAAAATGCAAGAGGATGTGCCAAATTCACTGAGCAGAATGTTCTGTGGAAGGTCCCATTTAGTTCCAGGCCATGTTGTCTAGAGTGGTTTGATGGTTTCTGAAAGTAAGACCTCTGAACTGGAAGCAATCTGGATTTGCACACGTTCTGGACATTTATGTTTAGAAACCACCAAATCACCCATGTAGTAGGATGAGTTCCTGGGTTCTTGGAAATGTTCTGTTCCTGGATCAGTGAATTTTGCACATTTCTTGGGCATACTACAGAAATATTCTCACTAAAACTCTCTCATGAGCTCTGGAAATTAACAAAGATGTGTGAATTTAGAAATGATTACTTACCGGAGTTAAATAACCAGATCTAAGAACTCTGTGCCAGTTCTTTCCTTGGCATCTATTTTTTCTGTATCATTTCTTTCATAGAATGGTATTCAATCCTTCTAAGTCTTGCCTACAGCCTGAAGTGGCATAAAGGTTATTATCTTCATAAGAACTGAAGCCTAGGTGACATACGATGCTAATTTTGTATAGTTTCTTCTCCCCATTTTACTGTACAAAATTCAAGTACCTATCTGCAATCTCTGTTCCTTCTGTTCTATGGATTTTCTTGTTGTTGTTAGCTGCGAAGTCGTGTCCTACCCATCGCGACCCTATGGACAACATTCCTCCAGGCCTTCCTGTCCTCTACCATCTTCTGGAGTCCATTTAAGCTCACGCCTACTGCTTCAGTGACTCCATCCAGCCACCTCATTCTCTGTCGTCCCCTTCTTCTATTGCCCTCGATCTTTCCCAGCATTAGGCTCTTCTCCAGTGAGTCCTTCCTTCTCATTAGGTGGCCAAAGTACTTGAGTTTTAGCTTCAGGATCTGGCCTTCTAAAGAGCAGTCAGGATTGATCTCCTCTAGGACTGACCGGTTTGATCGCCTTGCGGTCCAAGGGACTCGCAGGAGTCTTCTCCAGCACCACAGTTCAAAGGCCTCAATTCTTTGGCGCTCAGCCTTTCTTATGGTCCAACTTTAACTGCCATACGTTGCAACTGGGAAGACCATGGATTTTCTAGCTACACATTTTCTTTCTTTAATTTTGGTATAAAATTGTAGGAAATAATGAACATGTAAATTGAATAGTAGTCTAGTATTCTATACCTACTTTGAATTTTCTTTAGTTTGAAAATATTTGCAAGTATGGGTGTTGGAGGGACAGCACCAGTGCCAGCTCAAGGAAGAATTTGCATTAGTAGATGGTAGGGTAAGAGATGATGAAGGGAATGAACAGGGAGAGGTGACAAAACCAGGAGAAGTAGGGCAAAGGGGTGGAAGAACTGTAAGGATTAGAGTTAAGAGTTACTTGTGAGGTAGCAGTAGAAATAATGGATGGTTGAAGAGGAGAGTGCAAGCCTAAGGCAGCAAAAGCAACAACAGTGGATGGTAACTAAAAGTTGGTGCAGAATCTTGGGAATATGGAAAGCCTACTGCCAGAGACTTGTACATCTCTCTGCTAAAGCATATTGAATTTATTTGTAAGGTATTATTTACATTTGTTGTGACTTTTCAATTTAAACATCATCTGATAACCAAGTAAGGTTACTTGATAACCAAGTAAGGTTACTTGCATTAGTTACGAGTTAATGAGCTGTCTACCTTTGCTTTTCTTCTCTTTTCACAAGCACTTTTCCACATGCTGCAGTATTTAAAATAAAGTGGGGCTGGGGGAAGGATTGCTTTTCCATGTGAATATGTGATTTGCAGATTTGGGGTGGTTGTGGCTGGCATTTCCAATGGAGCTGACAGTATTTTATTTCTTATTGTGCTTCAGAGGTTGTGTATGTGTAGTATGCTGAGTTCTCCAGAACTTGGAGCTGAGGGATGGGTTATGAGATTTATACCTCCAGGCAGAATTATCCCTCTCTCTGGGCACTTCCCCAGGAGGGTTCTTTACCAGTTTGAAAGCAACTCTGGATCTCAGTGTTCCCAGTTGGCAATAAGTGAGAGCAGATCTAATTTGCATTTGAATAATCAGTGAAGGGAGTATTATCTTTTTCAACACTTTGAAATGCTGAGGTTGTAGATAGTTCCATTCCCCATTGGCAGGAACTCCTGTCTTACCCCACCTCCTGGCTTCTGAACTCACACCAGCCATATCTCTTTCTCACTCATCTCTCAACAGAGCTTCAATTTAGAAATATCTCTGGGGACCTTCTGTTTCCAAGCAATCACTTGGACAAGAAAACAACCGGCAGTAATGCAGTGATTTACAGCTGAATGGCCCTTGCAGAAGAGAAAAGAGAAACAGATAGCATTCTAATCCATTTTGGCCCAGTTCACTTTACCTAGGCCACAGTATGCACAGAAAAAGTTGCAAGGCCCTCAACAGTCAAAGCAGCCCAGATCATTCCTGGCTGTGTTTCCCTGTTCATCCACCAGAGCTTAATAATCAACCATAGTTAAAACTACTGTGAAAAATGCCTAGCTGTAAAAATGTTGATCCACCATCCAGTTGGCGTCACAATTTTCAGTGAGTTTTAAATAGAAATAGAATGAACAGCATCTCTGCAGCTGCTTTGAGCCACCTTGTAGCAACTACTCGGGAATTTTGTTGAGTGCATACAATAGGCTGTAATGTTTTCCCCGTTTGTGTAAAGTGGGAACAAGGAAAATCTAGTTATTCCAGGTACAACTTTGAAGTTTATATTTTACATTCTTTCCTAAGATTGTTTCGATGGAACACTGTTTGGCTCACGGTATTCTCTGGTTGTTCACAGACTTTCAAGACAATTGTGGGGTAGCTTTAAACTGTTTTTGAGGGTGAAGTGAAAGTGCCTTCTGAGTTCTGCAGTTCTAGGGCTTGTCATTCTGTCAGAAGAGAGAAAATTACTCGCCATGACAAGTGTATTTCTGAACCCATAATAGTTTTGCCCTACCTGACATAAGAGGTATTTCTTGTTCCATTACTGTAAAACTTTGGAGCAGAAATCCAGGATGCTGCTCTTAGGGAGAAATCAAGTGAGTGTAGTGGACCACTTCTAGCCAACTAGTTTCATTATGCCTAGTGATTTCCTTTTTTTCTTCTTTTCTTCCTTCAGCCTCTCACTCAGTTAGGGCATAGCAATAGAAGATTTTCATTAACATTACAGCCATCAACAAGGATTTTTCTTCCATGAATTTGACAAAATTGCCCTGTAGGCTGTGATTGCAATTTGTGCATATACACTTCTACATAATTCTTGGGATGTATGCTTTATTGCTTATAATCAAAACACTAGTCTTTTAAAAAATGGATATTTCTGGCAATGTTTTCATAACATTGACAACTTCACATAATTTGTCAGAAAAATGCTCCCAGTGTTCTGAAATATTTTCCTTAGTCTTAGATACGTTTGTGAATACTCTATAGCAAAAACAACAGAGCCTTGTTGCATCTCAGTTTAACAAAAGTATTACTGCATAAGCTTTTTCACAGACCACAGGTGCAAGGGGAGTTGTGTTATATATGCATCTGTTGTTCTGGGAGTGAAATAGAAGAAATAGTAAAAGAGAATTCAGGAGGAAAGAAATGTAAGATGTAGAGACAGAAAAAAATACCAATTAGAATTTATAATTTGGTTAAATAGTTTAGAAATAAAGAATTATTTGATAAAGTGTCAAAGGATGCCTGTGATGTATCTGAAAAATTTGAAATGTTTTCCACGGATCTTAAATTGATCTGCCATCTATTTCTCTCTCAAGTACATTGCTACATGTTAGCTATGAGGCTACTAGAAGTCATTAAATAAGGCAACATGGGAAGGAAGGAAGAAACTATGAAAATGGTCCACATGGGTTTTCAACAATTCATTCTGAAAACTGAGTGCTTGTGGTTTCTAAAAAAATGTAGACTCAGGGATAGTGAAAAACATTTGATTTGTCTAGCACAAGTCACAATAAGAGCTGTTAGCAGTTCCATTGGAAATAAAGGGTATTGAGAATACCTGTTGACCTGATTGGGCTCTCCTGAAATAAATACAAAAGGGGACTACAAAAGGCATAGATCGTAACAGAGAATGGAATGTATCACTAAAAGAGACTAACAGGGGTGAGGAGAATAGGAGACATGGAGACATGCGAGGAAGAACAAATAATAGTTTCCGAGAGACTAAAAGACAAGGCTGGAGTGGAAACAGCAGTCCTAGGAACTGGAATGTTGCGGGGGGGGGGGTTGGTTTGGGTTGTTTTTTTTTTGGAGATGAAATAATGGTCTTGGGAGATGTAAGGTGTGGGGAATGTCCTTTTCACATGCAGGTTTGTCAGCTTTTCCCAGATCCTTAGCTCTACTCAACACCTGATATTCCATTCCCCAGGGCTCTCATTTCCCATTCTAAAGCAGGCAACTCCTCAGCAAAGCCTATCACCAAACGCTCACCAAAACAGGATGTCAAGCAATAACATTCGATGTTAGCAGGAAAAGGAAGATAGGAAAAGCACGCAAAGCATAACTTCTAGCATTCTTTCCAGGCCCTTTATCAGTGGCCGTAGGAAGTGTTTGTTTTCTTCTATATAACATAACAATGTGTTGTATGAAGATACATTTGTCTGCTGTTCTCTTATACTATATTTCTTTTTATTTATGTGTAAGCATGCACTGGGAAACACAAAGTGGGCCATCCAGGTCACATGATTAGGAGGCAGGGGAGCTTGGAATGGAAGAATTGTAAGCCTCCCAGATTCACTTGATTGAGTTGGGTCCTTATAGAAGTTGAATGAATGAACGAACGAATGAATAAATGAATGAATGAACAAATGAATGAATGAATGAAAATGGCAGCCTTCTGAGTTTCTCGTCAGGTGCTTGTCCAGAGCAGGCACGGGCCTGCGGGCCAGATGCGTCATGCTGAAATCACACCCACCCCATTGGCGGCATTGGGGAAAAAGTCTTGATATGTCGTGCAATGTCATGTGACGACGCAATTTTGACATGCCTGTCCCAGAGGGATTCATAGGGCAGTTTTTTCTGTGTTTTTCTTTACAACCGCGATCTGGATCTGGCCCATGCTCCAACTTAATCTTTTTTAAATTTCTCATCCTACCAAATTTCTGCTTAGTTTTTGGAAGGTTGCCCTATTGATGAAGAGTTCTGAACCCCTTTATAGGTAGTCATCAACTTATGACGGTAATTGAACTTTGAATTATAGAGAATCATAGAGCTGGAAGGTACCTTGGAGGTCTTCTAATCCAATCCCCTGCCAAGGCAGGAGACTTTATTGCATCCCAGACGAATGGTTGTCTAATCTTTTCTTGAAAGCCTCCAGCGATGGAGCACCCACAATTTCACAAGGCAAGCTGTTCCATTGAATTATGATTGCAGATTGTGACGTCATTAAACAGGTCATCATGTGACCATGCCAATTTTATGCTCTTTTTGATGGCAGTCATTAAGTGAATTAGTGTGATCATTAAGCAACCATTGTGGTTGTAAACTGAACATAATGGTCATTAAATGAATCTATTGTCCACAATAGGTGTTTTTCCCCCAGAAACTGGAAGTAAAAACCATTTTCTGGCAAAAAAACCAACCCAAATCAGAGTCACAGAACCAGAGGATACTGCAAATTCGGGCAAATGTAAGCCAGTTGCCAAGCCCCCAAAAGGTGACCCTGTGGCCACTATGGGGGGGGCAGCTGTTAGAACTCTGAATCTGGCTCCTAAGTAGCCCTGGGGAGGCCTGTCATTACTTTGAACAGTTGCTAAGCAATCAGTTGTTAAGTCGAGGACTACATGGACATGATTTGTTTCCAATGTTCTTTTGGGCTGGAAAGGATTAAAATTGCATAATATCACTATGGCCAAGCAAGTGGCAGGCAGTCCACTTGATTTATCACAGGGAAAAAAAGCTTTAAAAATATATAATTAAACATTGGCTAATAATTTCAACTCAAAGAGAATTATGAGATAAACTGACAAAAAGAATATTGTAATTAAATTGCTGGGCTTATTCATCAAATTTCAAATTACCAATGTACCATTTCCTACAATTTTTATCTCAAGATTACAAAGGATTGTCCTCCGGTCTACCTATTCTATACAGCTACAATCCATACAGTTACATTTCAAACCAATGTGTTCAGCCACTTTGCAAATGCAGCTTACATGGCACCTGTTTCTATATCCATTTTTGTTTCTGATGCTAGATTGCCCTTCACTCACCCCCTCCCTCCTTAGCTAAATTCCACCAACTCTATAATAAGATAAATTGAAGGTGTGATCATATACTTCTGGTGTTGCCTCATTTCTTTCCTATTTCCCTCAGTTGGTTTGAGAGCTGAGCAGAAATAAATGGCACCATAATGCAGCACTGGATGGTTTGTTACTGGAGCTAGCCAGCTCTGTCACTGCCTAGCAATTGTGTGAATGGGAAATCGGAAGAGAAAGAACGTTCCATAGTGAGGTTAATACTTCTAAGAAGGCAGACTGGGTGGGAGGAGTCTGAATTTGCTGGCAGCCCAACTGCTACTCTTCCATAGCTGCGCTAACTTGCATCCCACCCTCTGTTTGCCTCTTCCCTGCCGTTTTCCCTTGCCAGCAACTCCACCTAACTATCCACTGCTAGTGAGAATGTGGGAAGACTGAAAGTTAATATCTCTGTTCTATTTGGAAGAAGGATTTAATTTTGGAGGAAAAATACTGACATTTTATTGAATAACAGCGCATAAAAGTGTTGGAACAGAATCAGCCCTGGATCTGTCCAGTCACGGGGAGCCTACTAACTGCTTCTGACCTGGCAGTTCTGTTCTTGGTATAAGCTGCTATCCTGATTACATTGCCCCATTTAGGCATATGGTAGGACATCAACAGGAGGCATTACTCCCTGAGCCCATCTGGATCTCCCCCGTTCCAGTTTTCTTAAACTGAAAAACAGAAATGGACAAATGCTTTAATGCCTCATTGGAAAGCTGCAATACACAAGGTACAGAGAATGATTTTGAACGATATTATGATTGTACTACTGTGAAGAAAGTCAGAACCCCCCTCACAGCAAACCAAATCATGAATATATTAAATATCTTTTTAACCCTGTTAATCAGCGGCTGATGTAAATCCAAGCTGGTTTGCCCAGGGACCCATGCTCATTCTCAGTGGCCCTAGGGTCATGGAGAACAGCTGTCACCTTTATCTTCCACTTCATACATTCCCTCCTAGTTAGCAAAGTCCATGCACCAACAAGAATTTTCTGTTTTTGTGTGTGTGTGTTCATGTACTTGTGACATTATTTTAGTTCCTTAAAATTCAAAATCTTTACCCCTTATAGAACCAGACAAAGTAGGTGGTTCTCTAACACTACAATTGTAGGCACACCTTTACAGAAGACTATTGAGTTCAGTGGATGCTACTCTAAAGTAAATGTGATAACTATTTCATTTCAGTTTGGAGTTAGAGCAGAGTAGCATAATGTTTTTTTAATACCAGTTCTAGTAGAATTTTGCCTTTTTAAAATTAAGCTTGCATACACCTTTTTTTTTACTCTTAGACAGTTTTTGAAATTTTATAAACTTGGAATGTTTAAGAATTGTTTGCTGGTATAAAAACAACATATAAATCACAACATTAGAATTGTTTTGGATTATTCTTTAATTTCAGTGCTTCAGTTTAAGAATTTAATCCATATAGAGATTATATAGATCCAAATTAAAGCATCCTTGACAAATGACTGTTCAAATTTTGCTTGACACATCCAGCGATAAGGAACCATCATCTCTCTGGATAATTGATTTGACTGTCAAGCTGCTTTTTCTATTACAAAGGTTCAGCTTTTGAAAACCATTCAGTAGGAATCTGCCTTTCTATAATATAAAATAATTATTCTATGCCCTTCATTTTGGGTTGTTGCTTTTGGTATGATGCCACTTCAAAGGAGTGCTATCATATCTGCCGTTAGCTTTCCCAAGGCTAAGCATTTGGACATGCGGTATGCTCTTCAAATTCAGTTCCCCAAAAGTGCTTTGAAGCACGCATGTACTACTTGTCTGCAGCAATTTTTGCAAATAAATTTTATTAGAAGTTTTTAAAAGAACATAAAAACTTACATAAATACAGAATTAAAGAAAAAGAGAGAGAAAAATGCAGAAAGAAATGATAAATAGAAAAGGGCTTCTGATTTCTTCTGCAGCAAATATGAGCACAAAGGTACCTTTAGGAATACAAAAAGCTGGATTTTTTTTCTGTTACCTAGATTTATTTTTCTAATCATCAAAACAAGTCATGTGCATTTTTTCTGTTTCATGCAAAAAGTCTATAAGGTATTTCCAGTTATTCAGTCAAATGTAGATATCATCTTTTCTCTAATCAAGGATGTCAGTCTAGAGATCTCTGCAAAATCCATCATTTTCACTAACCATATTCTTTGTGTAACAATACTTCATTTAGTCTCCATCTGAAAGAATTCAATTTTATTTAATAAACCAGACTCAGTGAATTAGTCTGAAAAAACCTTTGAGAAAATCTCCACTTTTACCACTACTAGTTTTAGTGTCTTGAAATCCAAAGCATGTCTAGTCTTCAAAAGGAACCATATTTTTCGAAAAACAAGATAGTCCTCGACCTTTGATCATAATGGAGCCTGCTCATTAGGGTCATAAGCAACGATGGCAGTTAAGATAGCCTTGCTTAAAACCCCCACATCCCCTGCTTTAAATGAACGTGTGGGTCATTAAGCAGAACATGGGGCACCTCAGGGGTGAGGGGTGACTTCGGAGGCCTAGCTCCAGCTTCTTCCACTCCCTAAGGTACTCTGTGCTCTGCTTCTCACCTCTTAGGGTCCCCACAGCTCTTGAGACTTCTTTTGCCCCTTCACTGGGTCCTTTTTCTCCCACCAGGTCACCACACGGCTTGGGCCTCCCTCCCACCCTCCCCCATCTATTTTGCACATATTTTTTGAAAATCTCGGGAGCTCCAGAGGTTTCCTCAGTGCTGTGCAGACTTTATGTGGGGACCAGAATGGAACGGTCTATCCCTCGGCTGTGTGATAACCTCCTGGAAGCAACTGCCATTGCGGTGTGACCACTGGGAATCTGGGGCATGTTGAAAATGGTGATTCTGAAACTTTTGAAACTTTGTTCTGCTTCTCTAAAGCTACATAAGGAAGTACGGCAGCCACTTCCAGCCCAAGGGTAAGTGGTTTGTCCTCCTTCCGCAACCTTAGTTCGGAGAACTTCAGAAGGTATGTGTGCACTGGATGATGGGTGGGTAAAGACCAAGTCCAAAGCCTTTGGGGTCCCAGTGGGTTGGGACTGGGGTGGGAGAGGCCACATCCCTGTAGTCAGTCATGAGGGCAAATGGCTGTGGGGGTGCTGCAGCAGCTGCAACTTTAAAACTGAGTAATAAGCACCTTTTGGGGAGATGTGTAATAACTTCAAACAGCCTCTAAGCGACCAGTTGTTAAGAAGGACTACCAGTATGCTCTCTTGTGCTGCCATTTGTCTTGTCTATATAAATAACCCAACCTTCAAATGTCCATCATATCAAGAAAGACATATGATAATTTACCTTGAGTAATTTTGTATTTTTCTCAGAAATCCTATCCACTTTTTTGGGGGGGACTCAGTTCCAATCTTCCATCAAACTCCACAATCTCCACTTTCTAGCTTGGTGCTTAACCACTAGACCAAATTGGCATTTTAAATATTTGTAATTCATACTCTGTCCCAAAATTTAGAAAAGTTCATACCTGTAGTGCCTAATTCAGTTCCAATTTTTCCAATTCCTGTTGCGTTGATATTTTTGTGCAGTTTCCACCAAAAGTACCATATCTATCTTCTTCAATAATATGTTATGCCTGTCTAAAAATTCTCTTACATTCTAAACTGAATTCAATCTAAATCTCTGAATCTTAAACAAAATTCTTTCTCATTTTCAATAAAGCCAGATAATCCAGTTCTTTTTTCAACTCTTTGCCTTGATCCTCTATCTTATTCTTTAAATTTTATCATTAATTTATTTTACCTCTTCAGATATTGGCTTTTTAGAACTTTCCATTTTTAAAAAATCTTCCTTCATCTTCTCTCTCAATTTACAAATCTTTCATCCATTCTTTTTTCAAAAGCATCCATTTTATTTTCCACCTGTTCAAGCAATTTCTGGAGTATATTTTGTATATCTTTATGTTGTTGTAGCAAGCCATCTCTTGCCATTTCTAGTAGCCATTTTTTTATAATAATTCAAAAGTGAAGGTGTCTCCAGCAAGCCACTTCTTTCCCTCCTTTACTATCTTTTTGTGGTTTTGACATTTTTGTTTTGTTTTGATAGCTCTCTGTAGTTTCGGCCAGAACACACATCCCATCTCCATAGCAAGTAAACATCACTGTCTTCTTCTTTACCTTATCTTTTGTTATGTAGAATCCACCAATTAAATACACTCTTTAAGAATAAACAGCAAATATTTCCACATATATCTGGTCTCATTAGTTTAGTGCAAATTCATACCAAAGTACTGTCATCATAAATAAAAATGATAAAAATGAAAAATAAAAGAACTGTCCCCTTATCCATTTTAAAACTTTCTTACATTTTTGAATCTTTAAATGAAAGTCTCTTCTGAGGTTTGTTTGTTTTTTTTGTAAATTGTAAAAGAAGGTTTAACTCATAGCCTTTGGCCTTATCTTACTGTAGAGAAATCTGTCAGTAGACTAATTATTTTCAAAAGTGATTAAGAAATGATGAAGGCAGAGCTTAATGTCCATCTCTGCTTCACTGCACTTAGGAACATAAATGGAATCCCCAGACTCCTGGCAGCAAAACTCCTGAGCTAAGTGCAAAAATATTTCCATTTCTGCAGTTTACTTACAAAGAACTGCCATTTGGAGTGCACATGGTTTATCTCAGCATATCCCTTTTATCCAGAGGGATTGTGCTGCCCAGAATCTATCTTACAGCTGCAGTGTCTCTCCAAGCCTTTGGAGAGTGTCAGCCCAGAATAATTCCCCATGTGAAGCTCCCACTTATCTGCAACATTTCAAATCAGTTGCATCCATGGAATTATATCTAATATAATACCTACTAAGTATCCCATTTTCCAGAATCTCCTATTATAAGACATTTTCATGCTCCTGATCATTCCTATTGGTCTTCTGGGAACTTGTTCCAATTTGTCTAATTATTTTGTTAAATTGAGATGAAGCTTGGTCAGTCCATAAGAGAGTGAAAGTATTACTACGTGTTTTGGAAATGTTATTAATGCAATCTTTCTTATTTGCAGTCATGTCGCTTGTTGACTTGGATTCTGTTTCTGAGTACAGCTGCAAGATCCTTTTTGCAAGTGATGTCAGCCTTGAGATTTTTTTGGTATCCCCCAATATGAACCTGTTCATTTGATTTAATTTTTAGTGAAATACTTTACATTTGTAATTTTTTTTCTAACTCTGGAGGTCCCTATTGTATTGTCCTTCTCATCAACATTTCTATTTGCAGCTATCATTTTACATAGTCTGATTTTGTTTATATTTTTTTAAATTAAAATAAATAAATAAATAACCCTGACTTGATTCTACACAGAAATGATTATTGATGCTATTACCCCTGAGTGCCATTTCTGTCTAGCTATAGCTAGAAATATACTGCAGTTTCTGAGGAAATTCAGTGAATGAACTGGCATATGGAATTATGCTGCAGCAGGATAATTTAGATAGATGGGAGCATTCTATCACAAATACCGCACAGGCAAAAGGACAGCAAAGTGATCTTATATCACCATCCTCAGTGAACTATCCAGCAGAGCTTCATTGAGTAGTGGGTGAGCTGCCCAAGGATAATCCAGTGATGGAGATCCTGGTCACAAATCAATCACCTATTTAATAAATTTGTGAAGATAAGGTTCCTTGTATCTATTTCAGATTAAACCCTACATTTAATTAATAACCTATTGAGCTTATTAGGGTACTTCTGGCCAGAGATGGTGGGATTAGTGCCAGTTACTAAGGAAATCAATAGGGCACCAGTGGAAAAGTAATTACTAGTTCTCTGCTCCTTGGTTCACCGTGGCTGGTAACATTGACCAATGAATTACTCTTTGTACTTTTTCGATGCAATCTGTGAAAAAGGTTATGATGCAGTTTCTCATAAAAATATTTTATATTTTAAAAGTTTTTTAAATAACTGCCACTAAGTAGCAAATAAGCTTTCTTATAATAAGCTGATTTTATAATTTCTTACAATAAGCTGATGGACAGTACTGTGCCTGATCAATTAAAACTCAAATGGGTAGGTAGTGATTATAGAACCATTTCACTTTAGCTTCAGGCTTAGGTATAGCACCCAAATAGCTTTGATTATTCTGATTGATGACTTATTGGGAGAGAGAGAAGCTCTTTATGTTCTTCTAGTGGGCATATTTTGGAATTTTGAGAATATGTCACAGATACTCTCACAAAATGGCTACCACGATGAGCTTGTTTATTTATAAAAGGTCTACTTTGGTGGGCAAATCCCAAAATAGCCACTAAACAGAAGGTAAATTGATGATTTTTTCCTCTTATCCATATTCATGTGTGCAATTGTTAAAATAATTGATATTCTAGGTTGCTGAGAAGAGAATGTTGCTGTAGCACTTTTTGTTCTTCCATACCCTAACTGAACAAAAATATCAACTTTTATCACATATGATAAACATGTGGAAGCCTGGGAAAGGGCAGCCACTGAGGCACTTGACCGGGTTGTACCCTTGCGGCCCCTGACCCGGTGCAGATCCCAGCGAGCTCCATGGTTCTCCGCGGAGCTCCGGGAGATGAAGCGTCGGAAACGGGGCCTAGAGAGCTGCTGGAGGTCCAGCCGATCTGAATCCGACCGGTTGCGGTTAAGAACCTATATTAGGTCTTATCTCGCAGCGATGAGGGCGGCGAGGTGTAATTACTTCTCTACCCTCATCGCATCTGCAGATAATCGCCCGGCCGCCCTGTTTAGGGTGACTCGCTCCCTTCTTAATCAGGAGGTGAGGGAGGATCCCTTGCAGGGTCGTGCCGAGGAATTTAGTCAACATCTGTCGGATAAAATCGCTCGGATTCGGACCGGTTTGGACTCCAGCTGGGCAGAGTCTGGCGATCAGGACACGGGCGGTCTTGTCAATGTTATCTGGGAGGAGTTTGATTCTGTGACCGCTGATGAAGTGGACAGGATTATGGGGAGGCTGAGCTCCACCACATGTTTATTGGATCCGTGCCCTTCTTGGCTGGTTTATGCAGCTAGGGAGAGGACACGAGGCTGGCTCCAGGCGGTTATATCTGCTTCTTTGAGTGAGGGTAATTTCCCCACCGTCTTGAAGGAGGTGGTGGTGAGACCTCTCCTCAAGAAGCCTGCCTTGGACCCAGCTGTATTGAACAACTTTCGTCCAGTCTCCAACCTTCGCTTTCTTGCGAAGGTTGTTGAGAGTGTGGTGGTGCATCAGCTCCCTCTGGTCCTGGATGAAGCGGATTATTTGGACCCTTACCAATCGGGTTTCAGGCCCGGGTACAGCACGGAGACGGCATTGGTCGCTCTGGTGAATGATCTCTGGAGGGCTCGGGATAGGGGATATTCCTCTGTCCTAGTCCTATTAGACCTCTCGGCGGCTTTCGATACCATCGCTGCGGCGTCTCAGGGGATTGGGAGTGGGAGGCACAGTTCTTCAGTGGTTCTCCTCCTATCTCCTGGGACGCTCGCAGTCGGTGTTGGCAGGGGGGCAGAGATCGGCCCCTAGGTCTCTCGTTTGTGGAGTTCCTCAGGGGTCGGTCCTCTCACCTCTCCTGTTCAACATCTACATGAAACCGCTGGGTGAGATCATTCGTGGTTTTGGAGTTGGGTATCATCAATACGCCGATGATACCCAACTTTTCATTTCGACCCCAAACCACCCCAGTGATGCCCTCGCTGTGATGTCCCATTGCCTGGAGGTGGTTCGGGTCTGGATGGGGAGGAACAGACTTCAACTCAACCCTGACAAGACTGAGTGGCTGTACATTCCGGCATCCCAGGACATTCAAAATGTTCCATCGCTTTCTATGGGGGGTGAGCTCTTACCCCCCGTGGATAGGGCTCGCAACTTGGGAGTCCTCCTAGATTCACGACTTACTCTGGAAGATCATATAGTGGCCGTGACTAGGGGGGCTTTCACCCAGGTTCGCCTGGTGCGCCAGTTGCGGCCCTATCTGGACCGGGATGCCCTGTGTACGGTCACTCATGCGCTCGTGACCTCTCGCCTAGACTATTGTAATGCTCTCTACATGGGGCTTCCCTTGAAGACCACTCGGAGGCTCCAACTGGTACAGAATGCGGCCGCGAGAGTTGTCTTGGGAGTTTCCCGGTACTCCCATGTTACACCTTTGCTCCGCGAGCTGCATTGGTTACCAGTTGTCTTCCGGGTGAGGTTCAAGGTCTTGGTTATGATCTTTAAGTCCTTACATGGCATGGGTCCGGGATACCTCGAGGACCACCTGCTGCCGGCGTCAACTCCCCTCCGCCCTGTGCGTGCCCACAGAGAGGGCCTCCTCAGGGTGCCTCCGGTCAGGGAATGTCGACTGGTGGCCCCCAGGGGGAGGGCCTTCTCTGTGGGTGCTCCGGCATTATGGAACCAACTGCCGGTTGAGCTCCGGATGGCATCGGACCTTCGATCCTTCCGCCGCGGGCTGAAGACCCACTTATTTGAATTAGCTGGTCTGGCCTGATGGGGGAATATGGGTTTTTTAATTGGTTTTTATTATTCTATTATTGTTGTATTTTAATTGGGCATTGGTTTAATTTCCTTTTAATTTTTGTACTGCTATTTATATATGCCCTGTGAACCGCCCTGAGTCCCTTGGGAGAAGGGCGGTATAGAAATCAAATAAAATAATAAATAATAATAATAAATAATAATATTCTTCTCTTATGCAGCAGTATCCAAACAGTAAACTCCAATGAATAAAAAAATTCAAAGTGCTGTCAGATCACATTAGCCTTACTTGGGCTATGAAAAATCACATAGGAGGGACCCAGTTTGAGTTAAATATGTTGGAATATATTGGAAGATAAACCAAAAAGAGAGAATCACTTACAAAATACTTTGCTTAAATTATTAGTTCTCTGTCTAGAAAACCTTGGGTGATAATTATTGCCTATATCCTATTCAGATCAACTTAAATATTAAGTTTCTTCAGCTTCCATTGGATTTTTAATATTCTAATATGTGTGTGTGTGTGTGTGTGTGTGTGTGTGTGTGTGTGTGTGTATACCATTTCAGACAAATGGCTGTCCAGTCTCTTCTTAAAAACTTCCAGTGTTGGAGCATTTACAGCTTCTGGTGGCAGGTTGTTCCACTGGTTGTTCCACTGGTTCCACAGTTATTGTGTACAAAAAAAATAATAATAATCTTTCTTTGGTCTTTTCTAGTTGTCTATCTATTAGTCTTAAGGAAAAAAAGTTCTGATTTCAGTTGAATATTAATCTTTAAAATTATTTGATGATTTATTGATAATTTTGGAAAAGTCCTTTGGAAAGAATAGAAATATTAATATTTTAATCTAGCTGAGCTGTGTCTAAGAGTCTTCTGCCAAGTGCCACTAAGAGTTGAGCTAGGGAATATCAGGGAAAATTGATTTTCCAGACCCTGAATTCTCCATACTAATTCTACTCCTCCGTAGTGCTTCCTTCATTTTTCTGGAACTCTGGCCTGTTATATATTTGCACCACAGCAGTTATGCCAAATGGGAAAAAAGAGTAGAATGCCATGGTGCATATAGAATATTGGAACTGGGTACTCAAAGTAAATTAACTTCAGGCTATAATCATCAAAACATCCTTGATCACAAAAAATGCCTGCTGGTTATGGAAGGTTGGAAAAAGATACCTAGTTTTGCTGTTTGCCCCATGAAAAGATTCTGTTTCTTTGCTGCTCCTTTTCTTTTATTCTTTTAAACTAGAAGATTTAGTATGGAAAGCACAACCAATGAGTTACATTTTTTTCTGCAAAGGCTAAAATTAATTATAATTAAGTAATTCTAAATTATTGAGAAATGCTTTACAAAATTTACCTCATATCTGTCTAATTAATGAATTCTACATTCTTGAGAAATGGTTTACAGAATTTCTTTCCACCTAACGTATCTCTAAAGTTTTACATTAATATCCTCAAGAAAAGGGATAGTAGGGTTGCTAAATTTGTCACATTCTCTTCTAGTCCCTCTCTCTACAAACAGCCCCCCAAATGTTAACAATTGTATTTCTGATTTCTATGAAATTTGGCATTTTTAATCCCTATATCACTTTTTAGCTTGAGTACTGAGTTTTTTCCTGCAGAAAATTAAAATAGCTCAAAGCATTTTTTTTTTATTTGCACTGTTTGGAAGAAGGTATTTCTATTTTTTTTCAAATTCAGACTCTGACTCTGACTCTCTACCTCTGAAATGAATAAAAATGTCCAATGCATCTGCCAACAAAAAACTATTTTGCTTTTGCTTTTCAATATATGAAAATGACATGTCAAGGGAGAAGTTGAGTGACTGACAGATTTAATTTTGGAGCACAAGGAATGTTTACCCGGAAGGTCTTTTTTAGTGCTTTAAAGATATAGTGTTTTAAAGATATTGAGTCTTACATAATGGTGTATTTCATTCTGTTCACTGCTTTTACCCACTGAATAATAGAGATCTTACTTGCATAATCTCCCAGCACCTTTCTGTATTAAATTTAGTATGATTGATTCCTACAGAAACAGTAAATTTAACTTCAAGTCTCAATCAGTTTTGTTAAAAATGGAAAAGTCTTCCATATTTCCAGTGACACCAACAAATTGAATCAAATAACACTGCAATCAATTGGAGATAAATCAGCCCTTTCTTTTTAATAATTAGAATCAAAATGGAAATCTTGGTGGTGCCTATCACAAAATTTTAACTGTCTTCTGTGATACTCACCTTTAATTAGGTGTTTCCTATTTAAGTTTCCTTTGCTGAATGTGTGGTCCATAAATCAGTTGATGGGTAAAACACTAATTCATCCCTGCAACATGGTTATTGTTAGATCAAGGTAAGTTCGTGTGAAGTTTGAACATGGGAAGCTGGATGGCATGTGGGCAACAGGAACCAATGTATGGTTCATCTGACTACACTTACGTATAGCGTGTCTTCTCTGAAAGGCCTTTCCTCTCAGAAGACTTACCTGGTGGCATTCTTTGGATCTTTTTTTCTGTTTCGTAATCAGCCTTCTGCAGACGTAATCAGCCTTCTGCAGAAATGTGTTTCCCCCGATTTGAATTGAACAGTGGGGTGAGCAAGCAATATGGTAGGTTAGAATTGTGCTTTGTGAAACAGCAATTCTTGCTGGGAAGAAAGTGGCAGGGAAAAAGAATACTGAAAATACAGATGTGCAAATACAGTAACAGAAAAAAAAATATCATTTGCTCTGTTACATCCTGAGACACAGACATGGCAGCAGGATTAAAAATGAGGTGCTTCAAACCAAAAGAAAAAGTGGAAGACCCTGTCCATCCTGGCTAATTGCCAGATTGAAATCTTTGGTCACCGTGGCAACCAGAGCAACTGGTTTCATTCACTGCTGATTGAGTGAAGCCCATTGTCTTTGATTAACTTGAAACAAGTCCACAGATACCACTATCGTATGATTTATTATAGTGATTGCAGTATTTATAGATGTTTTACTTGAAAATAGTGATTGTGTACAGAAACTGATTGATTGCCCCTATATGTTGATATAGTTTTCCAAATTCTACCCTGCAAGCTTTACTCAATTGTTTGTAGAATGGTTCAGAATATCTTTATACTTGATACATTTTCTCTAGCAGATACAGAATTGAGCATCCACAGTTTTTGTTTTTTGAATCTCCTGTACAGCATTTGAACCATAAAGCTGCACAATTTTTTTCTCTGGGAAAAAGGAAAGAGTAGGGGTGGGGAGCAAAAAATTTCAAGATTTTGGCTTGTTCTTATAGGGAGAGGGCACAGTTACTGTAATAGCATAATTGCTTCCTTTTCCGTATTATCTCTTGCATTTCAGATTCCATTTGTAAGCATTTCACAGCAATCTATATGTTAGATTTAACAGATAGCAGCAAATGTATTGTTTTCTTTTGTTGACACATTAGACAATAATGGCTTCTTTTTCTTCATTAGCTCTATAAATACATAGCAAACCTTCTCATTGTCAGCACTGCAAAGATCTTGGCTGAAGCCGTTTTTGTTTCATTTTCAGTTGCCACAGTACTGGGAGGGGGAATGAGTGGTTTTAAGGTTAGACTAAACAATAAATTGTCCTATGGGAACCAAGGTCATTGCTGCCTGACTTTTGGCGGGCTGAGCCTTCCGTTAGAATATCTGCCAAACTATTCTATTGAGGAACATGAATTACATAGTGCTGGAGTGGGAAGTTCAACTTTGTAACATTGTAACTCTTGTGAGAGAATTCCAGACTTGGTTTCACTTTTGACTGTGCTGATAATTTGTAGCCAGTAAATATGTTCTTTAAGGAAACCCCTTGCCTTGGAATTTTGCTTTTACTGGTCTCAGTAAAACCATGACACTGATACATGTTCATTAGGAATTTTCTGCTGATGCTATAATAGTTTCATTCCACATTGGCAGATATAAAGAACTTCACTAGTATATCTATTCTTATAATAAAAACTCTCATAATCTATATAAATGAAGCTCCAGTTAATTTTCTTCATAATGCATTAGTATTTACTGAAATAGTATTATGAGTTTCACTAACCTTTGTTCCTCAATATTGAAAATGAATGTTTGTTAAAATAAATAAAAATGAATACTGCTTTCATCCCAATCCTGCTAAGTTTCTTGAAGAGGTGATTCCTTAACACAAATGAGAGTCAGCAAATGAGTCTCTCATCCCCACCCTGGAGCAAGTTACCCAGCAGAGATGTTGTCCACCATATTCAACAGCAAGTTACCCTATATGGGCACCATTGTTCATATTTTGCACAGTATGCAGTGTGTTTTTGGAGGCCTCTAGCTGACCTCCCATTCGCTTAAATTTACTGCACGATCAATAGCTTATTGCAGGCCGTCCTGCTCAGGCTGGCAGAGGAGCCTACTGTGGATCCCATCAGTCAAAGAACTTCACCTGTTGGGTTCCAAAAGAAGAGACTTCTCTGCCACAGCAACTGCCCTTTGGAACATCCTGCCCACTAGGGCCCCCAACCTCCTGTCCTTCCATAAGAGTCTAAAGAGCTGGCTCTGCAAACTGGCCTGGGGACCCAATGGGGGACTTCAGCTCTGCAGGTGACAGTAGATTCCATGCCCCCCTCCCTCCGCTCTCTGCTCCCCACTTGTCCATCTTTTTTAAAAACTAATCATATTGATGTATTTACTTTGTTTTTCTTTGTTTTCATTTTCCTTGGTTATTTTATTTGTCCTATTTTACTTTCACTTTGTTTAAACTTTCTTTTTATTTCTTCATTTTTTATGGTGGTGAGCTATGGGTCCGGGATATTTGAGGAAGCACCTGCTGTCAGCATCAAGCTCCCTTCGTCCTGTGCGCTCCCACAGGGAGGGTCTTTTCAGGGTACCGCCGGTAAGAGATTGCTGGCGGACAATACCCAGGGGGAGAGCCTTCTCTGTGGGTGCGCCGGCCCTTTGGAACCAGCTGCCTGTAGAGCTTAGGACTGCCCCTGACCTCCGTTCATTCCACCGGGACCTGAAGACCTGGCTCTTTGAGCTTTCTGGCCTGGACTGAGGGTATTAATTGGGGTTTTAACTGGTTTTAACTAGGTTTTTTATATTCAAGGTTTAATATAATCATTTTAATTGTTTTAACTTTTGTAATTGTAGTATTGTTTCTTTTAAAAAACCTTGTGAACCGCCCTGAGTCCTACGGGAGAAGGGCGGTATATAAGTCTAATAAACTAAACTAAACTAAACTACCTAGAGTAGCTCGGTGAGATAGGCAGCAAATAAATTTAATAATAACAACACATAAACTACATAAGTAAGCAACTCCATAATCAGACAAAATTTGGGGCACTCATAGCAGCAGTCATAATAAGGCATCAATGCCAATCACCCAAACGCCCAGTTAGCAGTTCTTTTATGCACTGAATAGCAGGATATGAAGGAATTTCTGCTTCCTTAAGTATTAAAGATTTTCTAGGGTAGATCACACAATAGAAAGGGAAGGATGTGTGTCTTTAAATAATCTTTCCCTTATTGTTGTTTTCCTGAGGTTACAGAAAATATATGCTCAAAAGATTGCTTTTTGTTGTGTCTCATTCCTGCACCACCAGTTTTGAAATTCTTTGTTCACTTTTCTCTATAACAGTGGATGAATAACTGCAATAGGAAATGTGAATCTAAAGGAATTTTTGTTACTGTAACTATCTCCCCTTCTCCTTCACATTTAGGATCTTATACTTTCTTATCTCAGTTTACTTCTCTTTGTCCAACTTTTGGTAGAACAGCCTCCCCCTGGAGATCAGAGCAGCTACCTCTTTAGTGGTCTTTGGAAAGCTTTTGAAGGCCCAACTGTTTTGGAGGCTCTTTCTCTGATTTGTTTCAGTGTGATGTTGACTTCTGTTTTAATCTGTCTTCCTTGTATTGTTGTACTGCTGTTGTGTTTTCGTCTTTACTAGCTATGATTTTTTTCTATGTACAGTAAGCTACCAGGAATTGTTTTGATTGCAGCACCTGTGGAAATATGTTTAATAAATTAATGTAAATAAATATAAAATGCACAAATGTACTACATAATATACTCAATAGCTAAGAGTATGCACTGGGAACGTAATTAATTTGTAAATTATTATGACGCCTTCTCTATTTGGCTAGCATTCAGACCTTATAGCTCCCTTGCTGCTATGTCAGATGAGGAAATAGTGTTACTCTTTTTGGCAAGCAAGCAAGCAAGCAAGCAAGCATATAGAACAAGCCTCAAGACAGTTAGTTCAATTGTACACTATTGCTGTTGCCATTCAGAGGCCTAAATATTTATCTTCCAGACCCTCAATAAGTACACATGTGTTCTGCTCAAGCCAGCTGGTTTAAAAAGTTTGATTTCTTTAGCATTTATTTCTGAATCTTTCTATATTTTTGTCTATATGTATATTGTTTATGTATTTATGTTTTATACTGTTTTCCTTTATACTCATTTTCTGGTTATCCATTTTAGGTTGGTGGTTTGTGACTATAGTAAATATCAATCATCTAACGTGAACTATGAAGGCATTGGTTTAAATAATATCTCACTTAAAAATATAGTTCAAATTTTTGTAAGAAACATCCAATTGTACTCTGTAACACTCATTTTTTTTTCCAGATACACACTATATTTCAGTCATATTTATGATTTAAGTTAAATCATTGTCATTAAGTCTTGAAAGTAACATGCTTTGGACCTATATCAGGACAATAGAAACCTATATCAGCATTAATATATTTCTAAATTATTCGTTTTTATAATAACAACAATAATAACAATCTTTGATCATTGCAAGACAGGTGTAACAGTTTTTTTTCTTAACCCAAAGATTCCTTTTCAATGTTTCAGAGGGATGTCACCTGGACCAGGGCTTTTCAACCAGTGGTATGGGTACCACCTGTGGTACATTGGCACCTGGCAGGTGGTACGCGACCATCCTACAAAAGTGGTAGTGGGGGTGGGGGGGGAAATGAGCTGAACTGGTGACCGGCAGCACCGCACAAGCCTGAGTGAGAGATGGCTGTAGCTGCAGGGCTGTCAGGGCTCAGTGGTAGCGCCGATCAGCTGGAATGTTGCAGCTTCTCCAGGGTCTTGTGATTTACATTCAGATACTTGGCAACTGATTCATATTTATGACGGTCACAGTGTCCCAGGATCATGTGAAGTGACCAAAACCTACTGCAACCACCCAGAAGACGGGAGGAATAAAAACCAAACACCCCCCACCCCACCCCCGCTGCCAATCCTCAACAGAAATGCTCACAACAGTGAAAACCTCGGACAGGAGGAAGAGCGCCACCGGGCGGGCAGGTGTCTTGCTCAGCTGTGGCTTGGAGGGGGGCAGTTTTTTCAGTGCCATTGTAACTTCAAACAGTCACTAAGCGAACTGTTGTAAGTCGAGGACTACCTGTACTTTTTCCTTTTTTGGGGGGTGTCATCAAGTTTTTGACACCTTGCTAGGCGACTGGTGGTACTCGGATGTTGCCCTATCCTAAAAGTGGTACAAAGGGTGAAAAGGTTGAAAAGCCCTGACCTGGACAATCTTCATTTATTGAGCCACAGACAGTGTTAGTTAATTGCCAAGCTTAATCCCAACCCCATATCCGAATTCAAGGCTCATATTTTCGTGTTAATTTGTTCTCTTGACCATTCTAACTCCCTCCTCGACCTCCCCTCTTTCTAATGTCCTGAAGTTTTAAGTAACTGAGGTTCAAAAATGTCATTATGACCTGAGCCCCCTACCCCAAGTGAGGCCTCATTTATAATCCTTGAATTGTTGTAGCAGTGGCAAGAAATGGCATTTTGCAGAGGCATCACTCAATACTGCATAGGAAGTAAATAAAGCTTTCATTCTTAAATCAACAATGACAATTTTTAATCTGCTAGATTGCTCTTGTTTAATCCAGAGGGCACTTGTAAGGTGACATGTTACTATAAAAAGGAATGGAAAATACAAAGATTATTTATTGCATTTCTTTGAACAAAGGATAGTGGCTTTTATTCACTAAATTATAGGTAGCTTTTTCTTTAATGTATCAAAATGGTACTTAGAATTTTGGCAGTGTGTAAATGTATTAAGATTAAATCTTTTAAAAGTTAATTGCATAATCAGCCTGTTTCCTTCCCCCAGGAAAGAAGAACCTTTCCTTGCTTTGGTGCCCAATTCACACCATCACTTATAAATTTATTAAAACAATATAAAATAGAAAAAAATAAAGTGTAATCAGAACCACTGTATAATTTAAAACCAAAACCTTTCCAAGGTACTGCCATCAGAGGTTGCAGTCATGAGACTAATGAGTACGATGAATTAGCCAAAGGTTATATACAGTACTCAGATATCATAATAGATTAGACTATTACAAAATGTATAGCTCTGCTGTGCAAATTGCATTGGTTACCAGTTTGTTTCTTGGTCCAATTGAAGGTGTTGGTGTTGACCCTTAAATCCTTACATGTCATGGGCTTGGTATGTTTTAGAGACCACTTGTTCCCAATTTCTTCTGTCTATCCCACCAGATCTAATACAATAGCTACGTTATGGATTCTATTGCAGGGCTTTTCAACCTTTTCACCCACTGTACCACTTTTAGGATAAGGCAATATCCGAGTACCACCAGTCACCCAGCAAGGTGTCAAAAACTTGACCAAAAAAAAAAGGAAAAAAATGATAAAGTACAAGTAGTCCTCGACTTACAACAATTCGCTTAGTGACTGTTCAAAGTTACAATGGCACTGAAAAGTGAATTATGACCATTTTTCACACTTATGATTTTACAGCATCACCAGGGTCATGTGATTTACATTCAGATGCTTGGCAACTGATTCATACGTATAACATTCAGTGTCCCAGGGTCATGTGATCGATGGCCAGGTCATCACTTAGATTGTGGGGTGCCTGTGGGGGGGAATTCGTGGGTCTCTGGTGGAGGGGAGTGGGCCTGGGATGGGTGCCTTCCCTCTCTCCCATTGTCCCTTCCTTCCTTCTTTCTTTCCTTTCCTTCTCTCCCTCTTTGTCCCTTCCTTCCCTCCCATTGTCCTGTGCTACACCACCCAGATCCCAGCCTGGTTTTGGCAGGTAGCGGCGCTTTCTCATCCACACAGAGCGGCCGGGCAAAGTAAAACCACTGACATCACGGCCCTGCCTGTGCATGCACAAAGGCAGAGGAGAGTGTGTGCGCCTCAGCCTCTGCGTGCGCACACACAGGCAGGGTGGGGATGTCACTGGTTCAGACACATACATTATGAACCGGCTACTTCTCCCAGTCATTTTTCCCCCTACTGGAGCCCAGTGTTTGAGCCAGGTTCCCAATCCTCTCCGTGTACATCGTTGTTCCCATAGCTCTCCCCAGCACTGTCAAGAGATACCCATTTCTGGCTGCATTGCTAACGTTCTTAAGTTACATTTGCACCTGCCCGAAGGAAGAGAGCGATGCTTTTCTCCCTCCTCCAAAGGAAACAAACCCGCATCGCCACCAAGTCACCCTTCCTTTGGGCAAAGTAATCTCTGGACCCAACTTTGAGACTGTTTTAGCCTGAAGCAGAGAGTCGGAGAGCTGCGTCACTCTCACCATTTGGATTCTACTTTTACACCCTGGGAGCAGCTTGCCTTTCAAACCTCCGATATATAACAGAAGGGGAAACCCGCTGCAAAGGAGCCCAGAATCAGCTAAGCCGCACTCAGAAGTCACGCTCAGAAACGCTGATCCCGGCCTCCTGCCTGGCTGAGACTCCGGATTTGAGCCGCTGACCAGAGGAGAACACTGCTGATCAGCTGGGAGGCTGGGAGTCCGGATCCGATGCCGTGGGCCAGCTGGAAGTCCCGGTGGGCAGCCCCGCTGCCGACAAACAGCCAGGAGCGTCGGCAGCCTTCTCTCGTGGCCGCCAGTCAGCTGGGAGTGCCGGTACTTTTGAGCAGGAGTGGCTGTCAAGCCCTGGGCTCCCAGCTGACTGGCAGCCCCAAGAGAAGGTTGCCAATGCTCCCAGCTGTTTGGCAGTACCGTGGCCACCTGCCAGGACTTCCAGCTGGCTGGCGGCGTCGGATCCAGAGTCTCAGCCTCACAGGTGATCAGCGGGGCAACGAGTGGCTGGCAGGCCAGGTAGCCGGGTTGCTGCATGGATCCCCTCCTTGGTTGACTGTTGAGCCCGGGGCTTGACAGCCGCTCCTGCTCAAAAGGCAGGGTTTGGCAGCCAGTGAGGCACTCGCGCAGGGCTCTCCCGGGGCTGGCAGGCAATGGGGGAGGAGCAGGCCAATCGCCTTACAGGTACCTGGGACTCCAATGCGCCTTCCCAGCCATGTGTGCCCCGAAGAAGCGCCGATCAGAAGTCAATCCAGTTGCTGCACAACAAGTCCCTGGGGAGGGTAGGGCCTTGCTCTGTGCCTGCGCGCGCCCTCTGTAGGGTTTGTGCAGGCCACTGCCAAGCAGCATGCTTTCCGGCAGCAAGTGAGCTGGGAAGGAGAGGAGCATGGGGGGGGGGAGTGGAGGAGGTGGGGGGAGGGGGAGACGAAGGAGACACCGCATACCACCAGCCAGGTGCTTGCGTACCACTAGTGGTACGCGTACCATCGGTTGAAAAGCCCTGCTATAAGGGAAAGGGAGAGGGGGGCAAAGACAATATGTCTGCCTTTTCCTTTACAAAGACCTCAGAGCATTTTTCTGATAAAATAGAAGGAATGCCTGCAACTGATGGGTTTGACAATTATGGGCCTATTTCTAATCCATTTTAAGAACAATCCATTTTAGGAAGAGGTCAAATATAATTGTATGGTTTCTAAATCATCATTAGTGATAAGCTGGACAATAAGTTAGGACAGGGGTCTGCAACTTTGTCAACTTTAAGACTTATAGACTTCAGCTCCCAGAATTCCTCAGCCAGCACAGTCTGCAAGTCTTAAAGTTGTCAAAGTTGCAGACTCCTGTGTTAGGAGATCAGGCCAGACCATAAAATGTTTCCAACCAAGATTTCACTATGTATTGGCTGTTATGTTGTCTGAGGGGGTGAGACAAATCATTGTAAAATTGCTTTGCCAATAAAATTAGCTATTTTATGATGAGAACGGTATTGAGAAATATACATCAGAGCCAACTTGAAAGCAAGTTTATAAGTAAGCTACCGTTGCTTTTTTACATTTTATGCCTGGGCTCCCCTTAATTGCTCTCTTCTGACTTCTGGAAAGGGCAGCTCCCTTGTTTTTTGAATTCTCACGGTTGGAGCGCTTACAAACAGCATGATATTTGATTCCAAAGATATTGTAGAGAAGAAATTCAAAAATCATTATTCAAGCATCACTTTAGCCTGGATAAACTTGCCCTCCCTGGATTTTCTTTACTAAAGAGGGGAGACACAGAATCTCTCTAGTCCAGGGCTTTTCAACCTTTTCACCTATTGAGCAAAAACAATCAAAGCAAAGTGATCTCATACACATCTAGGTCCAGAGCCTTGCAGAGCTTTATATGTGACAACCAGTGTCTTGAATTGTATCTGGAAGCCAACAGCAAATTACAGAGTTTGCAACTTTGAGATACAGTCTCTCAACATTATCCTCTAAAATAGGTAAAATTCTGGTCAGTCATGTGATGTCTTATTTCTGGCCTTCTCTACTTCAAACAGCTAATAGGTATGGCAATTCACAGGTAAACTTTTCAAGAGCCAGCTAATGTAAAATGTCCTGAATTCTCACTGTGAAGGCCATAACCCATGGTACATCTGCATTGGTTTTCTATAGCTGAAATAGGTTCTATTTATCCTTAGATTCAGCTCCACAGGGATTGAAAGAATTGAAGAGAAAGAGGGAGTGAATGTAGATAGATATAAAATTTCCTCTCCTCCACTCTCCTCCTCAGTGTGTCTCAGTTTTTCTACCGTAGCTTTCCATCTATAGACATGCAGTGTTGGAACAACTTCTCTAAGATGTTTAGTGTACCCTGAGGAACTGGTTCATCTCACAATTCATAAGATGAGCCTTCTTAAATTGATCAATTAATGATAGTTTATTGCAGCCCATCTCTCTCAAATACAATTGAGTTTGCAATATATGTGCCTCCACTCTTCACTTAATCTTCGTGCAATCTGCAAATTTCTTGATTAGTTATGATTGTTCTTGTAGAATAATCAGAGGCAGTTTTCATCTTCTACATGCAACTGAAATAGTTACAGGAACATTATTGTCAATGATAGATATTGTCCATTTGGCAACCCCATCTGTCAAGAACTGAGGAATAAAATTCTGCTTAAACTCATTCTGTGAAAAAGTCAGCTGATCTAAAAGATATGTATGCTTACATTGAATATGGAAGCCTAGGATTTTTCTGGGATTCATCATACTATCCTAAAAAGCAAAATAATCTGGTTATAGATTCAGAAATGATAAGTGGCATAAGTATGGTAGCTGCATTTGGCTGTTGTGCTTGACAGAATTGCTTCATCATTTCACTAGTGGCATCTGAATGACTAATTCAGCTTGCCCTGTTTGATGGATGATGACATTTTTATCCTATTTTTTAAATATACTGTGTATAACTCAAGGTAGTGAACTTCATTAATACTCCTGCCTCCTTTTTTCCTGAACAACCTTGTTAGATGGGTTGGACTGAGAGTGGGTGACTGGCCCAAAGTCACTCAGCTGCTTTCATGTTTAAGGGACGCCTGGTTTCTTTCTTTTTAATAATATTTTATTAATTTTCCAATTTTACATTTAAGTATTTAAAAAGCAACGTGGTGACTGGGTTAATCAATAGTTCAATAACAAAATCTTTAGTACAAATCTCAGGTTACAACATTAGATATTTCTTCTCTTTTTCCCTTTACATTTACTGTCTCGTATTCAAGCTAGTACAGTTCTAGTTATATCAACTCAGTAAAAACATCATTATTACATTTATCAATAAATTTTAGCTTATACGTATCTTAATTACATTCAATCTTCATAAACAATCCATATCCTGTTATTAATTTTTACCCAATTTTTAGGTTCTCATCAATATTCCAATTTAACCTTTAATATTTATAATTTTCAGGCTTTGGGTAACCAAGATTTCTCTTGTCTCTATTCACAACAAAATACAATATCCAAAATACACATTTTATCTATTTGAATGTAATCTTGTTCTATTTCCTAAAAGTTATCTATTTCCCACCATATTAAATCATATACTTAATACTACAATATCCCCTTTAATAAATCAAAACCTTTATGTATATTACCTGGATTAATCAATAAATCAAACATATTCATAATAATTTTCTTTTTCCTTTTAGGTCTAATTTTTAAATATTAAACAGATAAAGTCCTTATTTTCAACTAATTTCTATCAACTCGATAAAAACATCATTATTACATTAATCAACAAATTTTTAGCTTATACGTATGTTAATTACATTCAATCTTCATAAACAATCTGTATCCTGTTATTAATTTTTACCCAATTTTTAGTTTCTCATCAATATTCCAATTTAACCTTTGATATTTATAATTTTCAGGCTTTAGGTAACCAAGATTTCCCTTGTCTCAATTCGTAACAAAATCTAATATCCAAAATACACATTTTATCTATTTGAATGTAATCTTGTTCTCTTTCCTAAGAGTTATCTATTTCCCACCATATTAAATCATCTACTTAATAATACAATATCCCCTTTAATAAATCAAAACCATTATGTATATTACCTGGGTTAATCCATAAATCAAACATATTCATAATAATTAATCTTCTTTTTCCTTTTAGGTCTAATTTTTAAATATTAAACAGATAAAGTCCTTATTTTCAACTAATTTCCCAATATTTTAAATCTAATAACCAGAATTCCCCTTATCTCAACTTCTCCCTTTAACCCTCTAATTAATAATATGAAATCCCCTCTAATAAGTCAAAACCCCAATTTTCTTCAACCTTATTCTTGCTTTCTTCCTTTGCCACCTAGGCTTCCATATCACTGATTTTAGATCATCAAATAGATCTCCCTCTATTATTACATATGTTATTTGAAATAAAGGAGACCATTTAATTGCCATTTTTTTGGAAGGACTAGCCTATTTGTATTCGTTAAGTTCTTTCCCTTTTATTCCAATTCCCCATGCTTGCCCTGATATGTTTGTCTTCCATTCAATCTGTTCTTCTTTCTCAAATTTCTTCTGATTTATATAGAAAATCATTTCCATTTTCAGTGTTGTCACTTCCTTTTCTGGATTTTCCTTCAGCTGTATTTGTTAATTAATTGAAACCACTGTCTTAATATTTGATTGTCCCACTTATCTGTTATTTTCTGCATTGTTGGTTCTTTGGTTGTAGTTCTTTGGGTCTGTGTATCTAAGCTGGCGTCTTGATCTTTTATGTTAGGCCTTATTTTATCACAAGCTGAAAGAATGGTTTCATGTATTGCTTTCAACATGGAAAGAATCTTTTCCTGGTCTTCATCCATTTCTTTCAGGTGTTTATAAATAATCTTTCTAGTAAAAGTTTTTTTGTCAAGCAAGATTTTATAGTCCAAGGTATTTCAAAATCTCATATAGTAACCAATATTCCACAAATAAAAAGTTAGGAAAGGAATTTCCCACATATAACTCTGAAAGTCAGTAAAGGTTTACATTCACAGTTCAAGTAGGGCAGTTATGCCGTGCAGCTGTTCTCTTACAGCTAAGTCTCTCACAGGGGGTGCCAAGGTCAGAAAAGTCTTATCTAAGGTCTGGGCTTTGAGCCAAGTCTCTTTTGGGAAATCACAAGTTGTAATACCAGTCTTCACCACAAGATGTCACCTATGCCATTTAAGGTTTTTTAAATCCAAAATTTTTCTAATCCTTTTTCCAATTTTATTTCTTTTTTGTAGATAAAAACAAGAGTCTCCAGTAAAAATAGGAAAATTTTTGGTCCCCAAGTTTCAGGAACATTGTTCTTTTAATGCTTTGATTCCCCTGGGTAGTCAGACACCACTATTCTTAGAGGGTGGGATAGAAATTCCCTTCCCTTTCTCCTCACTAGGGGAAAGAATTTCAGGCATCTTTTACAGGAAGAGAAGGTACTTAGGGTAAAGAGAAGATCAGATCTCACCCAGTTTCATCCGCATTGCTTTCGAAGTGCTTGGTGGTGAGTTTGACTTGGGCTGTCTGCAGCCTAGTGTCAGGCCATATTACTATGGCTGGTCTTTCCTCCACCAGTTTGAAGGGCTGACCTAGATCAAGAGGAAGGGCTGCCACCCTCCCATAATCAAGCAGGGGTCCCCTCCTTGTTTGTTGCCCCTACAGGGTGACTTATGACCCTTTCCAGGGTCCCCTAGTGAAGTGAAATCTGACAGGGAAGATGGAGCTCACCTTCCAGCATCTGCAGTGGCCGTGTCGGCAAACCGGAAGTCCAGGTAGGCCTGGTTTCTTGATTAGCACTAGGCAAAGAGAGAAAAAGATTGTCCCTCCCTTGTTTTTTTCTTTTTCTTTTCTTTTTTCTTATCTTTTCTTTGTGGAAATCAAAATATTGTGCATCAGACTCACATTTATTTATTAATTTATATCTTTCATTTAGAAATTCAAGAAACTGAACATTGCATTCCCAAACATCAACAATTCTGTGAGGTAGATTGAACTGAGAGAAAAGAAAGATTCTCCAAACCACCCAATGAGCTTCTGTGACTAAGGTGGACTTGAATCTGGATTCCTCCATTCTAATCCAATTCTTTAACCACAAAAACATATTGCTTGTCATTGTAATAAAAGGAACTGCTTATACTCTGATATTTTGGGGAAAAGAAGAGAGGACTTGTCAGAAATTGATTGTGAAGGGAATTTACCTTGCATATTCCTCAAGTCATGAAAATCTGATTCTGAAAACATGGCAATGTCATTCATTTCAAGATTTCATTTTCCTAAAGACAGGTGCATGTGGTAAATTACCTGAAACTTTGTCCCAATTTATTCACCTAAGTAAGGGAAGGTAAATTGCAAGTTGGTGTTTTGATTAATCTCTTGCTAGGAGGCTTTTTATGTTATGCCTATATTCCAAACCCTTCATTTTAGTAGCATAAATGTTCAGCTAGGACAATATATTTGTTTTTACTACTAAAAGACCACCTCTAAACATAAAAGCTGTCCAGTAGTTCTTGCAAAACAGAAATAATATGAATTTCACCTTTAACAAAAGTTAGTAGTAATGCTGAGTTATTTCGCTCAGTAAATCTAGAATGCAATGATATTTATACCTATAACTACTAAGTTAAAATTCTCCATATTCCTTCTAATGATGTCATGGCATTACTGGGCAAGCTCTTGTGCTTCTTTATAAAGTTGAGAACATGAGTTGTTTAACTTTAACCCCTCAGATAATGATTACCGTACTCCTGCAAGTAAACTCTGGAAGCAGGATGATTTTATTTATTTCTGCAATTCCTATGGCCACCCATCTCAATGACTCTGGGCAGCTTACAGTTCAAAAATATATATTACAGTTAAAAATATTAAAAACATTTTAAAACTTTAAAACAATAAAATCAATAAAAACACTAAAAATTAAATTAAATTAAATATGCATAGGAGTAAGATACTTGTCCAGTTAGCAATATAGCCAGAAAATAGGGCCCTTCAGCATCCCAGGCTTTTTAGGGCCTTGTGAAAGTCTAGCAGAGTTGAGGCCATTCTAATCTCTGAAGGGAGGATGTTCCATAGAGCAGGGGCCACAGTGGAAAAAGCCCATTTTCTAGTCCTTGACAACCAACACTCTTTGGCTGACAGGGTCTGCAGCATGCCCATTCTGCTCATCTTATTAGGACAGGTACAGACTCTTGAAAAAAAGGTGATCCCTAAGGTACCCTGATCCCAAGCCATGTAAGGTTTTAAAAGGTAACTACAAGCACCTTTAATTGCACCTGAAATACACCAGTAATCAGTGCAACTCATGCAGGAGCAGTGTTACTTGTGCCAAATATCTACCCATGTGGCTGCATTCTGCATCAAGTGGAGTTTCTGAATGGTCTCAAGGGGAAGCCCCATGTAGAGCATGTTACAGTAGTCTAAATTGGAGGTTAGAAGAGTGTGAGTTATTGTGAGTAGGGCCTCCCAGTCCAGTATGGGCACAACTGGTGCATCACCCAAAGGTCTGCAAAGGCTCTCCTAGCTACAGCTGCCACCTGCTCTTCAAGCAGGAGTCACGGGTCCAGGAGGACTCCCAGATTGCACTCTGTGGGTCTATCTGGGGCAGTGACCTCCATCCAGAACTAGAGATGGAAGAACCCTGTCTCTTAAGGGGTCAAAATACCCACTGCCATTCCATCTTGCTATATTTGAGTTGTAGCCTGTTTCACGCCATCTAGTCCCCAACTGCCTCCAGACACTGGGATAGGATGTCCGTGGCATAACTGCAAAGGCTTGGATTGAGATACATAGCTGGGTGTCATCTGCATACTGAAGATATCTCACCCCAGGCCTCCTGTAAATGTTAAATAGTGTTACTGTCTTCTGTTCATGAGTTGAAAAGAAACACAAGGAATTCCTTGTTATGGTTACAGAGGCAACGTGGTCAAAATGAAAGAAAAGAGAGGGTGTACTTTGAAGAGCTGCTAGTGAGAACCTCCAAAATATTTATGGCCATACAGTCAGTCTCCTAAGGCAGAGCAATGGCTGAAGTGTGAGTATTTGGAGCAAACACAGAAATGAATTTCATTCCATACTTTTCAATTCTGATTTGTTGACTAAAGAGAAACTACAGGGTCATATTTTCAATTTATTCTCTTTCTAAGTAAGCAAAGTTTATAGTTATCTTGATCATAGAGAAGCTCATTTTATCTATGCTTGCTGAAATGAAGGAAACTTCAAATGATGATTTTTAAAAATTGCTATTTTGTAAAACAAAATTTGTTAAACAGTGCGTGCTAATCTAAAGAAAAAAGCTGATAATTATGAGAAACTAGCTAAAAGTGTTCAGAAAATATTTAAAATTATTTAGGAAGTTTACAGGTAAAAGAGCCTTTTGGTGACTATGTTAAGCTTTTAATCAGCAGTCATAGAAGACATAGTTAATGCTTCATGGCATCTTACTAATGTTATTTGTGAATTATATGAAACCAAAACCAATTTATGCAGAAGATGATGCCCATTGGGAACAGAACTTTCTGTTATTAATTTATGATAACATTATTTCTAAATAGCTATTGTCATGAGACGTAAGATTAAATAATGACTGAATTCAGTCACTTTCATAGTAATTAAAGTGCTGCTAAATATTCTTGTATTTGGAAAGATAAAAGTAGGGCAGTAATGTTGTAATTACTAACCTCTATTATATTATATGGAAGTAGATAAATAGGTATCACTTTGGTGGGAAAAATAATGGCACTAGATCTGCCAAAATGCAAGGTGATATCGGTGGAGGGAAAAAGTCCTGAATGATGCTGCAGAATACCATTAGGCACTTTGAGTGCAGACCTAGGTCGCCTACTGTGGTACACTTTTGGATAGCACTTGAACATGAACCGAATGGACTAGCAGACTTAGGCAGCCAAACAACTACTCTGTATTCGCACTATATTCTCCTGGTCAACGTACCATCCCCATATGTTAAATAAATAAACAAACCTATATTATATATCAAGGTCAAGAAATAAATTTCTTCTAAATTCCATATCAGAAATGCTAAAATCTATTTAATTTGTATACAATTAGCCAACCAAGTATCTCAGTCCTATCTTTCAGAAGCTTTAAAATCCACAAAAAGATAGGGGTGGAAAGTTTCAGCAATGCTGTGAAATTTATTGCTGTTAAAGGAAATGACTGAAACTAGGTCCATCAGAGAGAACATCCTCTAGCCCAGGGGTGTCAAACTTGCAATGTCACATGATGTATCACGATGTATCACGACTTTTTTTCCATTGCCGGCAATGGGGTGGGCGTGGTTTCACCATGACGTATCTGGCCCACGGGCTGGCAGTTTGACACGCCTGCTGTAGCCAGTTCTTGCCAGATGAACCCCTTTTGCCAAAGAAATCTAAAGAGTTCTGTGATCATTTTCCTTTGGGGTAGAGATCAGAAAGGGGTAGAGGGAAGTGGAAAAGTCTGATTCTTGATTAATCTCATCTCCTTTTCTATTTGATGCCCTGGTAATTTCCTCTGGTTTCTTGATCATAAACTAGTTTGCAATCTTTTCTAGGATTCTTTGGCTTTTGGACCATTAGATAGTGTGTCCAAGTTTCAAATGGAAGTAACTTCCACTGATGCTAAGGGAAGAAGAAGTTATAATTCAGGGGGTCTAGTATTCTACACCCCTTCTCCAAAACGGTGTGCTGGTTAAAAGAGTGTTTAAAAGCATTGGTATTTATTTAATTATTTATATCCTTCCTTTATTATTTTTAGAAATAACTTAAGGCTGAAAACATATACAACACACTTTTCTCCTCTTATTTTCACTGCTACAACCAAGTGAGATGAGTTGGGCAGAGAGAGAGTGACTGGCCCAAAGTCACCCAGCTTTCTTTCATAACTAAGGTAGGGCTAGAAATCACAATCTCCTGCTTTCTAGCCTGAAGCCTTAACCACTAGATCAGACTGGCTCTAATGAAGTTTAGTGATCATGTTATCCATTAGAAAACCAACTCTTTTAAGCATGGTGTCTATAAAAATATTCTAGATAATGTTTTCCTTTCATGAGTAGTGGAAGACACAAAAGGATGATCTATGCTTGTTTACTGCTGTGAGGGAAGTGTTGTTGATTGGCAAAGTGGCAATAGCAGAGCTTGAGAAGAAAATCAGCAGGTAATGCTGGAATTCTTAAATAAAATGAAACTAAATATAACCAATGTGAATCTTGGACTTCAAGATACAGATGTTAGCAAGGCTTACTGAGATTTTGTAGCAGGAGAAACTAATAGGAAAACAAACTCAAGTAAGAGTGCCTGAAGTGGAGATACTAAAGCAAAATCTCAAAGTAATGCAAAAAGTACAAAACAAAGAGTTCCAACGTTAAGAATTACAACAGTTAGGACTAGGAGCACAGAAATCCTGGTTTTATCCACATTCAACCAAAAATCTCATTGAGTGACTTTTGATCATACACACTCACTTAGCAGGGTTGTAATAGAGAAATAGGAAGGAGTGCTGTGTTCACCAACCTCTGATGAAATACAGGGTAAACATTTAATAAATTCACATGACTGCATAAAAAGGAAATAGAGGACATCTGCAAGAGGTAAAATAGAAACAGGTCACAAACAAAGAGAATATACAAATAGCTTGTAAGTGTAAAGATGTTGTCAGAAAGACTGAAACTCAGAATGAGCTGTGATTGAATACTACTTCCAATCTGTAAATAACAAGGCAATAAGAAGAAACAGTATGTGGTACCTATTTAATGAAGAAGTAAAATGTTAACAGGTATGTGGAATACTTATTTTGTGTTCAGATCAGATGAACTACATCCTAGGATACTGAAAAAAATCCTGAAGTTTGAGATTATCCATTGACTTTCAGAAAATCTGGAGAACTGGTGAAGTGTCCAACCACTAGAGCAGGGCTTTTCAACCTTTTCACCCATTGTACCACTTTTAGAATATGACAACATCCAAGTACCACCAGTTGCCCAGCAAGGTGTCAAAAACTTGATGACCAAAAAAGGAAAAAAGTGATGAAGTACAGGTAGTCCTTGACTTAAAACAGTTTGCTTAGTGACTGTTCAAAGTTTCAATGGCACTGAAAAAGTGCCCCCCAAGCCATAGCCGAGCAAGACACCTGCCTGCTCACCCGGCAGTGCTCTTCCTCCTGTCCGAGGTTTTCATTTTTTTTCTATTGAAAAGTTTTAAAATACATTTTAGAAACATAAACTCCCTCCCTCCCCCCACTTTCCCTCCCTCCCCCTCCCCCCGACTTCCCAGAGCTGAATACAGGGTATTAACTTTTACCAACTTAAGCTAAAATATGCTAACTAACTAAAAAAACCACTTTAAATTCTATCGCACTTTAACTCCTCTTAAACATAACTAAATAACTGAATAATATTAACTAACTAATAATACATCATATAATACTAATACTTATTCATATGCTAAATGAAACTTTTTAGTCCCATATTGAGGTTTTCATTGTTGTGAGCATTTCCTTTGAGGATTGGCAGCAGGGGTGTGTGTGTGGGGGGTGGGTGTTTGGTTTTTATTCCCCCCCCCCGTCTGCTGGGTGGTTGCAGCAGGTTTTGGTCACTTCACATGACCCTGGGACATTGTGACCATCATAAATATGAATCGGTTGCCAAGTATCTGAATGTAAATCACAAGACCCTGGAGATGCTGCAACATTCCAGCTGATCAGCGCTTCTTCTGGGCTCAGCAGAAATGCCGGGATCAGTGCTGAGCTCCAGCTGGAGACTGGCGCTGATCCTGGCGCTTCCGCTGAGCCCTGACAACCCTGCAGCTCCAGCTATCTCTCGCTCAGGCTTGTGCAGTGCTGCCACCGGTTTAGCTCATTCCCCTCCCCCGCTACCACTTTTCTAGGATAGTCGCGTACCACCTGCCAGGTGCCACAGGTGGTACCTGTACCACTGGTTGAAAAGCCCTGCACTAGAGGATAGCCAAGAGGGAAGATTCTGGAATAGATAATAAAGCAATTTATAAATAATTTGGAAATGATGTAGTGCTTACTAGGAATGTGAGTGCATTTGTATAAAATAAAGTTCTGCATAACTTGGTATTTTTTGTTTTCTATACAAACCTGGTAAATTTCTTAGTACATTGTGAGACTGTGATATATATAATGTATGTTGATTTCAGCAAAGTATTTGACAAAGAACTCCATGACAGTCAGATTAGTGAGCTGATTCAGTATAGATTGGATGATAGAGCAATTATATAGATATGCAGCTGGCACTGAAGACTAGTCATCAGCAGTTCTTCATTGAATCATATGGAACTACTGAATGCCACAAAGTACACAAAGTTCTGTACTTTTTGCAACAAAAATTTAGACGACAAGAGTTCATATTTACCATATATATTTAAGATACAAAATAAGTGGAAAATTAAATTTTAGAAGACAGAAACAAAATGATTTTGGTATGTTAAAAGGTAGAATTCCAACCTCTATTCCAGTTGACACATTTGAAATTTGGAAAACATATCAAAGGAAGTGTCAGAAACCAGCTGTTTTGGAGGATGTGACCAGTAAAAAATACTTATCAAGTAACTTCTTTTTTTTCTGGACAGTTAGGTACAATTCTGATCAAATAATAGACTGCTATATTGATTGTAAGCATGACATTTTTAGGGTAGCCAGAAGTGTATGTGGTTCTTAAGATATTTGCAGAGTCAGAAACAATTTTGGAAATTAAGGTAATGGCTCAAATGTTCTTTCTGTTGCAGAATACTAGCAAAATGCTTTTTTACTTTTTATTTTATTTATTTTTAAAAATGTAAATGATCTGAACAAAGTAAGCTCTGCAAACAATAGAATGCAATTTAATATAAACAAATGCAAAGACAGGGGAAAAAAATTAAATATTTAGATGTGGCCAAGGAGATGCATGACTAAGTTATAGTGCATCTGAAAAAAGATCTTAATATAGTAGCTATGAAAAACTGAATTTGAGTCTATAACATAATGGCAAATGTCATTTTAATTTGTATCAAGAGACAGACAGCTGAAATTTTTCCCAGTAGATTTATGGGGGGGGGGCACATGGATGGGGAGGATATTTTCTATTCATAGAGAATGGAAGATGCCAATGAAAGCAAATAAATGGGCAGGATATTTCAAAACTTACTTCTGAAAAATCTGACACCTCTGAGAATTAGGTATCAAAGATTTGATTTCAGAAGGAATGACTATCTGCTGTATTTTAACCCCTTTTATAACATCTGCTGTTCTTTCTCAGGTTGGAAAGAAAGCCCATTTGTCAGATTCAGAAAGCAAGTTATAGGTCTAGAATGTAATGGTAAGTGGGCAGAGTGATGTGGAAAAGTGCCAGTTAGAACTGCAAACTACACCACACATACAGACATGCAAATGTGGAACTGGAAAATTGGCACTCTTGAAAGCAAGTACTGCTCGAGTTTAGAGATACTACCCAGGCAGAAAAGCTGGCAGGAAAGCAGACAAACATGGGGTAGAGCTGGTACCATGAGAGAATATTCCATTCAGAGTGAGGAGACTGAATCAAGTCATGGAACTCAAGGCTGGATAAGATGTTGGCTTGGGCACATACAAAAGGAATAAGTGACATAGACAACCATTTATTGTACCAAGGCACCCATAAAGGCTATTTGGGACATTTGGGGAGTGGAGGTGTCAACCATCTCACTCAGTACATACAGCAAATAAAGTCTCCTGGGGCGTTTTTTTGTTGCCAAGAGTATAATTTGCTGCACTGACATGGATATGGAAGGAGTGAAGCCAATTCTAATGTTTTTGCATGCAAGTAGCATAGTTAAACATTTCCTTTTCCCTCCCATTATCACTTTATGCCATCCAATCAATTATTTTATTTTATTTTTTATTTTAATTCCATTTATATCCCGCCCTTCTCCGAAGACTCAGGGCGGCTTACAAGCTTAGCAGTAGCCTTCATTCTATGTATATGCCTGCTTATTAGGGCTTTCACACACCCCCAAGCGTCATTATTACAAAGTCAGCTTAATTGCCCCCAACAGTCTGGGTCCTCATTTTACCTACCTCGAAGGATGGAAGGCTGAGTCAACCTTGAGCCTGGTGGGATGCGAACCTGCACTAATTGCAGGCAGCTGGTGTTACTTAAGGAGGCATTAGCCCACTGCTCCACCAAGGCTCTATGTTCAGTTTGTTTGGGGGAACAGACTCTGGTGAACTTTCCCAGCAGGAGACCTTGGAAAGCTGGCATGTCTCGCTGCCCAGTTGGTGCTCTTGCATGCCATTATCCCCTGCCTTCCATTCCAACATATTCCCTCCCCTGTTGCTTCTTGTCTGGCTGTGAGCTGGGTTTGTGAATCGAGCCATGACAGGAGGGCAGAAATGGAACAGGGAGAGAGAAATGAGGAAGGTAGGGTAACACCTGGATTGAAGAATGTTTGCAGTAGTAGCAAAGAAATTATCATATTGGCATAGGCCTGTAAAAGTTAAGTCTTGTGGCCACATCAGTAAAGATTGAGAAACTTCTTAAAGCCGGTCTTTCCTATCCCTTCTCTCTATTCAAACTTTTTTGCAGTCTGCTCCCTAACCTCAAAACAAATCAATATTCATTTAGAGATAACTTTGAGTCATTTATAGCCTTTGCATTTTTAACAGAGGTATTTGAGGTTGAGGTTCATTTTAGGTTTATTCCCATTCACGTAATCCTGGGATTTAAATTGTTCCAAGGAAACAAAAGAAAAAATAGTAATTTAAAGCAAAAATGAAAAATGGAGCAAGGGGAAACAAGTCTTAGTACATATCCATTCTTTTGGTAGTTAGAGCCAGCCTAGCAGGCAGTGTACACATAGAGAGAGAGGTAAGCTTCTAAATATAAGCTTTGGTAGTAGCTCTCAGATAGAAGCAGCAGGTCACAGAGGAATTACGTGGTACAGAAAGTAGGTTTTGTAGTCTGGTTTCCTTGATCTAAAAAGCATTAGAAGCTTTGATTAAGACTTGTTATGATCATCTTTCACATTCCTTCAATACTGAGAAAGTGAAAGCTGTCTTGGACAATCAGAATTAAAAATGTACCTTGGTCAGTCTTGAGACAGTCTTTGGAATGATGAGAGCTGAGTTGCACCATCCATTGTAGGGGGAGCAGTTCCACAAAAAGTATTAGCTAAAGCAATAGCACTTATATATACCACTTCACAGTGCTTTACATCCCTCTCTAAGTGGTTTACAAAGTCAGCCTATTGCCCCCAACAATCTGGGTCCTCATTTTATCAACCTCGGAAGGATGGAAGGCTCAGTCAACCTTGAGCTGGTGAGAATCAAACTGCTGGCAGTCGGCAGAATTAGCTTGCAGTACTGCATTCTAACCACTGCGCCACCACGACACTTTTAGTATTAGCACAAAACTAAACTAAACTAAACTAAATTAAACTAAAGCATTAGCACAAAACTAAAAAGTTTAGAGAAATCCATGAAGCTGAGTTTTAGTGCTGTTAGAAGCTTGATATGAGCAAGGTTAGATGCCCTCTTTCCACACATATATTTGCAGTCTTCCTTCTTAAAGCAAGGCACATTTTGTATAATCTTAAAATAGTACAATACTTATTTGGAGATAAAGCTTGTTCACAACCTTGGTTTCTAATCTTAAAGCAACAGCTTTGGAAAATTGCCCTTTGGCAGACCTGCTCACTCTCCTCCTAGAAAGAGGAAATGAGTGAAAGGCTGCAAATGGGTCTTGTTCCAAACAGTCATTAAAAATATGTATAGGTTTTGGGAAAAAGGACCATTCATAGTCTCTCACTCAGTTTTGAGAGATTGAAACCCGTGTTCCTGCATGATTATGCTGTGATCCTGCCATATTTGGTTTTGGGATGCCCCCACACTCCAGAGCAGTGTTTCACAATCTTGGCAGCTTGGCAAGATGTGTGGATGTGAACTATCAGTATTCTCCAGCCTGATATGCTGGAGAATTCTGGAAGTTGAAATTCATACATCTTAAAGTTGCCAAGATTGAGAAATACTGTTCCAGGGAGTCCTGGATTACACCTGCACATCTTTTGAGAAGTAAGCATGAATAGGCAGCTTTTCATTGTGCATTATCTTCAGTTGGCTACCTCAAACGTCCATTGCTCACATTGAGGACTATCTTACTCCCCTTTGTTGGTGCAGTCACTGACTAGCATGCTATTGGTATTTATATTCATATACGAACATATGCTGATAGAACTCCCATCCAGCAAAGTGGAGTCTCCTCTTCCACTTTTGTTCATACTAAATTTAAGCCTCCTGGCCATTCTTGGTTAGTCCATCTTCAACTGATACATAAAGCTAGTGATTCTATAGATGCAGCCCTGTAGGTAGCAATCTATATGTCAGCCAACACACATATCTGATAATGCACATACTTACTTACCGAACAATGGCCCCAGCACAAATAGCCTTGCTCAGTCCCATCACTGTATTTTATTTTAGTGAATGCTGAGTGGGACTCTTACACACACATCCTTCAATACTGACCTCAAAGAAGTAACATCAGGAAACATCCTGGTTGAGGAGTATTGTGACAGCACTTATTAGGTGAGTAGTCTTAAGGTCTTTTGTTTTGGTTTTGGTTTTTTTTCTCTTTTGCTTACCTAAAACAGTTCTTTGTGTAGCTAAGACCAGATTAGGTAATAGCATGTTAAACATTAAAATTAAATAATACCATCTGGTTGTAAAATTACCTCCATTTTTTAATTCCAACTTTAGGGTAGTTTTTCATATTGAGCAACCTAGAAAAACTATGATGAAACTAGTTAAAATTGTATCAGTTATAAAAGGCATATTTCAAAAAATATGAGTCAGTGACTTTAATGTTCTGAGCACAGGGATTATCACATTTGTAGAAGAAGTTTTGTTAAATTGACTCTTTAAGAGTGTAGTGGGGATGTTATGCTATGTTATAGTAAATGCTGGGTAGAATTTTGGAACAGTGGACAAATTGAGATGCCTTGGAGTTGAATGATCCCCTGTATAATTCAATTCCAATTGATTGAATTTTATTTAGCTTATCCTGGTATCCCATGCTGCTCATTCATTTCTACTTGCTCAGAGTGATCCCTTGCAGTGTCCCCTGCCTGCTTATGGGATGAAGACATAAGTCCTGCCTCCTATCCCATAGCCTCCTTGCCACTGCAAGGCAAGGACGCAGTACTGTAATATACACTTGCTTGTGTTTAACTTACAGATCCAGTAACTGTCCAAAATTAGGGTGCTTCCACTTGATAAGACAGGGCAAGAATTGAGGATATAATATTTTTGGAGGCCAGGAACATAAAGAAGTATTTTACTCTTGTCAGCCAACCTCTGCCTCTGGCACTAGCTGTATAGATTGCTGTTGCCTCAGCAAGTATGTCAGCATACTGATAGTGCTATAATACCTTGCCTTGCCTCCTTCACTTGTGCTTTTTTTGCAGTAAGAGCAGATCTGCCACTTACAAGAAATTATGCTACACAGTTCTGCTGTCTATGTCCAACTTCCATATTAGCAAACCAGCAATGCTGCATGAATTCAGAATGGTCTTGATCTACTGATGCAAATAAAAAGAGGACATTAAGAGCCCTTTCAGGTTCAGAAGTTAAACACTACTGTCCACTTCCCCATGGGGATCAGTACAGCTTTTAGAAAGGTCCCCATTCATAACCTATTCAGCATCATCATTAATAAACACAGTTGATATGGCAGAGAGCCATGAGGTTGGTTTCTCTTACCCTTTGCAGCTGAGAGTGTTCATGCCATAACTCTGATTCAAGGTACTAGTAATGGTATTCAAAGCCCTACATGGCAGGGGTCCGGAGTACCTGAGGGAACACCTGCTGCTGGCATCGACTTCCCTCCGCCCTGTGCATTCCCACAGAGAGGGCCTCCTCAGGGTGCCACCGGTCAGAGAATGTCAGCTGGTGGCCCCCAGGGGGAGATCCTTCTCTGTGGGCGCCCCGGAGCTATGGAATCAGCTACCGGTTGAGCTCCGGACGGCGCCCGACCTTCGCTCCTTTCGCCGCGAGCTAAAAACATACTTTTTTGAACAAGCTGGCCTGGCCTGATGAAGGGATTGGGGGGGGGTTTGTTATGGTTATTTTATTGGGTTTTAAAGATGTATTTTAGTATGTGGGCATTTATTTAATCTTGTTTTAACTTTTGTAATCTGTATTTTTATTCTTGCCCTGTTCACCGCCCTGAGTCCTTCGGGAGAAGGGCGGTATAGAAATAGTATTAAATAAATAAATAAATAAATATACTGCAGCATCTCTACTGCTGTCTTATTTCTACTATGCTGTACATCTCTACTACTTCTATCTGTCTTTTAATTCTTTTTGCAGACATCCCCAAAATAAAAGTTGAAGATTTACTATGGCCACTAACTACTGTCTATTTTCTTTCATGGGAAGAAGAATTCCGCCCTGCAAACTAGAATTCTCCCTCCCTTTCTGCCTCCTTTCATCCTTATATTGAAAAAGATGCATTGGTTTTGCCCTCAAGATGTAACATACAGTAGTTATTTGTGAGTGCATATGTTGGACCACACCTGTACTACAAAAAGTAATGGATTTGTGCCACTCGCATCACAATGACACAAAAATAATACTGCACTTCTAGGAGGCGGTACAGAACAAATCTGAAAAATGTAAACCTAACAATAGAGTCAAACTGAAATTGTGTGTGTATGTGCACACACACATACATACATGCCTGCTTACAGAAGTTACAAGAAGGGCTTTGATTGTACTGCAGACAATACCATTAATAAATAATAGAGCCAATTTTCCCTTGCCATTTTGTGAAAGCTTTTTCTGGGAGGACCAGAAATAAGAAGCTTAATCTAGCAAGACCTATTATTTTAACTGGATCTATTTGACTCAGGAAGTTGAAACAACTTTTATTCCAACACATTCTATCTTTATTTTTCAATATCATAACATTACTACTGTGCTAAATACTAAATACTGTACTAAATGTATTTTAGGACTTTTGTTAAGCTTATATTGAAATATTTAAAAGATGTACACACCAGTGGTATTTCTAAAATACTGTATATGCTTTGTATCCCCTTCATGGATTACTGCCTTGTCGTGGCAAAGGGGCTTGTGTAATTCAATGAAGCTATGAGCTATGCCGTGCAGGGCCACCCAAGACGGACAGGTCATAGCCGAGAGTTCTGACAAAACGTGATCCACTGGAGAAGGAAATGGCAACCCACTCCAGTATCTTTGCCATGAAAACCCTATGGACAGTACCAAAAGGCAAAACGATATGACGCTGGAAGATGAGCCCCTCAGGTCGGAAGGCGTCCAATATGCTACTGGGGAAGAGCAGAGGGCTAGTACTAGTAGCGCCAGAAAGAATGAAGCGACTGGGCCAAAGCCGAAAGGACGCTCAGCTGTGGATGTGTCTGGTGGTGAAAGGAAAGTCCGATGCTGTAAAGATTTTTTCTCCATAGGAACCTGGAATGTAAGATCCATGAATCAAGGAAAGCTGGACGTGGTCAAACAAGAGATGACAAGACTGAACATCGACATCTTAGGTATCAGCGAACTAAAATGGACAGGAATGGGTGAATTTAATTCAGATGACCATCAGGTATACTACTGCGGACAAGAATCCCTCAGAAGAAATGGAGTAGCCTTCATAGTCAATAAAAGAGTAGGAAAAGCAATACTGGGATACAATCCTCAAAATGACAGAATGATCTCAGTTCGAATCCAAGGCAAACCATTCAATATCACAGTAGTCCAAGTCTATGCCCCAACCACCAGTGCTGAAGAGGATGAAATTGACCGGTTCTACGAAGCCCTACAGCACCTTATAGAACTAACACCAAAAAATGATGTCCTTATCATCATGGGGGATTGGAATGCTAAAGTAGGAAGCCAAAAGATAACTGGAATAATAGGCAAGTTTGGCCTTGGAGTACAAAATGAAGCAGGGCACAGGCTGATAGAATTTTGTCAAGAGAATACGATGGTCATAGCAAACACTCTTTTCCAACAACCCAAGAGACGGCTCTACACATGGACATCACCAGACGGTCAACACAGAAATCAGATTGACTATATGCTCTGCAGCCAAAGATGGAGAAGCTCTATACAGTCAGTAAAAACAAGACCAGGAGCTGACTGTGGCTCAGACCATGAGCTTCTCCTTGCAAAGTTTAGGCTTAAACTGAAGAAAGTAGGGAAAAGCACTAGGCCACTCAGGTATGAATTAAATCATATCCCTGTTGAATATACAGTAGAGGTGACAAATAGATTTAAGGAATTAGATCTGATAGACAGAGTGCCTGAAGAACTATGGACAGAGGTTCGTGACATTGTACAACAGGTAGCAACCAAAACCATCCCAAAGAAAAAGAAATGCAAGAAAGCAAAATGGCTGTCTGAGGAAGCTTTGCAAATAGCTGAGGAAAGGAGGGAAGTGAAAGGCAAGGGAGAAAAACATAGATATGCCCAATTGAATGCAGAATTCCAGAGAATAGCTAGAAGAGATAAGAATGCCTTCTTAAATGAACAGTGCAAAGAAATAGAAGAAAACAATAGAATAGGGAGGACCAGAGATCTTTTCAAGAAAATTGGAGAGATGAAGGGAACGTTTAATGCAAAAATGGGCATGATAAAGGACCAAAATGGCAGGGACCTAACAGAGGCAGAAGAGATTAAGAAGAGGTGGCAAAATTACACAGAAGAACTATACAAGAATGAGCTTAACGTCCCTGATAATCACAATGAGGTGGTCACTGACCTCGAGCCAGACATCCTAGAATGTGAAGTGAAGTGGGCCTTAGAAAAGCTGAGCAACAACAAAGCTAGTGGAGGTGACAGTATTCCAGCTGAGCTATTCAAAATCTTAAAAGACAGTGCAGTAAAAGTGCTACACTCAATTTGCCAGCAAATTTGGAAAACTCAACAGTGGCCACAGGATTGGAAAAGATCAGTTTACATTCCAATTCCAAAGAAAGGCAGTGCCAAAGAATGTTCAAACTATCGCACCATTGCACTCATTTCTCATGCTAGTAAAGTCATGCTTAAAATCCTACAAGCTAGACTTCAGCAGTATGTGGATCGAGAACTACCAGAAGTACAGGCAGGATTTCGAAGAGGCAAAGGAACTAGAGATCAAATTGCCAACATACGCTGGATCATGGAGAAAGCTAGGGAGTTCCAGAAAAACATCTACTTCTGCTTCATTGACTATGCTAAAGCCTTTGATTGTGTGGATCATAACAAACTGTGGCAAGTTCTTAAAGAGATGGGAGTACCAGACCATCTTATTTGTCTCTTGAGAAACCTATATGCGGGTCAAGAAGCAACAGTGAGAACTGGACACGGAACCACTGATTGGTTCAAAATTGGGAAAGGAGTCCGGCAAGGCTGTATACTGTCGCCCTGCCTATTTAACTTATATGCAGAGCACATCATGAGAAAGGCAGGGCTAGATGAATCAAAAGTTGGAATTAAGATTGCCGGAAGAAATATCAACAACCTAAGATACGCAGATGATACCACTCTAATGGCAGAAAGTGAAGAAGAACTAAAGAGCCTCTTGTTGCGGGTGAAGAAGGAGAGTGCAAAACTTGGGTTGAAATTTAACATTAAGAAAACCAAGATCATGGCATCTGGCCCTCTCAATTCCTGGCAAATAGATGGGGAAGAAGTGGAAGTAGTGACAGATTTTATTTTCCTGGGCTCCAAGATCACTGCAGATGGGGACTGTAGCCAAGAAATTAAAAGACGCTTGCTCCTGGGGAGGAAAGCCATGGCAAATCTAGACAGCACACTAAAAAGCAGAGACATCACCCTGTCAACAAAAGTGCGTATAGTCAAGGCTATGGTCTTCCCAGTTGCAATGTATGGCAGTGAAAGTTGGACCATAAGAAAGGCTGAGCGCCAAAGAATTGAGGCCTTTGAACTATGGTGCTGGAGAAGACTCCTGCGAGTCCCTTGGACTGCAAGGCGATCAAACCGGTCAGTCCTAGAGGAGATCAATCCTGACTGCTCTTTAGAAGGCCAGGTCCTGAAGCTAAAACTCAAATACTTTGGCCACCTAATGAGAAGGAAGGACTCACTGGAGAAGAGCCTAATGCTGGGAAAGATCGAGGGCAATAGAAGAAGGGGACGACAGAGAATGAGGTGGCTGGATGGAGTCACTGAAGCAGTAGGCGTGAGCTTAAATGGACTCCAGAAGATGGTAGAGGACAGGAAGGCCTGGAGGAATGTTGTCCATAGGATCGCGATGGGTCGGACACGACTTCGCAGCTAACAACAACAACATGCTTTGTATATTTTGCGCGGGGTTCAGATGCACAGCAGTTGGCCTTTTAAAAAATTAAGTTTGGTACTTCTGCAGTATCTTATAAACTCTTTTTCAATATGACAAGATGAGTGTGCTGTGTTTGAAAAAGTTAATATACCATCTGCAAATAAATAAGGAATTATTGGCTAAGTGACCAACATGCTGACCTGCTGGCCTAGAAACAAGGGGGGTGTAAGCTCTACTACTACCTTGGGCATGAAAGCCAGCTGGCTGACTCTGACTCTCTCTCTCTCTCTCTCTCTCTCTCTCTCTCTCTCTCTCTCTCTCTCTCTCTCTCTCTCTCTCTCTCTCTCTCTCTCTCTCTCTCCCTCCCTCCCTCCCTCCCTCCCTCCCTCCCTCTCTCTCTCTCTCTCTCTCTCTCTCTCTCTCTCTCTCTCTCTCCCCTCCCTCCCTAACTCACCTCACAGGCTGGGCGCTGTGGGGAAAATAGGAAGAGGGACGAGTGTTAGGTATGTCCACCATCCTGAGTTACTCATAAAGTAATAAAGGCAGGATACAAAAAAGTGTAATACATTTCCCCATCCCCCCCTGTGATTTTATTATTGATGCATAATAATGTTGTTAAAATATCTATTATTAAATTGAATAAGGGTGACAATAAATAATCTTATTTTATAACTCTCAAAATTAGAACTTCCTCTGTAACATAATTATTCTTTTCCATACCTTTGTGGGTTTATAAATCTGATGTTTACAAAATCTTTGGCAGATTTATGTTTTTGTAATGTTATTTTCATAAATAAACCATCCGCAGTTTAAAGCTTCAGATATATCTAATGAACATATTAATAAGAGGAATAAACTGATTTTACAGAAGTGTACAATATTTAATACTTTTCTAATAGGACTAAATACAGTTGTCTCGGGAATAAAACCTGACTGGTCTGGTATAGTCTTATTTATAATTGATTTAAGATGATTAGCTATTAATTTAGCGTATAGTTCAGATAGAATGTTAAGCAGTAAAATATGTATGTACTAACAAAGTTACGTCTTCTATGTTCTTGATTTGATAAAAGAAGAATTGGAATTGTGGTTGTTGGAAGATCTCTTTGCTATACTGAATTATATATTAATAAGAACTCTGGTATTAAAATATCAGTTAAGCCATTTGGGCTCAGTGATTTCCCACTTTTTAAGCTTTCTAGAGGTTTAATATTTTCAGATTCAGTCAATTTAGAATCTTAAGGACTGAAACTTTGTTTCAAGTAAAAACATTCTATGATCCATTAACTTATTCCCTACACATTTAGAGAAAAAAGGAAGATTTGGGGATATGGGTCCATATCTACAACAGAAACTGAAAATATGCAAGAATCAAATAACTCCTTAGGCCATTTTTCATCCAGAAAATCAATGTAAAATAAATAAGATATATCATAAATTCAGGGCTTTTTTTCTCATAGAACGCTCAGAACGGAGTTCCGGCACCTTTTTTGGATGGAACCTTGTGTGAGTTCCGGCACCTTTTTCTTTTACAAAAAAAGCACTGGATAAATTTATTATAAGTTCTGGTCCAAACACATAGGAAGAGAGATGCATTATTTACATGAGGTGTAGTACTTTTAATAGCCCCAAAGGTATACCTAGGCCAGTGGTGGCGAACCTTTTAGAGAATGAGTGCCCAAACTGCAACCCAGAACCCACTTATGTATTGCCGGGTGCTGGGTGGGTGTGGCCTGCTGGGTGGGTGTGGCTATGGTGGGTGGGCATGGCTACAGTGGTCATTGCAGACTGGGTGGGCATGGCCAGGGTGGGCATAGCCAGCATGATGTTGCTCCTGGGGAGGGATGCCTGTGGGGGCTGCGCAGGGTTGGGGGAGATCCAGGGGGGTCTCTGGTGGGTGAGGCATTGGGCAGGAGGGTGTCTTCCTCAGCTGATGGCTTGGGGGGAAAGGGGGCAGCTACACCCACTCCCAAATGCTGTTGTCTCACAAAAGCAGAATGAAAACTTCAAAAAGCGACAAGGAAAGAAAGGTAAAACAGAAGAATGTCTCACAATGGTTTTCTTCCCTGGGGGGTGTCATGGGGAGAGGTTCCTGAGCCCCGCAGCTCTTCCAGGGGGGGAGGAGGAGAGTGAGGAGGGGCTGTGCTGGGATCGGGACTCCTCATGCCTTCCGCTGCCTGCCTGCCCTCTTCTGCCGCAGATGCCACGACTCCGCTTTGCTAGCTGGGCGGGGGGGGGCACTCACACATGGAGATGCACATGAGGCTGCTGCCTCACTTACTGTGCCATGCTGGGGCTGGGCTGAACTGGGCATGGAGCTTCCTCACTGCTTCTTCCCCCACAGACATTGGGAGCACCCACCCCACCTACTGCTCATCCCGGGGCACCTGCTGCCATCCTGCACTTTCCAGCCCATTGTCGGCCAGCCGGGCATGTCAAGCTCTGGCCTTGGGTGGATGGAGGCCAGAGGGGAGCGAGAGTCATGGCTGTGCTCTTCTGCTGCGGCTTTGCTTGCCTCTGCTCGCACATGGGGATGCACATGTGGATGCTGCCTCGCTTTCTGTGCTGTACTGGGGCTGAACTGGACTGGGTATGGAGCATCCTGGCCGCTTCTTCCTCCACGGACATTGGGAGCGCCCACCCCACCTACCAGTCATCTCGGGGCAGCTGCCACCATTCCGGGCTCTCCAGCCTGTTGCTGGCCAGCCGGGTGCACCGGGATGCCTCTCTTTGGATCCCTTGGCCTCTCCCCCCTCCAGGCTGGGGCTGGTCATATTCCCCCTGTGGGCAGCATTGAGCCCATCCCCGGCCAGCCCTCCTCCCCTATCCTCCTGCTCCTTCTGCGGGTGGACTGCAGCTTACTGAGCTGGGTGGTGCCTCTCCTCGCTTGCATCCTCAGGTGGAGGAGCTGGGCAGCCATGGCTCTCACTCCCCTCCGGCCTCCATCTGCCCGAGGCCTGAGCTCAGTGCGCCCAACTGGCCAGCAATGGGCTGGAGAGCACAGGATGGCAGCAGGTGCCCCAGGACAACTGGTAGGTGGGGTGGGCACTCCTGATGTCTGCGGGGGAAGAAGCGGCAAGGAGGCTCCGTGCCCAGCCCAGCCCCGGCACGGCACAGAAAGCAAGGCAGCAGCCCCATGTGTGTTCCCATGTGCAAGTGCACCCCCTGCCAGGCAAGTGGAGCTGCGGCATCTGTGGCAAAAGAACACAGGCAGGCAGCCACAGCTCTCGCTCCCCTCCAGCCTCCATCTGCCCAAGGCCTGAGCTTGGTGCACCTGGATGGCCGGCGACAGCTGGAGAGCGCGTGATGGCGGCATCTGCCCTGGGATGAGTGGTGGGTTGGGTGGGCATTCCCGATGTCCATGGGGGAAAGAGCGGCATGGAGGCTCCATGCCCAGTCCAGCCCAGCCCCGGCATGGCACAAATAGTGAGGCAGCAGCCCCATGTACTTCGACCCAACCCTTGCAGAGCACCCTTCTCCCGCCACTCCAACCCAACCCTCACAGAGCCCTGACCTGGTTCCTTACCTCTGCCTTGGCACTGGGCAGGAGGTGGCAATCAGCTGGTTTCGGCATGGCATAGCTGTTTGCCTTTGGTCATGGCCATTTGCTGCCTCGTGAGTCACAACCATTTGCCGCCTTGCGCATCACACCCAATGCCGCTGCCATGAGGCCACGGAACAAGCCAGGCGGAGGTAAGGAACTGGTATACCGGTTTCTTACCACTGCCCAGATTATTTCGTAGCCTCATGGCAGCGGCATTGAGCAGGAGGCAGCAAACAGCCGGTTTTGGCGTGATGCAGCTGTTTGCTGCCTCCCATATTGCACCCAATGCTGCTGCAATGCGGCTCGGCCGAAAGCAGCCATGGAACAAGTGGGGCAGGTTTGCCCCCACTGCCGCATGGATTGCCCTGCCATCGCCACCGTTTTCCCCCCACTTGCCACACGGATTACCCTGCTGCCATCGTTTCCCCCCTACCCCCACATGGATTGCCCTGCCCAAACTTTCCGCGCCACCTTCCCCCCTTCCACCGCCCCCTCTAAAATCTTAAGAAGGGTTGTCAATCATCTTGCACATTTTACTCACTGCCTAAACTGCACAATTCTCACCTCTCAGAGTTTTGCTGTGGGAGGCAGGAGTCGCTTCATACAGAAAGGAAGGAGCTCCTCTCCCAAGCTAGAGGGCAAACTTTGGCTGCCCCCAACTCAGAGCTTCCCCTTCCAACGTGCACTTCATTCAGCCCCCTGAGAGAAGCTGGACCTCCCCTTCCCCAGCTGCCCATGCCAAAGCATCCCTTAGCTAAGGGGAGATGGGAAGGCAGAGGAGAGCAGCCATTCTCGCAAAGGCACCACATACCTGCACAAAGAGAACTCAGTGCTTTGCTGAGTTTCATCCCGTTGCCACACTAAAACCTGGGGAGTGCCGAAACTCACTTGCAAGTCCAGGGCACTGGAGTTTCCAGGTATAGTCATGCTAAGCCATGCTCCCAGGCTTCCCAGTGGCCAGAAGAATGGAGATCATAGCAAGAGCAATCTTTTTCCCCATTTCCTCCCTGGCCCTTGAGCTCGTCTCAACGCCGCTTCTGGCTTCTCACCTCTCCCCGCCCAGTTCTTACCGCTGCTCCCTGACTCCCAGTGCAGAGAAAGAAAGCGAAAGCACTGGTGCACTTGGAGAGGGGGAGGGGAGCAGCCCAACCCCGCCTCCCTCTGGGGCCATGACTCACGTGCCCACAGGGACGGCTCTGCGTTCCACTTGTGGCACATGTGCCACAGTTTCGCCACCATGGACCTAGGCTTTTATGATTGAATTGACCAAATGAAAATGCAAAAAATACATGAGATAACACAAGAGGTTTTCAGAAAAAAAATCCCTACCTTGTAATCAAGAAAAGATGAAACAGCAATTAGATATGTCAGTCTTATGAATTCAAATAAATTCAGCCTCATGCACTAAAGTCAGCATTTACAAATTACATGTTGCATTTTCCCAGCCAGAACATGTGTGCAATCAGAGGGTCCTCCTGGATTTCTGTTTTTTTTCAGAGAGCAAGTGATTGCCATGGCTAGGAGGGTCTTTGCACAGATTCATCTTGGGCACCAATTATGACCTTTCCAGGGAGATTTTTCTCATGGCCATTAGTATCTTAGTCGCCTTTTGTTTTGATTAGAGCAAAACCCTGGAATGCAGTGGTGTAACTAGTTATGGGTGTTTCTTGTTTCATTGCTATAATACAGGGCTTTTCAACCACTGGTACAGGTTATGTATTGGGCTTAATTGTAACACCATGTGGTAAGCTGGAGCTAGCTAACGGCTTCCAGCAACTCAGACACCCCGTCTCCAGTGCTGCTATTGGCTGCCACTAGGCGGCAATGGGTTGCTTTAAACCTATTGGCTGCCGCCTAGGGGCCAGGCTATTAATTGCTGTAGGCTGCAGCTCAGTTCCTCAGTTCAGATCCTGCAAGCAAATAAACATGACCATTGCTGAACTCACTCGCCTCGTCTTCATTCCTGCACAACAAACTCACTACACAACAGTACGGGTACCACCTGTGGTACATTGGCACCTGGCAGGTGGTACGCAACCATCCTAGAAAAGTGGTAGCGGGGGAGGGGAATGAGCTGAACCGGTGGCAGCACCACACAAGCCTGAGCGAAAGATGGCTGGACCTGCAGGGTTGTCAGGGCTCAGCGGAAGCGCCAGGATCAGCGCCAGGCTTCAGCTGGAGCTCGGCGCTGATCCCAGCATGTCTGCTGAGCCCCAAAGAAGTGCCGATCAGCTGGAATGTTGCAGCATCCTCAGGGTCTTGTGATTTACATTCAGATTCTTGGCAACTGATTCATATTTACGATGGTCACAGTGTCCCAGGGTCATGTGAAGTGACCAAAACCTGCTGCAACCACCCAGCAGAGTGGGGAAAAATAAAAAACAAACACCCCCTCACCCCACCCCCACTGCCAATCCTCCACAGAAATGCTCACAACAATGAAAACCTCAGACAGCAGGAAGAGCGCCGTTGAGCGGGCAGACAGGTGTCTTGCTTGGCTGTGGCTTGGGAGGCACTTTTTTCAGTGCCATTATAACTTTGAACAGTCACTAAGCAAACTGTTTTAAGTCGAGGACTACCTGTACTTCATCCCTTTTTTCCTTTCTTTTTTTTTTTGGTCATCAAGTTTTTGACACCTTGCTAGGCTACTGGTGGTACTCAGATGTTGCCATAACCTAAAAGTGGTACAATGGGTGAAAAGGTTGAAAAGCCCTGCTATAATATCTCAAAGTTGCAAACTCTGTAATTTGCTGTTGGCTTCCAGATACAATTCAAGACACTGATTGTCACATATAAAGCTCTGCAAGGCTCTGGACCTAGATGTGTATGAGATCACTTTGCTTTGATTGTTTTTGCTCATCTGATAAGATCTGATTCAGCCCTGGTCTCATTGATAAAGCAGTGCCATGTGACAGGGCTACGTGGACAGGACTTCATTTGTTACAACGGTCTATGCAGCCCCAATTCTGCTATTGTTATTTTGTAAAACCATGAAATGCAGGCTTTTCAAGCTTCTCCAGGAACAGGATGATTTGGTCTCCTTCACACAAAAATATATCTGAATGTCTTTTGATGTTCCTCAATATGTTTTATTATTATTATTATTTTGTTTTATTAGGGTGGGAAGTTGGCAAATTAAATTGTGTTGCTGTTTTTCTTCGTTTGATTTCTTGCCTAGAGTTGCAAATTGCAATTGAAACAATCTGTAAGATAGTTAGATTGATTGATTGATTGATTGATTGATTGATTGATTGATTGATTGGCTAATGGACTGATTGACTGACTGACTACAGGGTTTTTCTATTCATTTGATTTTTTTTCTTATGTGGAGGAAATAATTATTTTGACTTGGACCTATTATGATGTGCTTTGGCAAAGCGTAGAAAAAATATCATTAAAATCGTAAGAATTATACTTGTCACCTTCAACTAAATTATATTTACAGTAACTAGGTGCTTGTAGTGCAGACCTTTGAGTAATCTAACATTGGCTCAATTAGTCTAATCCCATGAAGATTTTTGTCACAGAATGTGAATACTTTAACCAGGATCATGAAAATAAGTAAATAATGCACATGGAAGAGAAAATAGAATGTGGATTTATACATCTGCAGAAACACACTTTTTTATGAAGGCATTTTATTGCTGGTTGTGTTCTCATTACTTACGTTTTGCTGAGCTTCCATCCTCTGGTAATGTTTGCTTTCCCTATATTCCCTGTATGATCTTTTTAAAGGCAATAGTCTTCAGTTTTGCTTTAGTACTTGAAGTAGTGATTCTGAAAGACCACGTAATTCAGAACTTAGCATCAGGGCTTTTTTCCTCATAGAACGCTCAGAACGGAGTTCCGGCACCTTTTTTTGGATGGAACCTTGTAGGGTAGGCAAGGCGGGTTGTATGACATGTGTGAGTTCCGGCACCTTTTTCTTTCACAAAAAAAGCACTGCTTAGCATTATATAAGAAATTTGGAAGAAGATAATTGGGAATATTGTTTTGAAAGAAATTACACGATCTGCTTGAAAATCTAAAGCAGAGGTGTCAAACTGCTGGCCCATGGGCCGGATGCATCATAGTGAAACCACAACTACCCCATTGCCAGGAATGGCAAAAAAGTCATGATACATCATGACACTTCACATGATGTTGCAAGTTTGACACCCCTGATCTAGAGGAATATGAGAACAAAAGCTCCCATACTATCTTTCCCTGGAATCTAAATGCCTGTGAGGCATTTCCTGGGAAATACTAGCTCATCAAAAGGACGATTATCACTAAAGAATTAAAATATCTTTTTACCCAGTTTTTACAAATTGTCTATATGCTCTTATATATTCATTAAAACAAGATGGCAGTCAGGTGGTCTTTTCCAAGAAACCAAGTTGATTAGAACTATCAAAAAGATTAAATGTAATTTTAAAATAATTACAAAGTTTAAAACAAAAATAGGTTTTTAATATATTTAATTGCTTACAACACTTCTCAATTTTCCATAATTCCCAGATGAATTACAAAAGACAGATTTGTGATAAACAAGTGGTGGTGTACAGAGCTATCTCCAAATTAAAGTCCTAATTGCACAGTTTATATATCATACTACAGAGGTCCCCAACCTATGGGCCGTGGCCCACTACTGGGCCGTGGCATATTGGCCACTGGACCGTGTGAGTGGCTCACCAGTGCACGCACACATGTACGCGTGCTCACCCCCTGCCCTTGTGCCGGCGCTCACCATGAAATGAGGCTCTCACCGTTGCTAGCCAAGCTTCAGGGCTCTCGCTGGTGCTAGCCGAGCCGTGAGCTGTAAGCCTCTCACTGGTGCTAAGCAATCTGTGAGCCATGCACCGGTGCTAGCCAAGCCATGAGCCATGCACTGGCATTAGCAGCCCCATTTGCATGGTCCCGTTCACATGCACACAGCCAAACCTGCGTGTGCACATGCACGCAGAAAGGTGCATGCCCTTCCCTTTCCCACTGTATTTTTTTGGTCTGTGACTTGCAGTCTTGAGAATTCAGCAAGCTGTAGTTCCTTCAAGAAGATGAAATTAAACAAACCTGAATAAAAGGTTTGGGAGAATTCTCTGCTGATAATGAACATCTCATGAATACATACATACAGTTGAATTAACTATAGGAATATGTCATTTATTGTCTTTTGAACCTATGTGTCCTTTTTGTGTACAATATGATCTTTAGCCATATTTTCATTTGGAACCTTTCTTCTGGGGATAGATTAAAGGACAGGAAAATTGAAACACAGATTCCCACAATACATATTGTTTCTATAAATAATCAAGGTGAATTCCTCTAATGTTAACTCAGTTTCATATGCTTTAGCTAGTTATACTAAAAATGCATGGCATTCAGGCTTTCAAGAATTTTTAAAAATGTTACTTCACAAATATTTAAATATGTTTTACTTTATTTATATTTTAAATTCATTTAAAGGTAAATGGTCGAATATGAAAGTTAGTCTTTGCCCAGGCTCCACTTTTAGAAGAGTGGCCACTGGTACATCACTCAAAGGCAAGGATGTTTCTTTCCCAGAACAAGTTGTACATCCCTGACAATATTGTGATGGTCTCAGCTTTTCAGTCTATTTCTGTCATAAACCAACACAAAATATATAGAATTATAGTTGTTTGAAGATTAAGAATTTAAAGTATACTATAATATTGACCACCTTCCCACCGGAGTGGTCCCTATTTTTCTACTTGCATTTTTACGTTCTTTCGAACTGCTAGGTTGGCAGAAGCTAGGACGAGTAACAGGCGCTCACTCTGTTACGCAGCACTCCGGTGGGAAGGTAACAGCGTTCCGTGTGCCTTTGGCGTCTAGTCATGCTGGCCACATGACCACGGAGACGTCCTCGGACAAGCGCTGGCTCTTCGGCTTTGAAACGGAGATGAGCACCGGCCCCTAGAGTTGGAAACGACTAGCACGCATGTGCGGGGGAACCTTTACCTTTACCTTTTTATAATATTGACTGTGTACGTGCCATCAAGTCAGTGTTTGCCAAATTAGATTTTTTTCAGCACAATTTCTTGACAACTTGATTCTTCGAATCTTTCAATGATGCACCAATTATTACTGCAGTTGAATCTATCTTCTATGCTATTCTTTTTATTTTTCCTTCCATCTTTCCCAGCATTACAGACGTCTTTAGGTAGCCAAGTCTTAATATAATATGTCTAAAATATTATCTGATTGTGATCACTTGTGCCCTGAGTGAGAATTCTGGATTTGTTCCACGAGACTTGTATATTTTTCTCTGTTACATGGTATTCTTCAAAACAGTTTCTGAAATGCTCCTTGAAAATGGCTGAAATATACAGTCAAAATGGCATAATATATAACAGACAAGAGCACCACCCACTAGAGTTGGAAACGACTGGACAGGGGGAAACCTTTACTTTTATATATTCAAGATATTATGGAAACCGATTGGATTTCTTCTCCTTTGGCTTAACTTGAAACTTGCATAATACAGTGAACTTAATTTGTGTATAAACTTATCTGGTGATTTCCATGTATATAGGTTCTGTTTTGGTTGTTGGAATTCTTAGTAATGGATGATTTATTGTATTGGCAGAAATAAATTTTACCTAACTGTTATTTTGGTTGCAGCTCTTCCTCCTGTTCCTCAAGGTTATTCCTTCTTCCCATTACATCTTGGCCTTGCCATGGGTGTGGTTTGCCCTTGCCTTCTTCAGAGTCTAGCTAATAGTCCCAGAATTGCCAATGAATTGCTGATCAGATCTAACTCTGCTTGGCATTTATGGTCAGGTTGATGCTGTTTTGTAAACACTTCTGGGTCAAACTACAAATCAACAATTTTCTATGGAGAATGAACATAAATAATAGCATTATTTGATGCTGTTGCTCAAAATAGTAGCCAGGCTTATTTATATTGACAAAAATACACATCCTGTACATGAAACAGTCAGATAATATGCAGAAAAGAAGTTAAGGAACTCTCTTGGTCCTGTTTCATTCTCTACTGCAAATATAGCTTTGGGGGGGAAAAGGCGCAGTAGAAAATTCATAGAATTGCTCATTATCTTTTGTTTTGTCTTCAGTTCTGATACATGTAATTAATTTGTCTCCTTATTGTATTACATAAAGTTTTCTCATAATACTTTCTGTCATATTACCTGCAAACAGTATCTGCATAATTGGTAGTAGATGGGAGAAGAGTTCTCTCTTGCCTTTCCTTCCTGCATCTGGAAGGCCTTCAACTTCACATTTTCTTCCAACCCACCATATTTTTAGAGCAGAGAGAGGCTTTAGAAAATGATGTTAGATGTTAAAGCAGAAGTACATCAAGACAGGTGAGTTGAGTTTCCTTTCCTCCTGCAAGCTTTCACTATTGAAAATTAAACTCACTCCTAATTATAGCACAAAAATGTGTATTAATTAGCATGCAGATAAGATAATAATAATAAGTTGGAAGGGATCTTAGAAGTCATCTAGTCCAACCTCCTGCTCAGGCAGGAAACCCTATACCATTTCAGGCAAATGGCTGTCCAGTCTCTTCTTAAAAACTTCCAGTGTTAGAGCATTCACTGCTTCTGGAGGCAGGTTGTTCCTCAGACTCAACTGCTGGGAGCATAGGCTGACACTGAATCACAACAGATATTGGCTATGCCTGCCAACTTAGTGTCATTGGCAAATTTGATGAGTTCCCTTCTATTCCCTCACCTAAATCGTTTATGAAGATATTGAAGACTAGACTTAAGACAGAACCTTGAGGTACCCTCATGTAGATGCAATTCCATTTAAGACATGTTGAGTGTGATTTGTCAGTTAGTTACAAATCCACCTGGTGGTGATGCTGTCTGTCCCATATATTTTTAGCTTACCAATAAGTAGATTGTGGTCTACTTTGTCAAATGCCTTACTGAAATCTAAGTACAGTATGTCCACAGCATTTCGCTGGTCCACTAATTTAGTCACTTTATCAAAGAATGAAATAAGGTTCGACAAACCCAGCTTGGCTTCTAGTTATAATTTTGCTTGCTTCTAGGTGTTCACAGATCTGTTGCTTGATGTTCCCAGGTATTGATGTCAGGCTCATTGATCTGTAGTTTCCTGGATATGTTCCCATTTTTTTATTTTTTGAAGGTGGGAACTACATCAGCTCTCTTCCAGTCCTCTGGTAGTTCCCCAGTGCTCCAGGATCTTTGAAAAATATAGTTCAGTGGTTCTGAGATCACGTCTGCCAGTTCCTTGAGAACTTTGGGGTGTAATCCATGTGGTCCTGGTGATTTGAACTCATCTAGGCTGGACAGGTGCTCACTTACCATTTTCTTGCCTATGATATGATATGATATATAGATAAGCATATAATATATAGATAAGCACCTCCATAAAGGAATACTGTATAGCTAATACACACATATCTCTCAAATCTATTTCAATTTCTTTTTGGTTGGTTATATTATCTTTTGGTTCACTGCCCAGAGTCAACATATGCTGAGAGGAGCTGCTATAAAAATGTAAACCAATATATTAGAAATTTATTCTTTGAATTAAATTCATTTTATTTTCTTGCCTTTGAATATCAGGAGGGAAAAGTGAAAGTTTCACAGTAATTAGCTACTAAGACTACTTGATCTAGAGCAAGGGTGTCAAACTCGCAACGTCACGTGACATGTCATGACGTATCATGACTTTTTTGCAATTGCCAGCAATGGGGCGGGTGTAGTTTCGCCATGATACATCCAGCCCACAGGCCAGCAGTTTGACATCCCTGATCTAGAGCTTCAGTTAATCTAATTTGCCATAGTTATTCTAAAAATAGTCTAATTTGATGCAGAGACTATTATTCCTTAAATCAACCAGAAATGGCTGGCTTCTATCAATACACTAAACCACTAATATAGTCATAGTGGTTGTGTTTAGATAAGACACTGAGTTACAAACATTTTATTCTATGGGTTAGTGTGAATCTAGTCAAAGAAAGGTTGAGCTCTGTTTCAAACAGGAAAAAAGACAGATGGCTGGAGTTTGTTTTTCAGCAGATTGGACTAGCTTTATGTGGTGACAGAATATGCCAAATGTTGCAGAATTTGGCACAGGAGATTGAGGAACACTCATTCCAAATGAATTAGATAAGTTAGGAAAATATTGTGCAAAAGAAAGAATAGTAAAGAAACTCAATTCTTCTTCCTAAATGTAGTAAAGCTGATTGACAAGCAAAATTTAAAGACTTTATCTTTGCTTATAGTGAATCAATCAGTTAACCTAGTTTAGCTAACTAACTAATTGAAAGCAGGACCATCACATTTCAGGCAACAATTTAGACAACAAGGCAAAGAGTAAAAACAAAAAGTTTTACTCCATGCCACCGGAACCTGTTAAAAGCTTTGACTAAGCCTAAGGCCATTAACAGATTGATACCTTTTGTGAAAAAGGACAAGGATCAAAGTTATTCTTAGAGACTTTTGTGAAACTTTGAAATACTTCTGGAGTTCAATACAGATTCATTTCTGGGGCAGAAGATAAAATTTGTAGTGGTACTAGCTTACCACTGGTTATAGGTTTCCCTCCCTATAAGTATGTGTAGGAAGAAAGCACTAGGCAAGGAGACAAATAGGACAATATCAATGTGGAGATGCTGAATAAAAGGGAGATTTGGTATGTTGTGACTGATGATAAGTGATGCCCACCCCATTGCCGGCAATAGTGGAAAAGTTGCGATATGTCGCACATCACATGACATCGCAAGTTTGACATGCCTGAGATAGATTAATGCTTTTTATTCAAGGCAATAGAATTAACTACTTAAAATATACTTCTATGGTAGTTTCTGTATGTTGAATTTCCTCATGTTCTCTCCAGTAAATCCTGTGGACAAAAAAGGTTATATTAACATAGGCCGCAGGGAGAAGTAGGAAATGAAACGTTCTGTCCCTGAGACTTTCAAAATGACCTTGAAGTCAAAATGAGGAACCAATAAACTAATTTTAGTAAAATTAGAGTACTGAAAAGTTGGATAGCATGGCAGAAGAAATTAATGGAAAATTTACTTAGACATGGGTAAGTTATATAAGAAAGGTAAAAAAAAGGTAAAGCTTCCCCCGCACATGCATGGTAGTCATTTCCGACTCTAGGGGCCGGTGCTCATCTCGGTTTCAAAGCCAAAGAGCCAGCGCTTGTCCAAGGACGTCTCCGTGGTCATGTGGCCGGCATGACTAGACACCAAAGGCTCACAGAATGCTGTTACCTTCCCACCGTAGTGGTCCCTATTTTTCTACTTGCATTTTTACGTGCTTTCGAACTGCTAGGTTGGCAGAAGCTGGGACGAGTAACAGGCGCTCACTCGGCTACGCGGCACTTGAGATTCGACCCGACAAACTGCCGACCTTCTGATCGACAAGCTCAGCATCCTAACCCACTGAGCCACCGCGTCCCGGGCTATATAAGAAAGGAGATACAAAAAAAGCAGTCTCAAACATACCCAGTAACAATGGAAGAAATCAGTATGGCTATATAAAAATAAATAAATCAAATAGATTAGGAATGTTTCCAGCAATCTGTGAAGAAAATTTTCTTACTTTGATCTACTATTCCAATAAAAGGCAATTATGAAGAAAAGACTAAAGGAGCATTACAATTAAAACTGATAAAGCGATACACAGGAAATATTTACTTGGAATTCAAATTTCCAGGATTAAATCAATTGCATTTTAAGAAACTAAAAAAATAATTCCAGATGTTTGAGATTAGCTATACCCATTTCACCTCCACAAATTCATATAAGGAATGGTTGCTTGAATTGGGTATGTCTAGTTTAATGAAGAGAAGGACTAGGGGCAGGGCTTTTTTTCTCATAGAACACTCAGAACGGAGTTCCGGCACCTTTTTTGGATGAAACCTTGTAGGGTAGGCAAGGCGGGTTGTATGACATGTGTGAGTTCCGGCACCTTTTTCTTTTACAAAAAAAGCACTGACTAGGGGTGACATAATAGCAGTGTTCCAATATCTCAGGGGCTGCCACAAAGAAGAGGGAGGCAAGCTATTCTCCAAAGTGCCTGAAGGCAGGACAAGAAGCAACAGATGGAAACTAGTCAAGGAGAGAAGCAACCTAGAACTAAGGAGAAACTTCCTGACAGTTAGAATAGTTAACCAGTGGAACAACCTGCCTCCAGAAGCTGTGAATGCTCCAACATTGGAAGTTTTTAAGAAGAGACTGGACATCTGTGTCTGAAATGGTATAGGGTTTCCTGCCTGAGCAGGGGGTTGGACTAGGTGACCTCCAAGGTCCCTTCCAACTTTACTATTATGATTATGAGTATGATTAATCCTGGAAAACAGTAGGGACAGACAACTGAAGGAAAGTGCATATTATATGAAATCTGTGATCTGATACTAATGCTAGAAAGATTGTATAACAGATGATAAAGCCATCTGTAAATATCTTAAAAACAATGCCATGATTAGTAGAAATTGTTTTGTACTGCCAACTTTTTATACAAACTCAGGTGTTGTTGTTTTTTTGCAGTTGTATATGCAAAATACAAATGTTCTGCTTAGTGAATGAAAACACAAAAGGTTACCATTCAGATAATCCAGAGAGGCAAAACACCAGTTCAGGAACAAACCAAATGTCAGTTTCCAGTTCTAATTTCATTTAGGTAGGAAGGAATCCATAGCAGCACAGACATTCAATGCCACAAAAAATAATAGACCGCAGCTTCCTTCATGTATCCCTTACCAGTTGAATTAATTTGCTTCTTTCTTTCAAGTAAATGATTCAATTAATTTCTGATGTACTGCTGGGCTGCAAACGTTGCCTAGCTCATGCTTTTGATCAGCTGACTCAGCCTGTTGTGCTTGTCTTCTCTGCATTTATTACCTATGCTCAGCTTAAAGTGAAGCTCTTCAGCTTTTGAATCCGAAGACTCCAATTGATTCCTAAAAGACATTGACATGTTTCCCAAAGAAAACATTCTTCCCAACTGAACTGGAGAAAAAAAAATGCTAATTTTCTTAGTAGGTCTGTTGGCACCTGATGGATTAAAGGACAGTAGATTTAGGCCAGAGTGTAATGCTGAAAAGGATTTTGAATTAATATTAAGACAGTTAACAGAGAAAAAAAGATACTGCAATCCATATCTCTTCAATGTGCTAGATTAGGGAGTTGCTGTAGTCCTCTTAATATAAGAGGCAAGCAAGATTGATATAATAATATAATCCACGCAGCTAAGTATCTTTTTCTTAGGGCAGGGGTAGGCAACCTCGGCTCTTTTATGACTCATGGACTTCAACTCCCAGAATTCCTGAGTCAGCTGACTCAGGAATTCTGGGAGTTGAAGTCCATGAGTCATAAAAGCCAAGGTTGCATAGACCTGTCTTAGGGGATGGGTGGAGGAATTTATCACACATAAGTTGTCTCAGTTGGCTAAATAACCCTTTCTGCAGAGATATTTCTTATAGAGACAAAGGGAAAAAGGGGTTCCATCATTAATTGCTTACTAGTCTTTTGTGGTACCAATTCAGGAGATTATGGAAATACTTAGATTTCAGGAAAACATTTGACAGAAAAAAACCTATTCACATTAGTCAGCTAATGTCCTATAGGTTGCATGGTAATACAATTAGGTAAATATTTAGCTGACTCAAAAACTGAAATCAGAGAATGATCATCCCATTTGGTTTGCCACCAAACTGATTATTCTTCAGCATTTATAATGACTTTGATAATGAGATGGAGGCAATATGACTCAGAAAAAATAGTAACATTGGGAGCAAAATCTAAACAACTTTCAAAATAAACTTGATAGATTAGAAGATAGACCTTCAATCAGTTTGGGCCAATGGGCATATGTGAAATTTGGAGGACATATCATGGATATGTCCTTGACAATGTGGCCAATCACATAATACCAATCTCCTTAACTAATTTTTTCTTTTCCTTGGCATTTAAGCATATTTCCAAATAAACACTGAAGGCCCAAAACTATGTGCGGTACTGTTTTTCTAAGCGCGATTCTTAGGGTCTTTGCACAGACCCAAAGTCACTTATAAAAACAAAGTTGATGGTTAGCCTATGCTGTGTTTTGTAGTATGCGACGTTAGCATTTCATTATTTTAAGTAAAAGAATCTAAACAAAGTAAGCTCAGAAATTAACTGAAAACAATAGAATAGCATTTAATTGAAATAGATGCTAAATTCTACTGTTAGCATAAAGAAATCAAATACACAGATACAGTGTGAAGAATGTGTTCTTGAATCCAATACATGTGAAAAAAAATCTGAATTGGGATATGATCAGAAACTGAAATTGTAATAGTTATAGTAATGTGATAGGACTCCAAAAAAGCAAATGCAGTGATAAATTGTATTGGTGGAAGCATATCTCCCAAATCCCATTCTGATTATTATTTCTAATTGTGGCACACTTTAATGAAAATGTATATGCACACATTCAGAGAAAGGCAACAAAGATCTATCTCTTTACAAAGAAAGACTGAAGAAACTTGGAAAATTTAGTTTGAAAAGTGAAGCTAAGGGTCATATTATAGCATTGTTCAAATTCTTGAAAGAATATCATACAGAAGGTCATGACTTGCCAGGTTAAGAAAGAATTACGAAAGATAGTTTCCAATTGAATGTAAGGGAAAAATGTCTTAATATAAGGGCCATATAATAGTGGAACCAATTACTACCTTCACTATGGGAGTTTCCTGCTGCGACATCTCCAGGGGTTGGGAGTGGGAGGCACCGTTTTATGGTAGCTCTCCTCCTACCTCTCGGGCCATTCGCAGACGGTGTTGGCAGGAGGACAGAGGTCAACCCCAAGGCCCCTTGATTGTGGGGTGTCTCAGTGGTCGGTCCTCTCTCCTCTCCTGTTCAACATTTATATGAAGCCACTGGGCGAGATCATCCGTGGTTTTGGGGTGAGGTATCATCAATATGTGGATGATACCCAGCTTTTCATCTCCACCCTGAACCAACCCAGTGATGCCCTCGACGTGATGTCCCGGTGCCTGGAAGCAGTACGAATCTGGATGGGGAAGAACAGGCTCCAGCTCAACCCGGCCAAGACCGAGTGGCTTTACATATCGGCATCTCGTGTAGTCCAAGATCTTCCATCTTTGGTTATGGGGGGAGAGATGTTGCCTCCCATTGATAGGGCGTGCAACTTAGGCATCCTCCTGGATGCATGACTCAGTTTAGAAGATCATGTTGGAGTCGTGGCCAGGGGGGCATTTGCACAGGTTCGCCTGGTGCGCCATTGCGACCCTATCTGGACCGAGATGCTTTATGTACGGTCACTCATGCGCTCGTCACCTCCCGGGTAGATTACTGCAATGCTCTCTACATGGGGCTGCCCTTGAAGACCACCCGGAGGCTTCAGCTGGTGCAGAATGCGGCCGCACGGGTTGTGATGGGAGCATCCCGATACTCCCATATTACACCCCTCCTGCGTGAGCTGCATTGGCTACCGGTTGCCCTCTGGGTGAGATTCAAGGTGCTGGTTCTTACCTATAAAGCCCTACATGGCTTAGGCCTGGGATATTTGCAGGACCGTCTGCTGCCAGGAACGTTTTCCCATCGCCCTGTGCGCTCACATAGAGAGGGCCTTCTCAGGGTACCGTTGGCCAGACAATGTCGGCTGGAGACCGGCAGGGGGAGGGCCTTCTCTGTTGGGGCACCTGCTTGGTGGAATCAACTCCCCCGGGAGCTCCGGATGGCCCCACACCTTCGGTCCTTTCGCCGTGACCTTAAGACATATCTTTTCCAACAGGGTGACCTGGACCGATGATAATGGGGTTTTTAATTATGATTTTAAATGTTTTTATTGGTTTTAGTGGGACTTTGACACAATTTAATTCTTTTTTAATATTTGTATTCATTTGTATTTTATTGTTGTTAGCTGCCCTGAGTCCTTCGGGAGATAGGGCGGCATACAAGTCTCATTATAAATAAATAAATAAATAAGTTTCAAGCAGAGATAGATATCTTTTGAGATTCTTCAATTTAGACTTGCACTAACTAGGAATTTGGATTTTATGGTTTAAATGAATCCTTCACCAAGATCTATACCTGTAAGGACCCACTTCATAACCATCCAAAAAAGCAGAACTCTTCAAACAGGCATTGTCTCAAAAGAATACTTTTATTAGGGGTCAGTGACAGTAGGGAAGTCAAGGCAAGATCTGGGGAAAAACCCACGCAAAAGGTATAGTTTAAACCAGCAGTATTCCTCCTCCCACCAAAGTCATAATATCCATTTGAAATCCAGCTAATCCACAGGTGGCACTAAATCTGGCCGGCTGGTACAGTTGGCGCGCATCCTGAGGTCTTCTCCAGCTTTCGTTTCTCTGTAACCATCTCCCTGATAAGGAAGACACATTCCTTTCCCAAGATGGTAGAGGCAGGAGAGGGAAAGTAGAAAGCGAAAGGTATCCCAAACGAAAGCATCTCCCTCTCCCCCCAGCAGAATGTCAGGGCCCAAAAGGAGAATAACTATGCAGGGGAAACAATGAGGGTTTGGGGACCTGACAATACCACCTGTATGGCTGACCCACAGCTAATAGAAATAAATGTTTCTAAACTTCCAAATAAAGGATTTTTATAGTGTTTTGTCCCAAAAGCTTGAGAAACTTGGAAAAATCGATAACCAGTCAAATGGATACTTTATGCATTCATACAATTGCTATCAACTAGGGGCTTTCAGTTGGGTAAAAGCTTAATCTGTTTTTCACTCAATCTGAGTTTGATTATAAATAAAATGGCTGAAAATACATGTTTATCAGTCAAACCAACTCTGGGCTAAGTAGAGAGGTTTCCCAAACGTTTTGATATCCAAATGATCCTGTTCTCCTTTGTGATACCAGCTTTTGTCAGTTTCAACCCAGAAGCCCATTTTTTAGCCATCTAATTTGTCTCAGAACCCATTTTTCAAGATTAAAAATGGTGGGAGTGTGGGAGACATAAGAGGAAAACATGAGCAAAACTCCACTCTGCAAAAAGGGAAACTGATGCAACATGGCAAATAATTTCCCAGAGCACTGGAGCACTGTATTATTATGAGTCACCCATTCAGTTACCTTGTTCCCCGTGTCCTAGGGGTTCCCCTTCCTCTTGAAATTGAAAATGGTGTGCATTTTCTGAATACTTTAGGATAAGTGTTCACCATTGGAGATACTTACAACTGTAAATATCTATATTTGGTGAAAAAGAGCAAATCAAGGCTTGCAGTTCCTGCTATAATAGTATGTATCTTTATAGTGTTTTGTCATCATCTGCTGCTTGTTACCCTGTACAACAAGAGTAGCATCACCTACTGGCATTGACTAGCATCTGACAGCATCTAGTACTACATACTACTTTAAAATTGAACAAGGGTGGTATTTTTCCATTTGGGGATGGGATAATAGTTGGTACATTCTGGGGGCATGCAATCTTTTTCCCCCTCCATTTCAAGCAGTCATACTTCAGTGGTGTTTTGGGAACTGAGAGCAAAAGGCTAGGATTGTGCAGTGCATTAGATTAAATAAGTTCCAATTTTCTCTTGGTTTGTTTGCAAATACAAGATTACAGATTAAATATTTGTGAATCAATAAATGTCATAATGCTTGCAAATTCTCCTTAATGACAACACGGAATATGAAGGTGGGCAGGAAAGTGGTTGTTCTGCCTTCCTCGCCTGTAGTAAATATTTTGGATGTTGTGTGAACATACTGAAAGAATATTCTTGAAACAATTTGGGTACCAATTAATTTTGCAGAAACTATGGGGCCAGACATGGGGGAAATATGTAAATAGCATCTCATCTAACTACAAAAGTAGCTCACTACAGCTCAAAGGATTTAAATAATTGAAACAGTTTTTTTCAAATGATTTCATATAAGGTCAGTGTTGCATAAAAGGTACTATTAGGAAAGGAGGGAGGGACAGAAAAAAGATGCTCCACACGCCTCTCTCTGTTAACAGCTGCTTTTAATAGAACTGAAATATTATGGAAGGAAATAGAATAAGAATTGTCCACTGTCCACCTTGTCTATGTGGAATTATTTGCTTTGGCCAGAAATTCAAACTTTGGTCTGAAAAAGAGATAATCTTTCTTGCTCCATTATGTTTCTTTCTGATCTAGCTTTTGACTTACCCGAGAGCTGTCTACGGCTCAACCCTGACAGGAGCAGTAATAAAGACGCAGTGTGTTGTTTATTACTTCAATGAATAGTTTAGAGAAAAAAGCAGGTGTTTGGGGAGTGCCTTCACCAACCATTTGTTTTTGTTTGCCGTAATTAGGCATCACATTATATTCATGCTGCTTCTTAAGATTGCTATGTATGGTATGTTCTGTATTGCACTGCAAGATGAAAATTGATCACCAATCAATACTGTGTAATGATTTCATGCTCACCACAGTAAAAGGTGGTTGGTGGAAATCAGAATAGTGTATATGGGAGTGTGTTTGTGGTTTCCAGGCTAATCTTCTTGAAGAGAAGACACAGTTCTGTGAAAATGAGACAATCTGGGATGTATTTGGTTAGGAATACTAACTTCACTCAAGGATGAAATTAATTTAGCAGATTTGAAACATTTAGGGTTCCATTCCTGTTATAACAAAAATGGTTGAGATTTTATAAATTCTAAAATTTATGGCTTCACTTAGAAGTGAAATTATAATGGAGGAAAATGTGAACTTTGTGGCACCCCAAAGTGAGTAACTGCTTGGATGACTTCTCCTCTTCTCCTCTTCCACTACCACTGACTGATACTGACACAGAGAAGTTCTGTGCAGCACTCCAAATCCTCAAAGTCCAGTTGCTGTTTTTGAAAACTGCTAAGGTCTCTAACATTAAAAAGGGTTGCATGCCCTAGTTATGTTCTGATGAAGGTTATCCACTAGGAGGATTAGTGTAATTTCTCTCCTTTGCCTAATTGCCTGATTTAAATAGGTCTATGTAATCCCAGGAAGAGGCACACCACCATCTTCTTCAAGGCCACTGTTCTGTACCAGCCTACTACTGGCCCTGCAGATAAGGCAGGGACAACCCCTTTTACAAGAAGGCAAGAGGCTGGAACTAAGCCTGCCAAATTTATGGACACAAAAGCAAACAGAGCAAAAACAAGACACGAACCATGAAACAGGAACTATTCAAACGGTTGCCTTCAGCAAACCAGCCCTCCCACGCATTCCCCTTTTAAACAGTTCAGGGCGTGGCTTCTCTGCCTCCTTCCGAGGTGCCCCATTGCCTTCCTCTGTTTACTCCTGATTGACTGCCTCCTGCGTCGGGCGTCCTTGAACAGGGCCAGCTGTGGGTCATCTTCATCCACGCTGTCAGGCTCACACAGCTGGTTCTGCGTCGTAACCAGGTGGGAGGGGCCTGGCTGAGGGCTCTCATCAGCAAGCTCTCCAACCCCCTCAGCAACCTCTCCAACACCCCCCTCCTCCTCCTCTGAATCGTTCGACCCAAATGCCGAACCCACAGGCTGACCCTGAATCACAACAGCCACTGGCATTAGTGCTTCTAAGATTTTCCTAACCTTCTTCCAGCTCTTCATACTCCTACTGACTTTTGAAAAGAAAATGGAGCTTGCCCACAAGTGGACAAAGTCATCATCACTTCCTTGCAGTCCACAAGCTGAAGTGTGTCCAAGATAACTTTGCAAAACACAACACTAATCATATACACTAATCATCTAGAGTCAACAGCATCGAATTAGAGAGAGGGAGGGGAGAGAGAGAGAGAGAGTCAGTTCAAGGAATTTTATCTTTACAAAATTTAATCTGTAAAGGAAGTGTTGCTCCAAGATTTTCAACTACTCTGGGAGGAGATCCCCTTATCCTGTCAACTCCCCCAGCCCACAAGCATGTTGTTCTAAAAAAGGGAAGCCAGGGTACAATCTGTGATGCAATAAGGGAAGAAAAGTGAGTATGTTTCACAGTGTAGGCTTGAATGTGAGTTTTTTTCTATGTCTGATCCAATTTATTCTTGACCTTCTGGCTCTGCCACCTCCATAATCTCTCAGTATACCAAGGAAACTCCCTCATGATTGGTGGGAGGGAGTCACTTGATTGCCATACTATAAAAAAGATGTTGATATTTTAGAAAGAGTCCAGAGAAGAGCAACAGAGTTGATTGGGAGACTGGAGACTAAAACATATAAAGAACAGTTGCTGGAATTGGGTATATCTCCTAATGAAAAGTACAACGCCCCCCACCCCAAATAAACTAGAAGAGCAAACCACCACTCACATTATCACTCTGTGTTTTTTGCTAATAGGTCATGATCTCTGATTACATACAATACAAAGAAATGCTTTGCACTAAGAATAATTTTGAATCCTAAAGTTAATTTCCCAAAACAGAAATGTTGCTTTTTTGGTCTTTGTTTTCCACTTTTTTAGTATTTAATTTCACAAAAATATTTATGTCTTCCTGTTGAAATGACCTCTAGAAATAATTATAATTACAATTGTCTAGAGATTGACAATTCATAAATCATGCCATGTTTAAACTTTTTTTTAAAGAATGTCATCTCATAGCTGAACTGAGCAACTAAACAGAATATCACTAAATCTCTTCAACACTTATATGTGGAACCTAATACGAGTTTAGTCTTCATATATATTGTTATGTACTGGCCTTTTGGAATATCACCATGTGTTTGCTGGAGAACTAACGGTTCTCTAGCAACTCAGACAGGACGTCTCCCATCCTGCTATAGGTCAACTTTGGGCGGCAAACATGGCTTCAATCTGATTGGTTAATACCATAGGGCCTGGCTATATATTGAGGCAGGGTGACTCCAATCTCTCAGTACAGTTTCTGCTTAAATAAAGTATGTGTTTGTGTGTACTGTTCTGCGTGTTCTTGTTCCTGCTCATCAGAGCCCACGACATAATACATATTTTTATCATTATTGATTAAAGGTATTTTATTATGTGAGACACAATTTAAAACCACACTACAAATCAGAGAGAAGAGTGAAATTCAATCAATATGTATTTACCCAGCTGTGTAATCAAGAGGGGAAAAAATACACAAGGGAAAGCTAATTAAAACATTTCTCTCTTATCAATATGTAATCTGGTAGACACCCATCTTGGTGGATCCCCAGGTGTAGTAGGACAGACTGGATTTCTACTTCCTCTAATTAGAAAAGGAAAAAAAAAAGTCTAGTTCTAAAAGTGAGAGAAACTGAACTTGAAAAAAAAGAGTCCTGATTTTCAGACATTTGAGCATTTGCCAAATGTCATCAATTCTGAAATTGGAAGGGAAAACAACGAGTAAGTTGATGGGTGTTTCCTGCACGCGCCCAGAGAGGTTTTAAAAGTTTTTATTTTATACTTTATTCAGTTCATCTTGTTTTCAAGAGCAGTCCCGTGTATGTGCAATAACAAGGTGCTGGAGGCAATGGAATGAGCACCAAGGCTACATTTCATTTCTCCAGGAGGGGGCATAACTCACAAAATATATCCTTGTCATCCATAAATATTAGTCAGATAGGTAGAACTCTCACGACTGAATTTTTTTCCCTTATACTATCCCACAGTAACATTATATAATTAGAAGTTAATTTTATTTAATCACACTTTGGCCAAAACACATTCCTGAATATTACTTTTAAAATACCAAATTTTCTCTGCCTTTGTGTCAGATTAGTGCTGTAGAGTGACATAGAAACTGGATTTCTCTGAACTAACAATTCAAGTCAGACTTATATCATCTTAGACCTTCATTTTCCAGAAAACCTCATTTGTAATTTGCCTGTTAATTCAAACCATTGTTATTTGGATACTGCTTCATTACTTGTATCTTTTTTTCAAATTAAAAAAGAAATCAAAGTATTTATCTATAACACTCCCACCGTCTACTAAGGAAATTGAATGATATATCTTGATATTTTGTAAGTTGTTCAATAAAGTACCTTATGGAATTTTAATTAAGATGCTACTCAAGGGTGTGCTGGGTGGCATGACTATTAATCAAAAGTATTTTTGTGAGTCTAGAATAGGGTATTTTCCAGCTTTTCCAGCTGTGGAATATGGTAGTTTTTTAAAAAAAATCTTGAAATGCCTGATTAAGAGTCAGCGTATTAGTAATAGGAAATTAATCTGTATTGCATAAATGTGTACTTGAACTAGTCACAAACAATATAAATATAATACACATATGCTGAAGGTTACATACCTAGGATGGGTATGGCAGTTTAATATTATGAAGATGAAAAAATATTCAGGAAAATCATGATTTAGGATGTCTTTTAGAATAAATTCCTGATTTAGGAATGCTGGTCTCATGCACAAAAACACTGTACGCCACATAATAATATAGACAGAAGCAATGGGTTAATATAGTGAAATGAAACTTTTTTCCCATAGTGAATTCTTGGCTGAAGCCACTTGAGCCCCCTTCTTCGTCCTCCTGCCTGCCTGCCTTTAGAAACATGATTCTCACATATGTCCACATAGGCTTACAGATAATCTAACTCATCAGAAGAAGTCTCACTCCAAAGGGAGTTTGAAGACAGGCAGGTAATCAGCCTTTGTGTGTGGGCACATGGCAGGGGAAACACAGCAAGACAACCCCTGCATGGATCACTTTCAAATGCTGGTGATGTAGCAAGTTGGGAAAGGAAGAGCAGCATCAAGAGAGGCGTGCAGGGCTAAGTGCATTTAAGCTTTTCCCCACTAGAACCTATTCATGTCCTGCCAGAACCCTTAGGGTTTTGCAGAATCCAGTTTGAAAAACTTTGGGTTAGAAGGTGGTACTCAATAGTGTCATTCAAATTTGATCCTGGGTGAGTAATCTTTCATGTTGTCATCAATGTTTTTCTTATTCTGCAAAAACTAATATCCTGAAATACAGCTAGTTTGGTAGAGTGGTTAACGAACTAGTTTAGAAACCAGGAGATATGAGATATGAGTTCTAGTACCATCTTAGGCATGAGACCAGCTGGGTGGTCCCATCACTCACTCTCAGCCTCCAGAAGAAGAAGACAAGGACAAGCCACTTCTGGAAGTCTTACCAAGATAATCACAGTCACTAGTTCAGGCAGTTGCCAAAAGTTTACATTGACAAAAGCACCCAAATATTTGTGTGCATGTGTGTGTGTATGTATGTGTGTATGTGTCATAACCAGAAAGGGCAAGTGTTCAGCATTTAACATTGGTTTTTGAGTTTAGATGCTATATTAGCTATTCTACTATTATACAGCAATCTCTCTCTCTCTCTCTCTCTCTCTCCCCCCCCTCTCTCTCTCATTTTCTGGGCACTAAATTTAAAGTCGTCAGACAAATTAGAACAAGTTCAGATACTGAACATAAAGATAATCATAGAACTAAAGACTGTGAGAATGTATTGTGAAAACAGGTATTTAACCTTCAGAAGGGAAGGCTGAGGGAGCACATAGTAGGATATTTCAGGTATCAAATAAATTTACTATTTATTCTCCCAGGAAGCAAGACTACAGAAAATGGTTTATCCCAAATAAATATTTGGAGAAATCTCTTAACAAGGAAAGCAATCTGACATTAAATTCCTTGGAAAGTAGTAAGATCCCTATTACTGGATGTCATTTACCAGAAGCTGGACATCCAACTGTTATGAGTGCTTTAATTCCAGGGTGATGGCTTTATAATCCTGATCAAGAGCATCCACAGGGGAAGATGTCAACAACAACAAATGGCAGTGTCAGATGCATGCAATGCCTGTCCGGCACATAACAAAAGTGGTGAGGCTTCAGTCAACCACTCATGGTTGATCCTCTCCAGACAGTGTATATCTGTATTTTCCCAAAATATGCACATTTTTTATTTAAACAAAGCTTATTTTATAAGAATTTTATGATATTTATGTGTATACCCCATTTTCTGATGTGTCATTAACAAGCCCTGCCTCCATTTTAAAAAAACCCGAGTGATCTTGACTTCAGAAACTTTTTTTTTTATTGAAAAGTTTTAAAATACAATTTTCCTTTAAAAAACCCCCCTTCCCCCTCCCTCCTCCCCCCCTACCTCCCCCCCTCCCTCCCTCCCTCCTCCCCCCCCTGCCTCCCCCCCTCCCCCCCTCCCCCCCCCGACTTCCCAGAGCTGAATACAAGGTATATATATAAAAAGAGAAAGAAGAGAAAAAAAAAAGGAAAAGCAAACATAAGCAACCATGTACTAACAATTATAAATTCTAAAATCCATCACTCTCTAGCTTATATAGGATAAACCAAACCTTGGCAATATTAAATATATATAAAAAACTAAAATAAAATAAAAAAAAACACTTTCTAGCTTATATAGAATAAGACAAACCTTAATAATATTAAATATACATTAAAAACAGGAAAAAGAACCCCAAAATAGAAAGAGAAAAAAGGAACAGAAAAAAAAAGAAAAAAAGAATTATTCAAATACTATATAATACTTCTCAACCTATACTTGTCCTAAATAGACTCCATCCCTTTTTGTCCATTACATGATATAACGTTCTTACAAATAATCTTTCAAATTAACCAAGATCTTCACCACCTCAACCAAATCAGAAAACTTTAAAGTCCACTCTTCTGTAATCGGCCGTTCCTCTTCCAGCACATCTATAATTATTCCAAACAATAAAAAAATTGCGAACAAAACTTTAACCTCCATTTGGAAATCTTCTATATATTCCACCAAACTTTAATCCAAAAAAAACCTCACCCTTTCCACAAATCCACCACATGTAAAAAATATATTGCGTCTACACCCAAATCTTTTCCCACCTCCCATACTTGACTATGAATACGTCGTAGAAATTCCATAGACTTCTGCAAATCCTGCTATTTTCTCTTCTTAGATCGTTTTGCAGCAGCACGCGTCACCCTCTGTTCTATTGAATCATCCGACGAAGTTGTATCTTGATCTCTTCCAACACCGTTGTCTTCTATCTGACCACCTTCGACCTCTTGATGCCCTCCTTCTCCAGACCCCTTTTCAGCTTCCAGAGATGTTAATGGCGTTGCATTTAAAACATTATTATAGAAATCACGCGCTTGCATCACAGTAACCAGACGGTACCTTTTACCTTCGTGCGTCACCATCAACCCAGCTGGGATCTCCCATCTAAACCTTATATCTCGTTGCTTGAGCTCTTGCACAAGGAATGTAAAATCCTTCCTTCTCCTTAAAATCTTTGGAGGAATTTCTTTTAAGACCAAAACTTCTTGATTAGCAATCACAACTTTAGTATCATAAGCAGCTCGTATAACTTCATCTCTAGTTTCCCTTTTTGCAAAATATACCACCACATCTCTAGGCAACTTTCTCTGTCTAGCAATCCATGAATTCACCCGAAACACTTTATCCATGCCTCCTTTTATTTCAGATGCTGGCTGTTTCAACACTTCTTCAAAAGCCTCAGAAACCAGCTGCTTTAGATCTTCCTTAGTATTCTCCTTTAAGCCTCTAACTCTAATGGCAAACTGCATCTGGTAATATTGAGCAAGACTCAGTTCCTTTTCCACTTTATCTTCATTCTCCAATACTTTTGCTTCTAATATAGCATTCTTTTGAGTCAGATCTTCTAGCTTTTCCTCCAATTCTTCCACACAGCGAGCCACTTTACACACTGAAGACAAGATGTCTGCCTTCATCACTCTGAACTTCTGTTCCATCCTCTCCTCCATTCTCTCCTCCAATTTCTCCAATTTCTCCTCCATCTGTACAAATCTAGCATTAATTGATTCCAAAATTACCTGGGCGTGTTTTTCAAGAGCATCTTGTAAGTCCTTTGATGTCAATACATCAGGAGGATGCAGCGCCTGCAGTAATGATTGTTGCACAGGAGAAGTTCCAGCACTCCGAAGAGTTTTAGGGGGTGGTTTAGCCGCCATCTTTTACCAAATGCGACACACTTTCACTTCAGATTTATAATCCAAAAAAGTCCATCAAGCTGGAGAGTAAAATATCACCTTTTCCTCTTGTATCGCTCTGCCTGCTCCTTTAATCCATAGTCATTCCTTCAAGCAGGGGTGGTCGCAGACGCCTGGCTCTGCTCCAAGAATCAGGAGCAGAGGCGCCGGCCAGCTGGGAGCAGCCCAGGCTACGGGGGAGTTCAATCCTTCAGCCGCCCAAGCCATAAGCTCAGGCGGCCCTGGAGAACTCTACCCCTACCTGGGAGCTCGCCCCCTCCTCTTCTCCCGAGGAGGGGGCTTCAAATTCGCCCGAACAGCTGATCGGCGCTGTTTCGGGCGAAAAAACAACAGCTGAGCCGCAGGCAGCCCGGGAAGGCTGTCTCCGTCGCCGCGGAGCCACCGGAAGTCGACTTCAGAAACTTTTTATTTTCTCTAAAATTTATTTAAAAAGGCCATTGAGGTTTTCTTCTCTCCATAATTTTTCCTAACATCCCATTCATACCCAACTCTTCCATCTCTAAACATATTTATCTTCCTTGCAGTGTGTATAATATTCTCTCATGAGATAACACCTGTACTATTTTGCACCATTAGCAATTATGGCAATGATGATGTCAGTTGGCATCAAAATAGATGTTACAGTTTGCTATGCATGTTTTAATTTATCTTTGGACAAATCCAAATGGATTATAGTATTATATATTATAATAAATAAAATACAGGTAATCCCTGTGTTATGAGCGTTCTCTTAGCGAATGTTTGAAGTTACATGATAAGTGCCCCCTTGTGTTTATGTAAAAGTCCCAAATTTACAAATGTTGCTGCACCACAGCAGTCGTTCACCCTTATGAATGACTGCAGTGGTACTGCAACTTTCACCCTGGTTATTCCCGCTCTCCCACCCCACCCCGGGTCTCCCTAGGCCAGCAGCTCTCAACCTTTTCTACACCCCACACCTCTAGAATGCTTCAGATATATTCTCGTACCCATTACAAAAGTTCAAAATAACAAATTATGCATATACACTATAAATTTGAAACTTCTAAACACAAGTTTCCAAGTTTTGGAATATCATCTCGCACCCCCGGTTGGGAACCCCTGCACTAGGCCTTGGATACTCACCTTATGAAGATCTAGATTCTTCACTTTCTTGGCTGCTTCAGGCCTTCGGTGCATTCGTAGAGCATGGAGGCCTAAGGTAATGCAAGATCACGCAAGATCAGTGGCGCAAGATCTCACACTACTGATCTCACATGATCTGCAACAGAGAATGAAACTGAAGCCAGGGGACAGTTCCATGGACCTCTGGGCATTGGAGGCTTTTCCTGGGCTGCTGCCACTCAGAAAGGAGGCTGGGGAATACCTCCACGGGCCTCTGGAGGTCTGTTCTGGACCTCGGAGTCCTCCTTCAGGCCTCCGAGGCCCATAATGGAGGCCATGAGCAGCAGCCACATGCTTCCAGAGGTCTATTCTGGGCCTCGGAGACCTCCTCCAGGCCTCCGAGGCCCAGAAAAGAAGCTGTGGACAGTGGCCACATGCTTCTGGAGATCTGTTATGAGTCTCAGAGGCCTCCGTTTGCACTTGCTGGGAGCAGAGAAAGAAACAGAGATTGGAGAGAAGACAGATCTTCACAAGGTAAGTGACCCGGCAGGGGAGCAATTGTGGGGACCTCAGGGGAGGAAGCATGAGGTATCTCAGTGGGGGCGGGCTTGGGTGGTCTGAAACAGATGGCCTGTTTCATCATTCGGCGCCCCATGGCCTTCCCCACCCTGAGATACTTCATGTTCACTTAATGAGCAGCGCATTTGCCCATGCATTAAATTAGCGAATGCATGGGTGAAAGCTGGGAGTGAATTGCGTTCAATGTATGAGATTCACTCCTATGAATCCTTGAGTTACGGGTGGAATGAGCAAGCTCCGTTACATTTGTAAATCGAGGACTATCTGTAGTTATTTCTTATACATGTTCAAGATAGGATCAGTCAATATTTCTAAGTTGATATGAGGAATTATCACTTGGGAGTATAACAGCTGGTGGAAAAGTTCTCTAAATACCTACTAGAATTTTTTAAATGAGTCTTGGAAAGCCTTAGAAAGTCTATATAACAGGAGGAAATTAGTGTTCATTAATGTTGAATAAGGTTCTTTTTAAATCTGAAAATGTGGAAGGTTCTTTTAGTCCATCTTGTTCATCCATAAAGGATACAGCAGGAACCATCTCCATATACTGAGAGCTTTTTGTGCAGATGCTTCTAATCCTTAATCATCTGATTCAACACTTTTGTGGCTTGATCAACTTAAAAAGGAATGATATCATATTTGTCTGTTAATCCTTGTATAATAGAGTCCAAAAGTCAAATATAGTTCATTGATTGCATGCATTCAATGGAAGATTCAATCTGTTTCTTAATTCTGAATTTTATTCAGGCAACTATTCCATCAGTTTATTGAGGTGTAAAAGGTGCATGTTACAGCAGAAATTCCAAGTGAAAGAACAATTTATTAGGCAATCAGATAGATCCGTTTGGGCTAGTATCCAGCCACTAACAGTTTGAATGAGGACCATTATATTGAAATTTGACTGCCATTAAGTTCCTGTCCATTCCCAAGCTAGCCTGCACCACTGGTATTCCATAGCCAAGAAAACTGTGTGATTGTATGGTTGTATCTCTGTCATTATCAGAAATCAGGGATTTACTTATATTTGCATTTGATATTCCATCCCAAGAATATGACAGGAAGGTTCTATTTATAATTAAAATAATTGAGGTAAAGCAAACACCTGACTCAAAATCAGGGAGAGTAACATTTCATTACTTACAGTTGGTGGTAGAGTTTAACCATATGAAACTATATTAAGGAGCGTATCACTTACTAAGTGTCAATTCAGTCAAATGAAGCTCTATCTATTTAATTGGGCTTTACATACTTCTGTTCACATTTTAATGGAAATAGAATCCTATTCATGATGGATGACCCAAAACAAATCTTCTTGGGAAAAGTGAACTTGCTACTAAAAGAGCTGGAATAATCTATAAACAATTAGACAATTTTCTAAGCTCTGGAGCATATATGCTGGTGATGACCTATAAAGTCCTACATGGCATGGGTCCGGAGTACCTAAGGGAGCACCTGTGGCTGGCGTCAACTTCCCTCCGCCCAGTGCGCTCCCACAGAGAGGGCCTCCTCAGGGTGCCACCGATCAGAGAATACCGACTGATGGCCCCCTGGGGGAGGTCCTTCTCTGTGGGCGCACCAGACCTTTGGAACTGTTTACCGGTTGAGCTCCGGATGGCTCCCAACCTTCGCTCCTTCCGACGTGATCTAAAAACTTATTTATTTGAACAAGCCGGCCTGGTCTGATGGGTTTGGGGTTTTAATTACTGTTTCTAATTAATTTATTGTATTCGGGCACAATTGTTTAATTTGTTTTTAATTTTTGTATTTTGTACTTTTGGTATTTATTGCCCTGTACACCGCCCTGAGTCCTTTAGGAGAAGGGCGGTATATAAATTAAATTAAATAAAAAATAAATAAATATAGCTCTGATCTAGGTTCCCAACCTTTTGGGCACCAAGGACTGGTTCCGTGGAGAAGGATTTTTCCACTGATCAGAGGTGGCATGGTTTTGTATGCTGCCTGCATCCCATGCATGGGGTTTTCCTTGTTTGTGTGGACCAGTTGCTGGCATGCCGTGGCCTGGTACTGGTCCATGGACTGGGGGTTGGGGACCCCTGATCTAGAGGATACAGGAATTAATGTTGGAAGAGTGGTTACCTTGTTCCCTCAACATCCCATAGTAAAATCCCTTGTTTCTGGCAAGCAGTGTCTATTATGGAATGTAATATAGACTCTATTCATTACAAAGTTTTGGGAAAGGGAGAAAAATCTGCTTCTTCCAAATATTATTATAAGGGAAGGATGAGTAAAGAGATAAATTCTTTGTGGATTTCAGAGGAGAACATTCCACAGAACAGGTGCCACCACAGAGAAGGTGCATCTGTAAATAACTGTGACAGGACAAAGAGCAGAAACTTTCCGGAGTACAGGGCCTTGCTATAGGATTTCTCCTAAGAGGGAAACAAATATATCTCTGCTGAAAGAAGCAGCTGCACCAAAAACAGGAAGCAGAGCTATTCTTAAATTCAGCCTCAGCTGAAAACAGAGAGAGTCAAGAAAGAGGGAGAAATACTGTACAATAGACAAAGCAACAATAATTGCACAGTCAGTATAGTAATTGAGTAATCAATAGAGTAATTTTCCAAACAATCAACACAGAAGGAATGTATGAAGTGTGTCTTCTATGACAACATAATGTCAGAAAAGTTTGTGCACGTATATTGCATGCAGCATTTGTGAACCTCACTTTCAAATATTACTGAGCTTCAGAACTGACAATCAGTTTTTACCAGATTGTGATGTGCGCTGAACACAATTATTTCTTGTAAAAAATAAATAATAGAATAATAGCTAACTGGAAACTGAAAATGAGAGAGAATGAGATGTGGTTGCAAAGAAGACAGTTTTTAGGCTGCATTATTAGAAATATGTTGATTTAGTTGTGTTCAGTGGTTAGACACAATTGTTGTTGTTAGCTGCGAAGTCATGTCCGACCCATCGCGACCCTATGGACAACATTCCTCCAGGCCTTCCTGTCCTCTACCATCTTCTGGAGTCCATTTAAGCTCACACCTACTGCTTCAGTGACTCCATCCAGCCACCTCATTCTCTGTCGTCCCTTTCTTCTATTGCCCTCGATCTTTCCCAGCATTAGGCTCTTCTCCAGTGAGTCCTTCCTTCTCATTAGGTGGCCAAAGTATTTGAGTTTTAGCTTCAGGATCTGGCCTTCTAAAGAGCAGTCAGGATTGATCTCCTCTAGGACTGACCGGTTTGATCGCCTTGCAGTCCAAGGGACTCGCAGGAGTCTTCTCCAGCACCATAGTTCAAAGGCCTCAATTCTTTGGCGCTCAGCCTTTCTTATGGTCCAACTTTCACTGCCATACATTGCAACTGGGAAGACCATAGCCTTGACTATACGCACTTTTGTTGACAGGGTGATGTCTCTGCTTTTTAGTGTGCTGTCTAGATTTGCCATGGCTTTCCTCCCCAGGAGCAAGCGTCTTTTAATTTCTTGGCTACAGTCCCCATCTGCAGTGATCTTGGAGCCCAGGAAAATAAAATCTGTCACTACCTCTATTTCTTCCCCATCTATTTGCCAGGAATTGAGAGGGCCAGATGCCATGATCTTGGTTTTCTTAATGTTAAGTTTCAACCCAAGTTTTGCACTCTCCTTCTTCACCCGCAACAAGAGGCTCTTTAGTTCTTCTTCACTTTCTGCCATTAGAGTGGTATCATCTGCGTATCTTAGGTTGTTGATATTTCTTCCGGCAATCTTAATTCCAACTTTTGATTCATCTAGCCCTGCCTTTCTCATGATGTGCTCTGCATATAAGTTAAATAGGCAGGGCGACAGTATACAGCCTTGCCGGACTCCTTTCCCAATTTTGAACCAATCAGTGGTTCCATGTCCAGTTCTCACTGTTGCTTCTTGACCCGCATATAGGTTTCTCAAGAGACAAATAAGATGGTCTGGTACTCCCATCTCTTTAAGAACTTGCCACAGTTTGTTATGATCCACACAATCAAAGGCTTTAGCATAGTCAATGAAGCAGAAGTAGATGTTTTTCTGGAACTCCCTAGCTTTCTCCATGATCCAGCGTATGTTGGCAATTTGATCTCTAGTTCCTCTGCCTCTTCGAAATCCTGCCTGTACTTCTGGTAGTTCTCGATCCACATACTGCTGAAGTCTAGCTTGTAGGATTTTAAGCATGACTTTACTAGCATGAGAAATGAGTGCAATGGTGCGATAGTTTGAACATTCTTTGGCACTGCCTTTCTTTGGAATTGGAATGTAAACTGATCTTTTCCAATCCTGTGGCCACTGTTGAGTTTTCCAAATTTGCTGGCAAATTGAGTGTAGCACTTTTACTGCACTGTCTTTTAAGATTTTGAATAGCTCAGCTGGAATACTGTCACCTCCACTAGCTTTGTTGTTGCTCAGCTTTTCTAAGGCCCACTTCACTTCACATTCTAGGATGTCTGGCTCGAGGTCAGTGACCACCTCATTGTGATTATCAGGGACGTTAAGCTCATTCTTGTATAGTTCTTCTGTGTAATTTTGCCACCTCTTCTTAATCTCTTCTGCCTCTGTTAGGTCCCTGCCATTTTGGTCCTTTATCATGCCCATTTTTGCATTAAACGTTCCCTTCATCTCTCCAATTTTCTTGAAAAGATCTCTGGTCCTCCCTATTCTATTGTTTTCTTCTATTTCTTTGCACTGTTCATTTAAGAAGGCATTCTTATATCTTCTAGCTATTCTCTGGAATTCTGCATTCAATTGGGCATATCTATGTTTTTCTCCCTTGCCTTTCGCTTCCCTCCTTTCCTCAGCTATTTGCAAAGCTTCCTCAGACAGCCATTTTGCTTTCTTGCATTTCTTTTTCTTTGGGATGGTTTTGGTTGCTACCTGTTGTACAATGTCGTGAACCTCTGTCCATAGTTCTTCAGGCACTCTGTCTATCAGATCTAATTCCTTAAATCTATTTGTCACCTCTACTGTATATTCAACAGGGATATGATTTAATTCATACCTGAGTGGCCTAGTGCTTTTCCCTACTTTCTTCAATTTAAGCCTAAACTTTGCAAGGAGAAGCTCATGGTCAGAGCCACAGTCAGCTCCTGGTCTTGTTTTTACTGACTGTATAGAGCTTCTCCATCTTTGGCTGCAGAGCATATAGTCAATCTGATTTCTGTGTTGACCGTCTGGTGATGTCCATGTGTAGAGCAATCTCTTGGGTTGTTGGAAAAGAGTTTTTGCTATGACCATCGTATTCTCTTGACAAAATTCTATCAGCCTGTGCCCTGCTTCATTTTGTACTCCAAGGCCAAACTTGCCTGTTATTCCAGTTATCTTTTGGCTTCCTACTTTAGCATTCCAATCCCCCATGATGATAAGGACATCATTTTTGGTGTTAGTTCTATAAGGTGCTGTAGGGCTTCATAGAACCGGTCAATTTCATCTTCTTCAGCACTGGTGGTTGGGGCATAGACTTGGACTACTGTGATATTGAATGGTTTGCCTTGGATTCGAATTGAGATCATTCTGTCATTTTGAGGATTGTATCCCAGTATTGCTTTTCCTACTCTTTTATTGACTATGAAGGCTACTCCATTTCTTCTGAGGGATTCTTGCCCGCAGTAGTATACCTGATGGTCATCTGAATTAAATTCACCCATTCCTGTCCATTTTAGTTCGCTGATACCTAAGATGTCGATGTTCAGTCTTGTCATCTCTTGTTTGACCACGTCCAGCTTTCCTTGATTCATGGATCTTACATTCCAGGTTCCTATGGAGAAAAAATCTTTACAGCATCGGACTTTCCTTTCACCACCAGACACATCCACAGCTGAGCGTCCTTTCGGCTTTGGCCCAGTCGCTTCATTCTTTCTGGCGCTACTAGTACTAGCCCTCTGCTCTTCCCCAGTAGCATATTGGACACCTTCCGACCTGAGGGGCTCATCTTCCAGCGTCATATCGTTTTGCCTTTTGGTACTGTCCATAGGGTTTTCATGGCAAAGATACTGGAGTGGGTTGCCATTTCCTTCTCCAGTGGATCACGTTTTGTCAGAACTCTCGGCTATGACCTGTCCGTCTTGGGTGGCCCTGCACGGCATAGCTCATAGCTTCATTGAATTACGCAAGCCCCTTCGCCACGACAAGGCAGTAATCCATGAAGGGGTTAGACACAATACTTTACTATAAAAAAGATCAAGCAAAAATGGAACAGGTTCATAGAAGGGGGACCAGGATGACCAGAGGACTAGAAAAATATATCTATGAAGAGAGATTGAAAGAGATAATTGGCTTTGAGAAAAAGCAGCTGAGCAGGGATATAATAACATTCTTCAAATACCCTAAAGCAGGAGTGTCAAACTGCCGGCCCATGGGCCAGTTGCATCATACGGAGGCCACGCCAACCCTAGTTCCGGCAATGCAAAAAAAGACACAATACGTTGTGACACGTCATGTGATGTGGCAAGTTTGACACCCTTGCCCTAAAGGATGTCACAGAGAAGAAAGTCAAGAACTCTTCTTTCTTGTTCCAAGTGTAGGACACAGAATGGTTGATTTTAAGTTACAAGAGGAGCAGTTCAACAGTGGAATCAATTACTCAGATAGATGGTGCACTCTCCTTCATTAGTGGTGTTCAAGGGAAGAGGGGATTGGCCTAAATGTTCCCCTAAACCTTACTGATCCATCATTCTTTCCTATCTCCAGCTCTTCCTTCCACCCTGTGTTCAGAAAAAGAGTCCATGAACAGTTTACAATTCCTACAAGGTGCTCTGCTGGAGAAGGTATAATGTAGTTATATTAGGACTGCTATCTCCAGATGTTAAAAATAGATAGTTCAATTCAGGTAGTAAAATTCAGAGTCCAATGAGAGATACGTAAGAGTTCTTTCAGGATGTGGAAGAGGCAAAACAGAGATGGATACTTATGTTCCTAAATTTTGAGCTGAGCTTTTTGATTTCATTGCTAGAAATATTCACTAAATTTAGGAGACATTTATTGGTGAAGTTAGGGACTCAAGTTTTTTTAAGCAGTTTGAAACTCTCAGAATCAAATCTTCTGGAATTCACACTGATTTAAAGTTTATCACATAATTCAGGAAGACACACTTACTAATATCTCCTGAGATTACACACTTCATTTTAATATCTATAAAAGTTTGCCTTGTGTATCAGTGAATTTTGATAATTAGGGCAATAGAATTGGATGCCATAATCCCATCTGGCTGACTACTAACTTGCTGACTGCTATCGGTACTTGCTGATTTCTGTCATCCTTACTTTAAAAAGCCAGGTATCACCCCAGCAGTTTCATCTAGATGTTTAAACCTCATGGGGACAACTTCAATTTCAGTGGGAAGTTAGGACAGTTATGAAAATTATCAGGGTTGAGGAGCATTCTTCTAGCACCATTTTCTAGTCGTGATGGGCTGGAACTACCCTTAATGCCAACAAGAATCCTCCCAGAAAATTAAAAAGGCCAATGATGTGGAATTCTGCCAATAGTTTCAGAGGAATTAGTAGTTTTAAAAAAACAGTTTTCATAGCATATCCCAGGTAAAAACTCAATTGGAATAGATCCAGGAAATCAGCAACATTGACAAGCAACTAGAACTACATGGTACATTGACAAGCAACTAGAACTACGTGGTCACTCTTTTCCCAACCAATTGTATTGCAAGGAGAATATTTTAATCTGGTCTATAATGGTAAATATCTCCTGAGCCAAGGGATAATTTTCATTAGTAAAGGCCTCATTTCAGCCTTTACTGTTATGGTATTGAGGAAAATGGCTTCTTCCAACCAGGCATTGATCACATTTTCTAACCATCTAATACTCATCCAAACACAGCAGCATGTCCTGGAAATTGGCAATAGAGCATCTGGTCAGCAAAATAAAATTTCTATAGACCAGCTATAGGATAGTAAGCTGGTGAACAAAGATGGGAAGTATGAACTGCTTCCTCTTCTGAGTGCCAAATCTCCATCATGCACAGGAGGTCAGCATTTCATCCAGAATTAAATCCTGAATAAGAAATTATTTATACTTCAAATAGATGTTTTAGCTCACAAAAAAGGGGGGGGGAGTGGAGAGCTGTTTTCTGATGAAACCAATAACAGGACCAATAACCAAGAGGTTGAAAGCAAAATTCAGGGCGAGTATTAGAAGGAATTTCCTAATAAGAAAAGCTGTTAAATAATGGAACAATCCTACTAGAAGCATACTGAGGTGGACTACCCCTTACTGGAATTTTCTCAAACAGAATGGAACTGTCAAGATAATTTATTGGATATTTAGAGTAAGCAGGGAATTGGACTGTAGATAGGTTTCAAATCATACATTTTTGAAAGTGGCATTGAAGAGTGCAGCTTTCTAGGTTGGAGATGCTGCCACCGTTGTGAACTTAAGTCACTTATTTGAATGCTATCTGAAAGAAAGGCCAGTCAGTGACTGTCTTCCTTTTCCTGCAGTGGGCAGGTGCATGTCAGGTATGAAAGACTAAGTCCACGTGTGATGGCCCAATTGATTTATTGCAAAAAAAAACACCTGTGCACAGGAATCTTCTCAACTAATGGTTAGCACTTGCTTGGATTTAGATAAGGGTCCATGGAATTAAAAGGGGATGTGTTGAACATAGTCCTCTTGTGGCTACACAGAGATTTTAATCTGATTCTTCGTTTAACCTCATCCTCCAGGTTTTGCCTCTCTTTGTCCTACAGTGCTTCCTCCCACTGTATTTCCCCTTGGCAGCTACCCTTTAAGTGTTGCTTCAAAGTTATATTCTCTCTCCAGATTTCTTTCTTTAATAACAAATTACAATCCAATTACATTCCTGCCTTTTCACTTCTAGTTATCTACATCAATCAATCAATCAATCAATCAATCAATCAATCAATTGGAATTAGAAGAGATAAAACCAGATACTCTGTAGGAAACCAATAGTTATGAAAAAGCTGTAATTAGAATCATTTACTAGACAACAAAGACAATCCAGTGTTTCTTGTTACATAACTCTTGAAAATACAGGAACTTATTACTTTTTTCTCTCTATGGGTAAAAAGTGTTTTCAAGTATGCTTAAGTAGATGAAGTAAAAAGACATAATTTTAGAATACTGAGTTAATATGGAGACTGTAACTATTGTGGAACTGAAAAATAAGATGGAACTGACATACTATATAACGTAAAAGGAAGGCTTAGCTTCCTGTCTTTTCAGCCTAGATTTGAATCCTGAAAACTGTTCTGGAGATATCCTAATCCCCCCTTCCCCCGCACATAAAAGTATGCACTGACACTTGGATGTGCACCCATTATGTGCACCCATTGCTAGAGGTCATACTCCCTTCTCCCTCAAAATGTAGACCCAGGACAACAACCTCCACAATTAATAATTTCTATTTAAAAATAATTTCCTGAAAAAAAACCTCATTTACAACATCAATTTATTCTTACTGGCATATATTCTTCTTTCTTCCTTTTACACTCAAACCACTTCCTCATAAGCACACAAAAGCAAACATGCATGCATTCCCCTCTCCCTTTCTAGCAGAATTAGCCCAAAAAGGAGAAACAGCATTGAAATGAATTGAATAGAAGGAATGACTGCCCTGAAAAGGAAGGAAAAAGAAAGGGGGAGAATGGATAAAGTTAAAAGGAGAGGAAGAAGTAACTGGGCAGTAAAGAAAAATGAAAAGAGAAAAACCCGGTTTGAGTAAGACAAAAAGGATTAACTAGCTAGACAAAATGCCTTCCCAAGGAACAACATGGAGATGGCCAGGCAGGGTCAGGGGCCTCCATCACAAGACCAACAAGAGGCCCCTGGTTAAGTTTCTTGTTAAGTTTTTTGTCGGGTTAGGGAGGGGGGCGGGAAAAGAGTATGGCTGCTCGGAGAAGGCAGGCCTTCCGGGTGCCATAACGCAGGCCAGGCTTACGACCATTCGCGATGGTGAGAAACGAGGACCAGTCGCCGACAATAACCGATGGCGTACTGACGAACATCCTATTCCCAGGATGGTGGGGAATGGCAGAAGGTGCACAAACAGAGGGCCGTATCATCACCGGGAGTGTCATCTCCGCTCTGTACAAGCGGTGAGACGCTCCGACCCTCTGTACTTCCCCGGAGGACCCGGGAGCGAAGGTGTGCAGCCTCCTATGCTAAGGCTGGTCTACCTGAATGCCAGGTCCGTAGCTAACAAGGCACACCTTGTTCGTGACCTAGTGGAGAGCGAGCACGCGGACCTGGCTTGCATCACGGAAACCTGGCTGGGCCAAGAGGGTGGTGTCCCTCTGGTTGACCTCTGCCCGCCAGGTTTCCGGGTGCTGCACCAGCCTCGGACCCATGGGAGGGGCGGGGGAGTGGCAGTTATCATCAGGGAATCCCTTAGCCCACGAGAGATCACCGTCCCTCAGATGGTCGGGTGTGAGTCTCTCCTACTGAGATACGGCCCGGGGGCGCAGTTGGGCCTGCTGCTGGCATACCTACCACCTAATCGTGCAGCGGCAGCCCTGCCCGAGCTACTCGATGTCCTCTCAGGGTTGGTGGTTGAATTCCCAAGACTCATGGTCTTGGGCGACTTTAACCTACCGTCCCTGGGAGGATCGTCCGACCTGGCTCGGGAGTTCATGGCTTCCATGGCGGCCATGGACCTGTCGCAAATAATTTCTGGACCGACTCATGAGAGAGGCCACACCCCAGACTTAGTGTTCTTGTCTGGACGGTGGCGCGATGATATCAGTGGGGGTGCCACGACTGTTATGCCCCTGTCATGGACCGATCATCACCTCGTGCGGCTAGACTTCCCCTTTGCCACCCCCCGCCGTGGGTGCGCGGTGCCAACCAGATGGTACCGCCCCAGGCGCCTAATGGACCCTGATAGGTTCCAGGCAGCGCTTGGGGACGCACATGCACTCCCTGCTCACAGCTCGGCGGATGCCTTAGTGGAAGCCTGGGAGAAGGCAGCCACGGAGGCTCTGGACCGAGTTGCACCCATGCGGCCTCTGACCCGGCGCAGATCCCAACGAGCCCCATGGTTCACCGCAGAGCTCCGGGAAATGAAGCGTCGGAGACGGGGCCTAGAGAGCCGTTGGAGATCCAGTCGATCCGAATCCGACCGATTGCGATTAAGAATCCTCACCAGGTCTTATCTCGCTGCGATAAGGGTGGCAAAATCCAACTACTTTTCCACCCTCATCGCGTCCGCAGATAATCGCCCGGCTGCCTTGTTCAGGGTGACTCGCTCCCTACTGAACCAAGAGGTGAGGGAGGAACCCTTGCAGGGTCGAGCCGAGGAATTCGGCCAATATCTGCTGGATAAAATTGCTCGGATCCAAACCGGCCTGGACTCCAACTGGGCTGAGTTGGAAGAACAAGGCATGGACAGTCTTGTCGACGTCACCTGGGAGGAATTTGATCCTGTGACTCCGAAGGAAGTGGACAGGATTATGAGGAGGTTGAGCTCCTCCACATGCTTACTGGACCCGTGCCCTTCCTGGCTGGCATATGCAGCTCGAGAGGGGACACGAGGCTGGTTCCTGGCGGTCATCTCCGCTTCTCTGAGTGAGGGTCACTTCCCCACCGCCTTGAAGGAGGCGGTGGTGAGACCTCTCCTCAAGAAGCCCACCTTGGACCCATCCTCATTGAATAACTTTCGTCCAGTCTCCAATCTTCGCTTCCTTGCGAAGGTTGTTGAGAGCGTGGTGGCGCACCAACTCCCTCAGATCCTGGATGAAGCGGTTTATCTAGACCCGTACCAATCGGGCTTCAGGCCGGGCTACAGCACGGAGACGGCATTGGTCGCTCTGATAAATGATCTCTGGAGAGCCCGGGACAGGGGCCATTCCTCTGTCCTAGTCTTATTAGACCTCTCGGCGGCTTTCGATACCATCGACCATGGTATCTTGCTGCGACGCCTCAGGGGACTGGGAGTGGGAGGCACGGTTCTGCGTTGGTTCTCCTCCTTTCTCCAGGGTCGCTCACAGTCGGTGTTGGCAGGGGGACAGAGGTCGACCCCGAGGCCTCTCGCTTGCGGAGTCCCTCAGGGGTCGGTCCTCTCGCCTCTCCTGTTCAACATCTACATGAAACCGCTGGGCGAGATCATTCGCAGCTTTGGAGTAGGGTACCATCAGTATGCTGATGACACCCAGCTTTTCATCTCAACTCCAAACAACATCAGTGATGCCCTCGACGTGATGTCCCGCTGCTTGAAAGCGGTCCGGGAATGGATGGGGAGGAACAGGCTTCAACTGAACCCGGACAAGACTGAATGGCTGTACGTACCGGCAAGCCAGGATATTCAGAACGTCCCATCCCTTAACATCGGGGACAAGTTACTACCCCCTGTTGATAGGGCCCGCAAACTGGGTGTCCTCCTAGACTCGCAGCTCTCCCTGGAAGATCACATAGGAGCTGTGACCAAGGGGGCCTTCTCCCGGGTTCGACTAGTTCGCCAACTACGGCCTTATCTGGACCTGGATGCCTTACGTACAGTCACCCATGCCCTTGTGACCTCTCGCCTAGACTACTGTAATGCTCTCTACTTGGGGCTGCCCTTGAGATCCACTCGGAAGCTTCAACTGGTGCAAAGTGCAGCGGCACGGACACTCTTGGGAGCCTCCCGATACTCCCATATCACACCTCTCCTCCGTGCGCTGCACTGGCTTCCAGTTGCCTTCCGTGTGAAGTTCAAGGTGCTAACAATGACATACAAAGCCCTACATGGCATGGGTCCGGACTACCTACGGGAGCACCTTCTGCCAATGTCAGCACCCCACCGTCCTGTGCGCTCCCACAGAGAAGGCCTCCTCAGGGTGCCACCGCTCAAGGAATGTCGGCTGGTGGCCCCCACGGGGAGGGCATTCTCAGTGGGTGCGCCAGCCCTCTGGAACAGCTTGCCAACCGAAATCCGGATGGCCCCTGACCTCCGCACCTTCCGGCGCGAATTAAAAACTTACCTGTTCCAGCAGTCCGGCCTGGCCTGATAGCTCTAATTGGGGTCCCAGTTTGTATTTTGCTATTGTTTGTTTTTCACTATTGTTCATTCTGTATGCCTACCCTATTCTGTACACCGCCCCGAGTCCCTCGGGAGAAGGGCGGTTTATAAAAACAAACAAATAAATAAATAAATAAATAAATAAATAAACATGTAATTGATAGGGTAATTTTCATCCATTACTAGCATCTTTACCTCTTGCTCCCTTTACTTTCAACAGCTGTTAATTTTATTAGACAATATAAGACATTCATGGATTACTGCCTCCCCTTCATGGATTACTGCCTTGTCGTGGCGAAGGGGCTTGCATAATTCAATGAAGCTATGAGCTATGCCGTGCAGGGCCACCCAAGACGGACAGGTCATAGCAGAGAGTTCTGACAAAAACGTGATCCACTGGAGGAGTCATACCTCCCTGAAAAACCTTGGTCCAGCTGGCCCAGCTGGTAGCACCTCATAAGGGCCCCTTTCTTGGGTTACAGGAGAAGACGGTCAGTGGTTTTGAAGGCGGAAGAGGGCTCTATGCCCCAACAGCGGATAAAACAGCAGAACCATCTTCTAGGAGAAGGGAAACTCTGATTTCAAACCTCCACTGCCTTGTGGCTATATCAACTACTGGAAAAGGCTTCAGGAGTCAAACCTCGAGGTAAAATCTGGAGCCTTAGTCCCGGTAGCAGTTTGTGACTCTGTACAGTCATGTTCTGGTAACACCTGCGACGCAGCTAGAACTAATCATATCAGCCTCGCCGTTCCATTAGACTATTTCAGCAACGTGGAGAGGGGGGAGCTGCTGCTTGGGTAACAGTTTATCCTCCATATTAATCTACCCAGGCCTCATGGTCTGGAGAGGACACTCCAGCTTTGCATACAGCATTGAAACAACACGGGAAGTGGCAGTTACCGGTTATAAGTCTTTGCCTGATTGGCATAGAGTGTGATGCCAGGGGCCACTTTCGCTGGTGGGAGAGGTCATTGTACCTCATTGGGCAGCTACCGCCTGCCTTAAGCTGGGCAGCCCCCAGCCAGTAAGGTGTTGTCCTGCCACGGTCTGTTAACCTCACAGGGTGTGTGGGGTTTAGGGTCAAAGCCAACAAGCAGATCGATAACTCTGCACCATGCAACAAACATAAGAAACTTTTAGCCCTAAAGTTGGGGACTTGGAATGTTTGGACAATGACCCCCGGTCTTTCTGATGATTTGCAAGAAATAGATGACGTATGTAAGACAGCTGTCATCGACATGGAGCTGAGCAGAGTGCAGATGGACATCATTGCCCTTCAAGAGACAAGGCTGTCAGACTCGGGATCTGTTAAGGAGAGAAACTTCTCGTTCTTTTGGCAGGGAAAACCATCCAATGAGACTAGGAAATATGGGGTTGGCTTTGCGGTCAGAAACACTCTACTAGGATTCATTACCCCACCTGCTGCAGGAAGTGAAAGAATTCTGTCCCTGCAGCTCCACTCATCAACAGGGCTGGTTACTCTTATTAGCGCATATGCGCCAACATTATCATCTTCAGTAGAATCTAAAGACAAATTCTATGATGATCTGGCTGCTACTATCAAGAAAATCCCTGAGAAAGAACCACTGTTTATCCTTGGCGATTTTAATGCCAGATTTGGAGATGATTATAGTTCTTGGCTCACTTGTTTAGGTCAGTTCGGCGTTGGGAAGATGAACAAAAATGTCCAACGCCTGCTGGAGTTTTGCTGCTACTACGGTTTTTGTGTTACCAATACATTCTTTAAAACAAAGTCTCAATACAGAGTCTCTTGGAGACATCCAAGATTGAAGCACTGGCACCAGCTCAACTTGATTCTTACCAGGCGCTCCAACCTTCCCAGTATTAGAATCACACGCAGCTACCAGGGCGCTGATTGTGATACAGACCATTCCTTGGGGTGCAGCAAAATAAAACTGAAAACAAAGAGATTGCATTACTCGAAGAAGGAAGGAAGACTATGAATCGACATCAGCAAGACCCGCAATCAGGGCAAAGTGGAGGAATTTGCACAAGCACTCAAGGAAACTCTCCCAGGCCCGGCTGAAGCAAATGCATCTGAACGATGGGAATATTTCATGACTGCTGTTTATAACACTGCCTTGTCAGTATTTGTTAAAGAGATCAGAAAGACAGCAGATTGGTTTGAAGCCCATTTGGAGGAGCTGACACCAGCCATCGAGGAAAAAAGGAGAGCTCTAATTGCATATAAAGCCTGTTCCAGTGAGGGCAACCTACAGGTTCTGTGAGCTGCTCGTAGCAAAGTCAAACAGACCGCCAGGCTATGTGCTAACGACTATTGGCTGCAGCTTTGCTCTCGGATCCAGATAGCAGCTGACACAGGCAACATCAAGGGGATGTATGATGGCATCAAGCAGGCCTTAGGTCCAACACAGAAGAAATCTGCCCCTCTGAAGTCTGCTACAGGCGAGGTTATCCAGGACCGAGCACAGCAGATGGCATGCTGGGTGCAGCATTACTCTGAGTTATATTCCAGAGAAAATGGGGTAACTGAAGAAGCATTAAATAATATTGAGTGCCTGCCTGTCTTGGAGGAACTTGACAGTGAACCAACTTTAGAAGAACTAAATGTGGCCCTGGATTCCCTTGCCTCTGGCAAGGCACCTGGGAAAGATAACATCCCTGTCGAAATTCTGAAGTGCTGCAAAGAGAACATCCCCACCGAACTGCATGAAATCTTCTGTCTTTGTTGGAGGGAAGATGGAGTACCACAGGACATGAAGGATGCAAATATCGTCACACTGTATAAGAACAAAGGCAACAGGGGTGACTGTAACAACTACCGCGGCATCTCTCTTCTCAGTGTTGTAGGGAAGCTGCTTGCCCATGTCGTATTAAAGAGGCTCCAGGTGCTTGCAGAGAGAGTCTACCCAGAATCAAGTGTGGATTCCAAGCCAACAGGTCCACTACTGACATGGTATTTTCCCTTAGACAGTTGCAGGAGAAATGCAGGGAACAAAAACTTTTCGTTTACGAAGGCTTTTGACTTGGTTAGTAGGGACGGCCTTTATAAAATTCTCCCCAAGATTGGATGTCCACCTCAGCTCCTCAACATCATCAGGTCCTTTCACGAGGAAATGTAGTTTTTGATGGCTTAACATCAAATTCCTTTGACATTTGAAGTGGAGTGAAGCAGGGCTGTGTCCTCGCTCCAACTTTATTTGGGATCTTTTTTGCTGTCATGCTGAAACACGCTTTTGGAACTGCAACACAGGATGTTTATCTTCGGACCAGATCAGATGGAAAACTCTTTAATCTCTCTAGATTGAGAGCAAAGTCTAAAGTCCAGCTGAAATGCCTATGGGATTTCCTCTTTGCTGATGATGCTGCCATTACTGCTCACTCTGCCAAAGACCTTCAACAACTTATGGACTGTTTTAGCAAGGCCTGCCAAGACTTTGGACTAACAATCAGCCTGAAAAAAACACAAGTCATGGATCAGGACGTGGATTCACCTCCCTGTATTACAATCTCTGCACAAGAACTGGAGGTCGTCCATGACTTTGTGTACCTCGGCTCAACGATCTCCAACACTCTCTCTTTAGATACTGAGCTGAATAAACATATTGGTAAAGTGGCCACCACATTTTCCAGACTTACAAAGAGAGTATGGCTTAATAAGAAGCTGACAGAACATAGTGTAGTGAGTCTTGGACCCTTTACGCACGGCAGGAGAGAAAGCTGAACACCTTTGATATGCACTGTCCCTGATGTATTCTTGGCATCAGCTGGCATGACAAAGTTCCCAATAGCGCAGTCCTGGAATGTGCTGGAATTTCTAGCATGTTTACACTATTGAAACAGCGACGTCTACGCTGGCTTGGGCATGTCATGAGAATGGCTGATGGTCGGATTCCGAAAGATCTCCTGTATGGAGAACTAGTGCAGGGAAAGCTCCCCAGAAGGAGACCAGAGTTGTGATATAAGGATATCTGCAAGAGGGATCTGCAGGCCTTGGGAATGGACATTAACAGCTGGGAAACCCTGACCTCTGATCGCTCAGCTTGGAGGCTAAAGACCCAGCATGGCCTTCTCCAATTTGAAGAGACACTTGTGCAGCAGGCTGAGGCAAAGAGGCAGTCCCGGAATCAGCGAAATCTGGGGGCTGGACAGGGGACAGATTGTATCTGCCCTCAGTGTGGAAGGGACTGCCACTCTTGAATTGGCCTTTTTAGCCACACCAGATGCTGCTTTAGGACCTCTTTCCAGAGCACGATACCATAGTCTCTCGAGACTGAAGGATGCCAATGATGATGATAAGACATCGCTTTCCCAATTCTCAAACTATTTCTTTGCACTGGAAAACCTTGGGGGAAGGAGGCAGGTAGAGTGCTATACTAATGAATAATTCTTAATAAATTAAGAAGCAAACATGAAGATCTGTCACATGAAGCAAAACTCTGAGAGGACCAAAGAGATAAAAAGATGGCAGAGGGCTAACTGGTTAAATGTAAGGATGGCTTTCTTGGATACTTGTCTGTTCCAGCACCATGCAAATCCCTGGTCACCCCTACGTTTCTAGTAACCATTCATTACCTACTTATTTCTTCTGGCTCTGTGAGAACCTGAATTCTTCTGGTCTTAAAATGCCCCTAAAATGCAGTATCCATGAATCTGGGTTCTATTCATTAATTAAATTTATATGCCTCCCTCACTATCCAAAACAACTCTGGGCAGCCAAGAATATGACCAAAGGAGGCTAGCAGGCCCAAGGAATAAGGGGAAGGATACTTGGAAAGATTTCTGTGGGAATGCTATGGAAGTAAAATATATGAGGGAGTAAAAAGGTTTTAGTTGTCTAACATATCCTTTGCAATATTGTGCATCACGTGCTGTTATGTTGATCAGGCTTTAACAGCTTGCCTAGCTACCATCTTCTCTCTTTTTTTTACCCCTGAAATATTTAAGTATTGTAGAAAATAGTACTGACAGTCCTAGGGTCTGACTAACTTTCAAGGCATTAACATTTTATAGCTTCAGGCTGTAATTGAGTTTTACAGTTTCTGAATGCCTAAAGCCTTCGATTGTGTGGATCATAACAAACTGTGGCAAGTTCTTAAAGAGATGGGCGTACCAGACCATCTTATTTGTCTCTTGAGAAACCTATATGTGGGCCAAGAAGCAACAGTGAGAACTGGACACGGAACCACTGATTGGTTCAAAATTGGGAAAGGAGTCCGGCAATGCTGTATATTGTCGCCCTGCCTATTTAACTTATATGCAGGGCACATCATGAGAAAGGCAGGGTTAGAGAATCAAAAGTTGGAATTAAGATTGCCAGGAGAAATATCAACAACCTAAGATATGCAGATGATACCACTCTAATGGCAGAAAGTGAAGAAGAACTAAAGAGCCTCTTGTTGCGGGTGAAGAAGGAGAGTGCAAAACCTGGGTTGAAACTTAACATTAAGAAAACCAAGATCATGGCATCCGGCCCTCTCAATTCCTGGCAAATAGATGGGGAAGAAATGGGGGTAGTGACAGGTTTTATTTTCCTGGGCTCCAAGATCACTGCAGATGGGGACTGTAGCCAAGAAATTAAAAAAACGCTTGCTCTTCGGGAGGAAAGCCATGGCAAATCTAGACAGCACACTAAAAAGCAGAGACATCACCCTGTCAACAAAAGTGCGTATAGTCAAGGCTATGGTCTTCCCAGTTGCAATGTATGGCAGTGAAAGCTGGACCATAAAAAAGGCTGAGCACCAAAGAATTGAGGCCTTTGAACTATGGTGCTGGAGAAGACTCCTGCGAGTCCCTTGGACTGCAAGGCGATCAAACCGGTCAATCCTAGAGGAGATCAACCCTGACTGCTTTTTAGAAGGCCAGATCCTGAAGCTAAAACTCAAATACTTTGGCCACCTAATGAGAAGGAAGGACTCACTGGAGAAGAGCCTAATGCTGGGAAAGATTGAGGGCAATAGAAGAAGGGGACGACAGAGAATGAGGTGGCTGGATGGAGTCACTGAAGCAGTAGGCGTGAGCTTAAATGGACTCCAGAAGAAGGTAGAGGACAGGAAGGCCTGGAGGAACGTTGTCCATAGGGTCGCGATGAGTCAGACACGACTTCGCAGCTAACAACAAAATAATTGACTGTGTTTCTTACTTTCACAGAGCAATAGGTAGCATAGCAGTGAGCTAAAATTCGTCTCTCTTTCTGAAATTGAATGGGAATCCTGAGTTGCATTTAAAATAAGAACAAATGACAAATCTGCCATGTTATGTAGTTTGCAGATATGTTTTACTCAATTTTTAGTAATAAGTTACAAGAAGCAGCTATAGAATTTTGAAAAAAGTAATTTTATTGCGAAATAATAGTTGTTGTTTTTTTAATGAGAATGCATTGAATATGTAATGCTGCTTTAAGTAGCTTGCTTTTCTGTGTATTTTAACATTAACAAAATGGAGTTTCTGGGGCTGACAAAAGATTGTATTTTCAGGCTAGCTTTGTAATAGTTTCCTGGAAAAAAATTATAACAATTGTCTTCCAATTTAGCTGTGCAAATTTTGCAAAACCTCCAATCATATTCAAATAGATCCCTTCTCCTGCAACCTGCTGATGAGTATATAAGCCAGCAGTTCCAGAATGAAACATATCCAATTTGCCATTTCATTCTCTTTCTGGCTCTTATGAACAGCAAGTGTACAATTGGAGGTGGAAACGATGGGGAAGAAACTTCAGTTGGTGGCAAAAAGGATTAAAGAGCTAAGACAGCACAAACAAACCAAATACAAAAAACTTGCTACAAACATGGAGACACAATATAGTAAAAATGTTCATTCATTCATTGTGTTTCAAATCTAAACCAAACTACATACTTGCAGAATTCTTTGTTAACAAAGATCTGCCTTCAATGTCAGGTTACTGAGGAAAAGGTCTAGTTGGAAGAGCAAAATTTGTTTGTATTTATTTTATTTGGTATTATATTTGTATGCTGCCCAATTTCCAACTTTAGAAAAAACAAAAATAGGAAATAAAAGATAGCAAGGTGACAGAATCACACTGAATCGGGGTGGGTGGGGAGAACCCAAAGAGGCTTCACTCACCATCATTAAAAGTCTGGGAGAAGGCCTAGGTCTTCCAGTTCCTTCAAATCACTAGTTGGGTGAGGGCCATCCAGATCTCTGGGGGAACCTCATTCCAGAGAGCAGGACTGCTAGAGAGGAGGCATGTTTCCAGGATCCTGATAAATGGCAAACCCAGAGTATGCCAACCCTGCTAGATCAGATTTGGTAGGATAGATACTATCGGATGTAAGTAACCAGGATCTATGCCATATAATCAACTTGGAAGCAAACTGTCAATCAGTACAGCCAGCAAACCAGAGGCATACCTGTTACTGCTGCTGTATTCTGGACCAGTTGAATAAAGTATGTGAAATCTTTTTCCTATCTGCTGTTTGCTTGCCTGTAATCTAAGTGCTTTTCTACCCTGCTGATTTTCAATATCAGAAATTGGAAGACAAACGTTTTGAGAGAGAGGTTGCAGGGGGTAAGAGCTGGTGTATGTATGTGCATTTATAACCCATGTGTCTCTATTGCTGTGCTGGAAGGTGCATCTGGAGAAAGAGTGGGGAGGAATCGTAGCAGGAGCACCAGAATTTCCCAGGAGGAAGAGATCCATTCCAGAAAGAAATTCCAAAATTCCAAATTAAGATACTGTGGTGTTCCAAGCTGAATGGGATAAGGGAAGAGGTTCAGGGTAGCCATATCACAGAATCTCCCAGGATATATCTATTAGGCTACAGAGTTTTAGTCTGGCAAGAATCTGTCTATTAGGTATAAGCAAATGAAGGGTTGGATCTAGTTGGATTTCACTGTGTTGTTTTTGGGCTTGCCTGACAATTGCCATTTGTATAAACATGTTGAATACATTCCAGCTCTATTATCAGTAGTTTGGGGCTGGAAAAGATTCTTTTTTACAGGTGCTAGCACTTAGGTGACCTTGGTTGACCTTGAAAAAGTTAAACAGGATAATATCTGGTTAGTATTTAGTTGGGGATCTCTGGGAAATCTCTGAGCCTTGGTGGAGCAGTGGGCTAATGCCTCCTTAAGTAACACCAGCTGCCTGCAATTAGTGCAGGTTCGAGTCCCACCAGGCTCAAGGTTGACTCAGCCTTCCATCCTTCCGAGGTAGGTAAAATGAGGACCCAGATTGTTGGGGGCAATAAGCTGACTTTGTAAAAATGCCGCTTGGGGCGGGGGCGAAAGCTCTAATAAGCAGGCATATACATAGAATGAAGGCTATTGCTAAGCCCATCGATTTGTGCTTCTTAGATTGTAAGCCGCCCTGAGTCTTCGGAGAATGGCGGGATATAAATGGGATTAAAAAAAATCGCCATTATGCATGAACTGAAACACACATTCTGGAAGCAGTAATGAACGATTTTTCTGTTGTTGCCAAGAAACAACATGGAAGCTGAACTTAACTTGAGTAAGACTTAGCTTTCACCTTTTTAAAGCTCCACTGAAGATGAAGAACATTATTCCATATCTGACCTAAGTTGGAATTTCTATGATTATAAGAGTTTTATAGAAGAAGAAAAAAGGTCAAATGAAGTCCAGAAATACCATCTACTAGGATTCATCTGGTCACCTAAATTAAGAAGTTGAAGTACTATTAAGTACATTGCAGTTAAAACTCTTTAAATTAAAATGCAATTGCTCTGTCAACTTGAGAAGAAATTTATTCTAACCTTTTCCCATAACAAAGTTCTCTTAAATTACAGAATATATACTTTATCTTTCCGTTTGATAAAAGTGTATTTGTTTTGAGGTGAACCCAAAGGGAAAACTGTCAGAACAAGCTTTTAAATTCTTTGTGTATCCACAAATCACCCCTTAAAAGCAGTTAAGCCTTTGAAGAAAGAAGAGGTGGAATTAGAGCAAGAATCGCTAAGGGCAATGCAGCACTGGAAGAGCTCCAAGTAATTCTAAGTTTAGGGAAATGAGCTGTTATTTTAAATTATTTATTTATCTTTGTCCTTAATGTTTTTATAATGTTCAGTTGACAAAAGTCTGTATCTTGAAATAGAAACAATTATGTGTAACTCTTATTGTAGCTTAAGGTTTTTAGAACTTTTCCCCCCCTGAAAATATTGACAGAAACAAAACTCCTTATTTCCTGTGCAAGGTTTGCTGCTTTATTTGTTCTACACAAAGTGTACGACTGGTTACCTGTGCAGAAGGACATCTCATAACATCGTGAAAGAAAACTGGCATCGCCTTTCTCACTCATAAAATCCTATGCCTCTGTACATTGGCAATTCTTAGTGAAGCATCTTTTGCTGAATGCTGCAGTACTCTTACCTTGGAGATTCTTCAGTCCAGTTATGAGTTTTTACAGTTTGGTAATTGAGAAGGGATAAAATATGGGAAGAAGAGACTTTGTAATGAAATACTAGACAAAGTGTTAAGTCATTGAAATTGTTTTTGATATATGGAATTGTTTATGAAAGGAGGAGGGAGTCATCTTTTATATATCTTCTTTTTTCTTTTCCTATCTCTTTGATTCTTCTTTTTCTTAAATTTACTTTTTATATTTTCCTTAGTTTATATTAGTTTAATTATCTTTGTACCTGTAAACTTTAACAAAATTATTTTTTTTTAAAAAAAAAGAGAGAGAGATCTCTACTCTAAGCTGTCTTCTACCTTTTCTGTGTATTTTCCCAAAGGATCAGGTGGTCAAGGTCACACCAGGCATTTGCAAATGTAATAGTAGAGTTGTGTTAAGGATTTGTATCTCTTTGCCGCAGTTCCCTTCTGAAATAGAATCATAGCAGTTCAGCTAAGTATGGTAAGAATTATCTATAGTATTGGGTACCTTGATATTCCCAATATCACAAGGATTATAACTACAGCATTTTGGGGTAGATCAGATGAGGAAATTGATGCCACATAAATACTGGAACTCTGCCTTATCATTGTAGGCTATACAGTAATAACCCAATTTTGAAAGCTTGGCAGTGATTCTCTTTCTTCCCTCTTACATGGCTTGCTTTAATATAAGAGGGGAGAAAGAGAAATGTGACCATCTATTCAGGTTAACCTGAAGTTTACGTAACTCTGACAGCCACTGGAGACCAAATAATCCAGTCCCAGTCTACCCCTTCAGTCCCACCATCAGCTGCTGGAGAGCACTGAGCTGCCATCACACTGACAGAAAATCAGAAGCCACTCTTGATCCACGAATGAAAGCAAAAATACGTGTCCCAGGACAATGTTGCAGGATCTCATCTAGGTCAATCACTAGGACCAGAGGTTTAGTCTTCTGAGCTTTGGGATTCATGGTGGAGCCCATCCCCAGGGAACTTCTCTCTACCTCTCTACTTCTCTCTTCTCTCTACAATTCTGGTAGACAGAAGTTAAGTCCTGGTGACGGACCCAAATTGGATCACTCTTGCTCCTGCTGCTTTTTGCCCTCAGTCATTCTGTTTCTCTGTTTAGGTAAGAAAATATTCTTGAAACAATGTTCCAATAAGATTGCAGGTTGTCTGTTAGAGATAAGAGATAGACAGATCATAAAAATAACATCACCATGTCTGTTATGGTTGTTAGGCTATCTCCTAATCTCTAGTGAAAGCTGAAATAAATGAAATCAATTATCAATCCATAAATGGTCCATTTGACTGTAGTGCTTTTAAGGTAATCTATGCAATTCAGGGAGAGCCAGTCTGGTGTAGAGGATAAGGTACCAAGCTAGAAACTGGGAGGCTGTGAGTTCTAATTCTGCTTTAGGCACAAAGCCAGTGCCCTTCTCTCATCCTTAGGAAACAGGCAAAAACAAACCAATTCTGCAAACTCTTGGCAGGAAAATGGCAGAGACTTGTCCAGGCAGTCATGAAAAGTCAGCACTGACTTGAAGGCACAATAAATAAAAATAAATGCAGTTCTTGGATCCAGAGTAAGATTTAGAAAAACAGAGCTCCATTTATCCATATTTTTGCATGAGGAAGACCCCAACTGCTATAACCTTTTTCTTTTTCAGAAGAATGGAACAAAGATTTATGAGAATTGCCGTTCATAAATGTCAGTGCAGTGCTGCAGAAATTGCTGAAAGAAACCTCAAAAAACAAAGTGAAAGAGTGCAACTCTTTTGTTTCTCTTTTAGAAATGGAGAAATAGGGGACCTGCTTTGTTCGCATCTATTTTGATGGTATTTGAATAAATCAGCTTCCAATTAAACCACTCCATCATAACTTCTTCCAGCCTTGCTTTCTTTCAGGATTAAATGCCTCTAAATGTCAGCAATTGGGGAACAACTGGCTGTATTCTGAAAAGTCTAGTTGGGTTTTTATACCCAACTTCTTATCTTATACCAATCCAGCCTCATGTAGCATGTTAATAGTAACATGGCAAGTCAGGGGAGTATGACATGGGCAGAGTGTGTTTCTTTTTCATAAAATTCTTCCTAACTAGGTCAAAATGGCCCCAATATTTATATTATTAACCTGGGTTTTTTAAATAAAATCAAAGAAATGTGTTTTGGAATATTTCTACTGTGGGCTAAAAATTAACACTTCTCTTCTGAATTTGGTTTTTGCTTTTGAAATAGTGGCACATTTAAAGAGATACTGTATGACATACTTAATTTAGTCCCCATGAAAGAACTTTGATAATGTGAGAAACCTATTAAGAACTACAGTTAAGCTATAAAACAGCTTTTTTTTAAAAGAACTGTTTGAGGACAATAAAGAAGGTTAAATAAAGGAAAGATGTATTCTACAATATTTGCCTTTAACACTCCAGCAGTCTTACAGTGCTGCAAGATGTTCTTCCTGTCTTCCATTTCTTAATCCTAGAGGCATATGGAGCATGTACTAGACTGTTCTATTCTTGCATTCCATTAGTGTACTAAAGTTTCTTGGAAAACACAGGAATGTACAGTTCATCTGCTTTGCCAGAGATGACAGTTATCTGGAAGCAAAAGGGCAATTTTGCAGATCATTTCACCCATCCCATTTGATGATATGGTTGGTCTGATTCAGCTTAAATATTACGGTAACTTTCATGGGTATGTTGCAGATGAGAGGTCATTAGAGATGTCCAGAACAAATAGGTGAACATATTTTGTTTTTTAATTTTATTATTGACTTTCTGTATAACTTTGGAACAGTACATTTTGCTAATTTGACTGTTGTACAAAATAAATAATTGGATTTTTATACAGCTTTTTATATAGCTATATAGCATCGGTTTCAGCAAATATTCATGGACAAGTAGTAGATTTGGTTCAGAGTTATTTTTTACATCATAACCATCTAGCCATTTAATTGGTAAGCCTGATTTATTTGACCCATTCTGAGTTTTATGTGGAAAGACATAGATTTCATAATACATCCTATTATGGTGTATCCAAGTCTATAAGAAAAATAATTCTGAAATAAAAATGCTGCATAAAGCTTTAAAGATAAACAGTGTGAGTACACTGGGAATAATTGTTTCAAGTGTTCTATATCCAAGGTTGAAGGCTTGTCTATAATTGTGAGAATTTATTGGAGTCCCTTGTATGTAAGCATAATTTCTTCTTTTCTCCTTTTCCTTCAGAAATGCTGAATTTTATACCCAGCAAAAATGATATATGGATTTCGAGCAGCTAAAGAACTAATACAGGTAAATTACATTATATATTATAGCTGGATTTAACTAAAGTATACACAATAGCACCTAGTACTGCAAAATGTTTTGGAATGGCATAAATTTAATCAAATTGTACTCTACATTGAGAATTTATAGGCAACCTCTGCACCTGCAGTATAGAGGAGGTGCGCTATGTATCATACAGTATGCATTTCTTGATAGATCTGTTGGTGAGCAGTTCAAAGGATACATGATTTGGGAGGTGCTACAGGAGAAGCTGTGAGGGTTATGAAGCAAAGCAAAGTGAAGCAACATGGTCATTTATCTTTGCTTTTATAAGCGACATGGCTGTTTTTCTTTGCAAAATAGCTTTGAGGAAGTGCTTCCTTCATTGCACTTATTTGTTTTGCATTGCACAACCCGCTGCTGTTAAAATTTTCTATACTTAGCCTATGGATTTGACAGCAGTATATCATGATTTATTACACAATGTGTGCCTGGTCCTGGCTGATTGGATTGAACTTCTCCATTATCTATTTTCTGATTGATTCCAGTGTTGTCCATTTTGTGGTATCTAAGTGTAGAATGCATGTTCATGTTCTTTGAAGCTGTCCTGTTTAAGGTTTCAAACTCATACACACTCAGGTGCTAGATGAAAATAGCAATTTACACAAGGCTGAGTAGATAATAACAGATAAGGAAAGAAATGTAAATCAAAAAAGTCTCTGGGAAAGAAAGTTTGCTTGCATAGTATCACTTTCAGTAGGGACACCACAGAAGAGAAGTCAAATCTATTCCAAAATTCAGGAATCCAAGTCAGCCAGTCCAAAGTTCAGAGTTTCAGGTATCATAAGCAGAATCATAGAAACAACAAGCCAGAGCAGGAGATCAAGAGTTGTTTCCAACAGAAGAACATGAATCAGGAGTGTGTCTTAAATCAGCTGCAGCCAGCTAACTTTAATTAGGCTAGTTATTCTCCTGCCTGGCAAGAAACCTCATTGAGTGTCTTCAATGTGCTCTCTACTCTACTCCAAGGGCTTGGGATCCATGCCTCATAAACTGATTGCTGCAGCTTTTTTGATGATACCTGTGTTTGAGCAGCCTCAGGTAATTCTTGACTAGGTGCCCCCTAAGGTTGATATTCCACAGGTTCAAGTGGAGCAGTTTCTTCAGAATCAGAGTCTGAATCCTGGGACATGACAGAAGTGGAGTTGCTAATTACCATCAGAATTATTTTCAAGTAATTAATGTAGCTAACTTTTGAACTGCTATTTCCTAGCAAGATCCAAACAATCTGCACCAGATTAAGTCTATGGGTGTTAGATTTATATGAACCAATTTTCATGGAAATTAATTCAAGAGCACTACTGTATTTTTTTTAGCTTTAGAATATTTAAAAAAATGAATAGTGGGATACCATGGAGTTGTGCTTGGTTTTACAACATATCAAAAATATCTATCAGTTCCCAGAGGAGCTCTGTGTGTGGCATTGATTGACTTCAAAACAGCTTTTGATTTTGTTTCTAGACAACAACTGAAGAACAAATTGGAGATTGCTGCTGGCTCTTATTAAAATGTTGCATGATAACATCTATGTTCAAATCAGATTGACAACCAAGGTCAGCTCTCTGCTGTGGTGCCTACTTCCAAGGGTGTATACAAGGCAGTATTTTAGCCCATTGCTATTCAGTATTTTATATGAATGATATGGTGGAAAAATGCAGAAGTGTGGAAAATCACCTGCTATTTAGCTATTACCACAACTTTGCCTCTTGGATTGAGAAGAGCATTAAGACCAATTGGCTTCTATTGCATATATAATTATCTGTTTATTAACTATGAGAAAACAAAAAAAAGTATTTTTAAGAGCCTTCTAAGATTTAAATATAAATAGCAAAATAATGGAAGCATTATTTTTCCCATGCTAGAGGCATCTGGAGGGCCAAAATCCAGTCATTAAAATTGGTAAAAAAGGAAAGTGGTCTGTCTATATCTTAAAGCAAAAAGAATGGTAGTCAACATCTTTTTTCATATCAGAAATAGATTAAAAATGTTTGAGGCCGAAACAAATAATATGACTTTCAAATATCTACTTAGAAGGACATAGAGCTGTTGGATGCTGTTTAATTAGACATATTTTTGTTTCTACAATATTTCCCAAAACCCAGTCTTTAAGACATCAGTGGCATCAATGAAAACTTGAGTGTACATGATATATGCTAACCCTTGGCTTAATAATACATGCCATTTGACTGCTCTGATTCTCCAAGATAAATTCATGTCTTCCTGGTAGAAATCACTTATTTACACTACAAGGTATTGTAGGCTTTCATGTAATACACCAAACTCAGTGGGTTTTGAATAGGACAAATAATTCTTTAAGCAATTCTCCAATGTGATTTCAGTTAGGCATAACTTCCTTTAATTGAGACCAGTGAAAATTGTTGCACTTGCCCATTATTTGTTTAATATTACATGCCAGAATACCAGAACAGCTTTTACATTGGCCTGCTATAGTAGCCTTCCATCTGCGGTTTTATAGGGCAGGTGTAGCTTCTCTCCCCCCATGGTGAATGGAAAATCAGAATTATGCTGCACTGCATCCTGTATAAATCAAATCAAATTTTATCACGGTCATAGCTCACCATGTCGTTTTGTGTGTGTGTGTGTGTGTGTGTGAGTGTGTGTGTGTGCGTGTGCGTGTATACAGACAGACAGACAGACAGACAGATGTAGATAGATATAGATATATTGATATATATTATATATCATTATATATACTTTTTATGTTACATTAATGTAATGTAACATTATGTTAATGCAGCCTAGGATTGCATATATTATCTCTCTATTAGGCTGCACTAATAGAGAGATAAAATCAAGATCATGTGCCTCCAGAAGTTGTGGGTGCTCAATCACTGGAGATTTTTAAGAAGAGATTGGACAACTACTTGTTGAGAATGGTATAGGGTCTCCTACTTGTATAAGGGGTTGGACTAGAAGACCTCCAAGGTCCCTTCCAACTCTTATTATTCTGTTATCATGATCAAATTATAAAAATCTACAGGTGCTTCTCAGCAAGGCCAGGACTCTGAGAATATGTAGATATGAAGGCTGGGCTATTGAAAGCTCTCCAGAAAAAGAACTAGCTTCAAGCTTTGGCCTGTCGCAGCCAATCTCCCAACAACAGCAGGACCTGGATAGATGGGCTAAGTTTTTCCAATGAGTATGTCACCTTCCTGGAACTCTTGCCGCTCTCGCAATCTGAGGCAGGCTCTGTTTCTGAGGGGGTGCTGGCCCTATCAAGGCAGAGACAGTAAGGAATCCAGCCAGGAAAGACAGGCCAAGAGGCTGCCTAAAAGAAGGAAGGAGGAAGCAGTCAAGGAGGAGAGGTTCAGAAGCAGCCATGGTGCAGTGCTATTCTTCTATCAAGCAAAGAATCGGAGCATCAATGAGTGAGCAACCAACCATAAGTCCCTTTGTTAGGCAAAGGAAAAAAAGGAAGGAGTCTGCAAACCAAGGAAAGAGAATGGAAAGTAGATGAGCAAAACACTAAAGGAATCGAAAGATCTTTCTGCTTAGAAAACAGAAGAAAACAGAATCAGAATTGGGGATCTCTTAGTAGAATTAGTTTCCTATATTATATCATCCTAGATATGATCTTAAAATATTGCATATTAATTCAGTAGCAACATATTGTTGCTTTGCTTCATGAAAAATGGTGCCAACTAAATGACCAAAATAAATGGCTATTGTTTCATAAATAGCTGCTTCACAATAGTTTTTTTAAAAAAAATAATTCATGTAATAAATTTGTTTAATAGCAGTTGTGAAATTTTTCTGTTTCTTTCTTGATCAGCTTCTGCACCAATATATGAAAAGGCTTCAGTGTCTCTCTACCTTCAGGCTACTAAGCTTGGTTTCATGCAGCACTTGTGGCTTTGAGAGCCCTGGTTTTAATGGAAACATATGTGACTATCCTGTGTTTCTAGGAATCCAACTTTGGCTATTAACACCATAGAAATATACACTGCAACTGAATCATTATAGATACAGCAACAATAGTTTCTTATGGAGTTAAAAACAGTAAATCTGTGATTTTCAGCATGAAGCTTGTAGGGCTGTGCAAAGCTTCAAAGGAGTGCTTTGCTTCAATGATACTTCAAACAAAGAACTCCTTGGATGCTGCTTCTAAGAAGCCTCTGAAGAGCAAAGTGACTGGCTGAGTTGCTTCACTTCATGTTGCATATTTAGTACTCAGAAGAGGCATTTGTTCATAGATAGAGCACTGGAAGAAGCATCTTCATATGCAAAGGCATACCCCAAAACCTTTCTTCTGTCTATTACAGGCATGTTCAAGAAGGTTGTTCGAGCAATGCAGAGTGCCTTGTTGAATGCATTGCCTTTGTCTTAATGATTGTATGGCATTGACGTAGTTTACTACTATGTGTGCTTATTGGGGTCAAGCACTGAATTAAAGACAATCCAGAAATTTCTCCATATTATGTCAAAAGAATTGTATACTTAGGCTCTAATTTTTTGCAAATTATACCTCAAGAGTCAGAAATTCAATCTGGAATATTCTGCAGGCAAAGCAGAAGGTCTAAGAATGAGTTAAAAGAACCTTCCTGTGTTTTAGAGAAATGGTGGGTGGGCATTTTATAGAGTAGCAATGGAATCTATGCTGAATTTTTTTTTTTTTTTGCAGTAAGGATGGAGACGTCCACAATTAATGTGGGACCAGGCATTATGGAAAAATGCTATTTTATAACCATCTTGTGAAATGTAAGGAGGGAGGAGGCAGATCTTCCCCTGGGGAAAATGTGTTGCAAAGCAGGGGAGACTAGTACTAAGAAGGGCTTGCCACCTGCTCACACTCTGTGTACTTTCCCCAAGGAGGAACCCAGCAGGTCCTCTTGAGATGTTTCACTTGGATGAGCAGATTTAATTTTTGGCAAGACGGTTCCTGATTGATCCCATTGTGATAACTTTTATAAGTGATAACCATCAAACCCCACATAGCTGGGCAAAATCAGAGAAGCAAAAACAAGCCATTAGATCAAAATAAGTTATATCTAATGCTAGTCTTGGTTGCAAAGTGTAATAAAAAATTATAGTCTTCTCTCACTGTGTGTGGTGAGCCCTTTCTGGAAGCATCCTCTTAATAAGTTCCAGCTAGGTCTTGTATGCTCCATGTAATCTTCCATGCCATAAATGACTGGCTTAAAATGGCTTCTGCCCCAGCTGGCACAGAGCATGATTGGTTGTGATTTTCGCAGGCAATATACTCCCTTTCTTGTTCTGTTGTTGCTGGCTGCCATTTTCTCCCTTCCATCCAGGTATTTCCTACTTTCCACTTCCAGCACCACTTCCTGATTCTTACCTACGTCTTACAAAACACTAAGCCCAAAAGAAAAAGTTGCAGTAAAATTTCTATTAGCTAATGCCTGTCCTAACCAACAACCAGTCTGAATGTTGTCTTTAAATATACAGGTAGACTTCTTTTAGCAACTCCCTTCTTTAGCCATCATTTGCAGTTACGATGGTGATGAAAATGTAACTTTGCAACCAACCCTCACATTTACAACTTTTGCGGGTCTGTAAAAAAAAGAAAAGCTCCACCCCACTTTCACTTCCCCGGAAGTAAATGCAAGTAGTCCTTGACTTACAACTATTCATTCAATGACCATTCAAAATTAGAACAGCACTGAAAAAAGTGACTTATGACTGGTTTTCACACTTATGAACGTTACAGCATCCCCAGGGTCACGTGAATAGAATTGGGCCATTTGGCAACTGGCATGTCTTTATGATGGTTGCATTGTTCCTGGGTCATGTGATCACCATTTGTAACCTTCCCAGCCAGCAAGCAGACTCAATGGTGGAAGCCAAATTCACTTAATGACCTCATGATTCACTTAACAATTGCAGCGATTCACTCACATCAACTGTCTTGCTTAGCAACAAAAATGTTGGGTTCAGTCGAAGTCGAGGACTACCTGCAATAAATCACCAGAAATCTGGACAAGAATGATAGGACTGGAATAATTCCCAGTTTTGCTAGTGCCCCCAATTTTTCAGTGTGGCCATAATAGTAATCTGATGATTTATATACATTGAAATAAAGAAACATAGAAGAAATCCCATATTTAAGTAACAGTTCAGTTAAAAACATTATAAATTGTTTTCTTTTACATTATTTTTTTAGGATAGACATCCTAATGCCCAGTCACAGCTGCATCAAAATTTTGATTTCTGAACTGTGTTTCATGAAACCATAATCATTTCCAGCAGGGAAAGTTTTAAAAAAAAGTATTGTGAATTTGGTTCTCCAGATGGTATGCATATCCATTATTGCCTTCACTAAATAAAAAGTACTATTTAGTTATTGGCTAAAAACATTGAAAAACAGAAAAAGAAAACTTTTTTACAAAAACTGATGGAAAAGTTAAATGTTTTTCCCCAGAACATAGTTACTAAAAAAGAGATACTGCTACTGTATATATTCAGCTATATTATAGAATAGCTCCATTTTTTTTTTGAGGAAACTAGGAATCAGGGAATTATGGCTCATCAAAGAGGCAACTGTCTCTCCTGTTCCCCCAAGGATGGGCTCACGCATAGATCGCTGGCAATAATACAGGCTTCTGGCATATTCGAATATACCAGGCATGTTAACATGGCTGGGTGAATTGCAGAAGCCATCTGTTTCTCTAGGAGTTTGGCAGAATCGGCATCTATGTCATTTTCTAGTTAAGAGGAGATTCTCCCTTAGTTAAACATTTTGTTGTTTGGGGGATTGGCTCAGTTTGCACGAATTCTGAGAGATTGCTACCCATGCTTAAAACAAGAAATTTTAAATGCTAAAATCTAAAGCCTTTGGGCAAGTAAAGAAATAGAGAATCATGCTTTAAGGATCACCGTATAATTGGGTGCATTCTGAGCCTGGAAACTATGTAGCTAGGAAAAATCATATTCAACATTCTCACTTTAGAACAAAACACTCATATTCCAAGAATTTTGCATAACGGTTAGGACAACATGAATCTGTCCTAACCAAAAAGAAATTCTTGTTTTGAGTGGCTATTTCGATTTTTCTGGATGAATCAGTTCATTTAATTGTTTTCTAATTCATGTTTGGCTCCAGTCTTTATTTTTTAAACAGAGAATCCTCCAGCTTTGACCAATAAAAATGCTGGAAAAGGTTTCATCCATGCTGCTTTGGCTAGGTTTCATAGGGTGAGAATTAGGACTGGTGAGAGTAAAATGTGTAAAATACAGTATTGGCAGTTACAATTCTAGGCTGAGAGGAATAATTTTGCATTCTGCTAATACAGAAAATGTCCTGTTTTGTTGTCGTTGTTGTTATGGGGAGGTTAGAGAAGAAACTTTGCACTTGCTTTGTGTATTTTTCTTTGGCAGAGTGACAGTTGAAAATTCAAAGTCAGACCAAGCATCTTTTGAGAGCAGTAAGTGACAGGAAAGACAAATTAATGATGATGATGGTGATGATGATAATTCATTACACTTGCATGCCATCCAACATACAGCAATAAAATTGTAATAAAATCAATAAAAAATAAAAATAAAAGATGGTAAGTGTGATGAAGTGAGGGTCTCCCTTTCATTCCCAGAGGCTGATGAGGAACCAGGATTTCTCAGCTCTTCCTCAATCTTTATCAAGTCTACAGCCAGAAATAAGTGTTTTGCTTGCTCACTTGCGTGTTGTTGACACTGGTCTTTGACTATGTTGAATTTAATTCAGTTGGTTATTATTATTATGTCTAGTCAAACTAGGCTAGGTTTGAAATGCAAAACCTGTGCAGGCTACAGGCCACTGGTCAGAAAAAGCAGGAGGTTTGCTGTTGCTTGTGGACTATCTTGAAATGAAATCAGCTGGAATCAATATGGCTTCTGACCTCCAGAAAGCAGGCTTTTACTCTTTCCCCATTGTCTCTGTTGCTTCTGGGAATTTTATAAGTGCTTCTGGTTTTTAAAGACTCCCTCTGGGCCAGGGCTTCTCAAATTTTGTGGTTCCATGCCACCTAAAATGAATGAACTTACATATATCTCCCCCCTCAGTAAAGTTATCACTCTTTGGACATGAAAGGAAAAGTCTTGGCAGATTTCTGATGAGTACGTGTGTGTTTAATCAGAGCCCCATGACAGGGCTGGTTAAAACTACCACAGGAGCACATCCTTATATCTGATGCCTTGATAAGAATGGCTCTGCCATCTAAGAGTGGAAGGACTAAGGGGTGACATGATAACAGTGTTCCAATAACTAAGGGGTTGCCATAAAGAAGAGGAGGTCAACCTATTCTCCAAAGCACCTGAAGGCAGAACAAGAAGCAATGGATGGAAACTAATCAAGGAGAGAAGCAACCTAGAACTAAGGAGAAATTTCCTGAAAGTTGGGACAATTAATCAGTGGAACAACTTGCCTCCAGAAGTTGTGGATGCTACAACACTGGAGGTTTTTAAGAAGAGATAGGACAACCATTTGTCTGAAGTGGTATAGGGTTTCCTGCTTGAGCAGGAGGTTGGACTAGAAGACCTCCAAGGTCCCTTCCAATTCTGTTATTCTGTTATCTTTTGCATCCGGATGCCCAGCTATGTTTTCTGGATTTGCAAGAGATGTCACACACATTGTTTCCAGCATTTGCCAGCCTTTTCTGAAATGGCCATTCCCTTATACTAAACTAATGTCTACAGAGGAAGAAAGTGTGTTGGGCAGAGATCTAGTCTTCAGAATCACAACCCCTCCATTAGTGAAATACATGAATATTTTAATAATTCTCTAGTTACACAATCTACACCTGCAACATTACTATTTTTCAATGTTCTTATAGCATTTATTATAGCACCTTTTCATCATTTTTCTTGGATGCTAACATTTATAACTGATTCTTTCATCGTCCCTCATATACCAAATAATTATTTTTTCTTCCAATTCATTAGTTAATCCATACTTTCTACCACTTACTCCTCCTACTTCCCAAGTCATAATTTTCCATATGCTACAGACAGTGCCAGCTGGGCATACCTCCACCATCCAACACAGATTCGATCAATAAAAGTTTCCCCATAATATTTTTAGTAAGATAGAAAAATATATGTTGGGTTACTGGTGTAAGCTGTACCCATACTATATGCAGTATTCCCTGCTAATATTATGGACAGCCCCAGCCCCAAAGAGTTTTGTCACATATTGCTGGTTTTACTCTAAGCATGCTAATGGAAACTGGTATTTCTAATCTAAAAACTACCTAGCAAGCTGCAGCTCACATGCCACAAACTAGGAGGCAAGGCATATCCAGTGCACTGATATGTTCTCAGAATATCTCTCTATATGGTACATACTGTATATACACAAACACGTTGTTGTTGTTGTTGTTGTTAGCTGCGAAGTCGTGTCTGACCTATTGCGACCCTATGGACAATAACAAACACATATACATAGTTTTTAAAGAGTATTTCCTAGAACTTTCTTTAAAGGTGAATAAAAACACCATTAGATATATTAATAAAGACCAGAAAATGTACTATATGTAATTGGGAGAGAGAGGGAGTTGCTTATTTCTTTTATTTTCTACCATTGCTATTATTATTAGCGGCTTTCGATACCATCGACCATGGTATCCTACTGCGACGTCTCAGGGGGCTGGGAGTGGGAGGCACTGTTTTACGGTGGTTCTCCTATCTCCTGGGCCGCTCGCAGTCAGTGTTGACGGGAGGGCAGAGATCCACCCCAAGGCCTCTCACTTGTGGAGTCCCTCAGGGGTCGGTTCTCTCGCCCCTCCTGTTCAACATCTATATGAAGCTGCTGGGCGAGGTCATTCATGGTTTCGGGGTGGGGTATCATCAGTACGCTGATGATACCCAACTTTTTCTCTCCACCCCGAACCAACCCAGCGATGCCCTCGCCGTGATGTCCCGTTGCCTGGAGGTGGTCCAGGTCTGGATGGGGAGAAACAGGCTTCGTCTCAATCCTGCCAAGACTGAGTGGCTTTGCATATCGGCATCTCGGGCTAACCAAACTATTCCACCTTTAATGATGGGGGGTGAGGTGTTACCCCCCATTGATAGGGCTTGCAACTTGGGCGCCCTCCTGGACTCACGGCTCAATTTTGAAGATCATATAGGAGCCGTGACCAGGGGAGCTTTTGCCCAGGTTCGCCTGGTACGCCAGTTACGACCCTACCTGGACCGAGATGCCCTACGCACAGTCACTCATGCGCTCGTGACCTCCCGTTTAGACTACTGCAATGCTCTCTACATGGGGCTGCCCTTGAGGACCACTCGGAGGCTTCAACTGGTGCAGAATGCGGCCGCGCGAGTTGTGATGGGGGTTTCCCGATACTCCCATGTAACACCTCTACTCCGTGAGCTGCATTGGCTTCCGGTTGCCCTCCGGGTGAGATTCAAGGTGCTGGTGATGACCTATAAAGCCCTAAATGGCTTGGGTCTGGGATATTTGAGGGAACACCTGCTGCCAGCATCAAGCTCCCTTCGTCCAGTGCGCTCGCAGATGGAGGGTCTTCTCAGGGTGCCGCCGGTAAAAGATTGCCAGCAGATAACACCCAGGGGGAGGGCCTTTTCTGTGGGTGTGCCTGCCCTCTGGAACCAGCTGCCCGTGGAGCTCAGGACTGCCCCTGACCTACGTTCATTCTGCCGGGACCTGAAGACTTGGCTCTTTGAGCTCTCTGGCCCAGGCTGAGAATTTTAACTGGGGTTTTATTTTCAGGGATAATTTAATCTTTTAATTGTCTTTTAACTTTGTATTTTGTATTGGTGTGATTTTAAAATGCCCTGTAAACCGCCCTGAGTCCTTCGGGAAAGGGCGGTATATAAATCTAATAAATCTAATCTAAATCTAAATTTCTTCCATGTATGCTTTCTTGCTCATGGGGATAAGAATAGCTTGAGCAGAGGAATTCTGATAAATGGAGAGAGGGGGGAAAATAATTGTAGAACTCTGTAATTTTTGGTGAAGCTAGCTGCTTTGCGATAGAACAAAGACACAGCTAGTATAATACTTGGTTGGTATAAACGCGGTGGCTCAGTGGGTTAGGACACTGAGCTTGTCGATCAGAAGGTTGGCAGTTTGGCGGGTCAAATCCTGAGTGCCGCGTAACAGAGTGAGCGCGTGTTACTAGTCCCAGCTTCTGCCAACCTAGCAGTTCGAAAGCACGTAAAAATGTAAGTAGAAAAATAGGGACCACTACAGTGGGAAGGTAACAGCGTTCCATGCGCCTTTGGCGTCTAGTCATGCCGGCCACATGACCACGGAGACGTCCTCAGACAAGCGCTGGCTCTTCGGCTTTGAAACGGAGATGAGCACCGGCCCCTAGAGTTGGAAACGACTAGCACGCATGTGCGGGAGAACCTTTACCTTTACCTTTTATAAACATTGCAGGTTTTAATAGTAGATATTAAAGATCATTTCATTATTTAACATCTTGGATTCTATGTTATTTATTTAGTTTTTCTTGTTGGGTTTATGTAATGTGCCCCATAACTAAATTCTCTGGATGGCTTACAAACAAATACAACAATGCAGTATGAAGCAATACAAAAGCAGGGGCAAAAAGCATGCAGAACAAGGCTTTATATTTTTTCCAGTGTTCTTTACCAGCAGAGGCCAAATCAAGCAAGGGGTTTTTTTTCTGAGTGAAATGATATGTAATGTCTATTTGCATGTATTTCTGTACATGCATGTTGTAAATACATTCATATGTGTTGCTTGTGTGCCTGTGAAGATCTAATCAGGGACAGTGCATAAGTGTTACCTCCTTTTGTGTCTATGTGTTTGTGCAAGAATTTAATTAGGGTGAGTGCATATGTGTTTGCAGGGACGCGGTGGCTCAGTGGGTTAGGACGCTGAGCTTGTCGATCAGAAGGTCGGCAGCTTGGCGGGTCGAATCCCGAGTGCCGCGTAGCAGAGTGAGCGCCTGCTACTCGTCCTAGCTTCTGCCAACCTAGCAGTTCGAAAGCACATAAAAATGCAAGTAGAAAAATAGGGACCACTACGGTGGGAAGGTAACAGCGTTCCGTGCGCCTTTGGCGTCTAGTCATGCCGGCCACATGACCACGGAGACATCCTCGGATGAGCGCTGGCTCTTCGGCTTTGAAACGGAGATGAGCACCGGCCCCTAGAGTTGGAAACGACTAGCACGAACGTGCGGGGGAACCTTTACCTTTACCTATATGTGTTTACCGGGTCTGTGTATGTCTAAGTAGAGTTGAGGCCTATGTGTATTGTGTGTTTCTTCTCTCCACTAATTTTGTGCCTACCCTATGTGTTTTGTATGGGTGCACTGTGAAGCAGAAATGCGGGTAACATGTTCTATTACATAACAAGAGGGAGGAAGAGGAAGTACACTTTAACAGTGGAGTGGTTGGCAGCAGGCTGAATTACTGTCCAGTTGTGTCTCCCATAGAGATGCTTGGGGAAAATACTTTCTCTGGATTATTTTCTTAACCAGTCTCTCTCCAAAATCCAATCCACAACAAATTTGGGTCCATTCTCTTCTGATTTTGGAGAGTTATCCTGCTGATGAATAGACAAGAGTCCTGAGATTTTTAACTCAATTACTTTCTAACATGCTGATGAGCTAGGAAAAAGCCCTAAAAATAGGGGGGCGGGGAAATGGAATCAAAAGTTAAACAAAAACTAAAACAGCTGTTCATTCAGTCACAGGGCATCACATATTGCAACACAACAGAAACCAATTGTAGACAGATCCAGAAGTCGACTCTGTCCTTTCAACTGCTCTGATAGTACTTTTGCTAAATATCTGTGGCTCATTTACACAGGCAGGAAACAGTGGTGGTGGCATCTTTTGCCAAATCCCATGTTTTGATACAAAAGATGGCAGAACCAGTCAATGACCAGAATATGCTATTTATATTTCTCAGAAATGACTCACTGCTTAGTAAACTAATCTATCTTTAGCCAAAAGAATAAATAGACTCAGAGTCACTGGGAATTGGGCAGCATATAAATTTAATATGTTATAATTATTATTTTATTAGATAGAAGCAAGGGAATGTCCAACATCATTTCAATTCCCCAGGATGCTCTATGATGTGTGGGTTGCCTTCCTGGGGGAAAAAATTGCAGTTGGGTTGCAAAATTGTTCAGCTAGAATTCATTCAAATATTTAATCCTGTTACCAATGAATTAGAGACAAATTTACCAGTGCAACAAGGTTTGTGTTCAAACCTGCAAAGGTGATAAATGTGAAGACTGTAATTGTGAATGATGATTATATGAGGGAGTTCACTATTTCCCATCTTGCTGTATAATTGTATATATTCCTCACAAAAAATAGGCATCATTTATCTGATGAAGTGAATTATATGCAAAAAAAGAAAAAGAAAAAGTAGAGCATGGTGAAACTTGAGGAAGTATCCCACTTCAGTGGGATTGGCCTGCCCCTACTGGCACCAGCAGAGGGCATACTAATGTATATTCTATTCCTGTCACCCAAAGAATTTCAGCTGGCAGGATCCAGGAGAAGAGCCTTCTCTGCTTTGGCCCCTACCCTCTGGAACATGTTACCCCCGGGATGTGATTGGTTCCCATTCTTCTGACATTTCATAAGACCCTTAAGACTTGGCTTCTTCCAGGTGGCTTGAGGACATAATGGTGGAGCTTCATATTGGAGATGGTTGACTAATTAAAACTTAATCCCACCTCCCCTCCTCCCCTCCAGCTTCCTCTTTGACATCTGATGTTAATGATTTTATTTGCTAATGATTCTGTCTCTGTGTTTCTATGATTGATGATTTTAATGTTTTTAGTGCTCTAATGGTTTTATGTTCTAAGCTGTTCAGAGTCATTGGATATGAGATGGGCAGCAAACAAACACAAACAAACAACTTGGAGGAGCATTAGCTTCTAAGGTGGGAATCATCCCTGCCAAATTTTGGAGTGGTCAAATTAATTCCTGAACATAGAGTAGCTGATTTTGATATTGAGGCCAAATACTAGGTATTAGTTTAGTGCACTTTTCCATAAATAATCTTGCTAATAGACCAAGTCAGCTAGCCAACACAGATAATAAAATATGCTGATTTAATCACTCAAGACAAGGGGCTAGATAAAATGAGGTGGAGCTTTGAGTGGGATAATCAAAATAATATGAGTTAACTGTAGCTAAGGTAATACAAACATACAATAACTAAGCATATTTTTCCCATGGACCAAAAGAGCCAACTTTACTTTTTATGTCTAAAATAGAAGAGAGAAAAGGATTTCAGTCAAAATTCCATTTTGATGAGTTTAGGAAACTTCACAGAATAAACTATTTGTCACAGAAAATCCTGTAATACCTGCATCTTCTCTAATGCACATTTGTAGCACTGGTTTTGTCATGTTCAAAGGAACATCTATAAGGAAGTTGATGAATGTGTCTGAAGTTCCTTGGAGATATTTTAAGAGATTTCTTAAAACAAATCCTACCATAGCAGTTCAAGACAAAAAGTGAGACAAACGGATCTCTCTGCCATACATGTCCTGGAGGAAATGAGGTTACATGCATCTCTGGTGATCCAATTTCCTTTTCTATAAGTAGCATACCATTGCTAACCTAAGTGAAGGAAATTGGCAATTACATCCATAAATCACTGAGTAACTGACTATGTGGCTGCTGCAGGAGAACACCTATATGCAAATCAAGCATGTAACCATTGGAGGTTTTTATGCCCAATACTAGAAATGAAAGTGTTATACTTACTCTCCTGTTACTTAATTTTTCTATATCCTACTATATTTTTTCTATTAGAAAAGACATCTTCAAAACATGAATTTTATCTTCTAATCCAGTATTCGTCAACCTTGGCAGCTTGAAGATGTCATATGGACTTCCAACATTTCCAGCATGCTGGCTGAGGCATTCTGGGAGTTGAAGTTTATACATCTCCAAACTGCCAAGGTTGAGAAACACTGCTCTGACTTTAGGGAATAATCCTATATCCGTTCTACTTTATTTTGATGTCACCATCATTCTCACCTGTAAACGCAAACCAATCTTCAGCACACCCTCTAGGTTCTAGTAATATGTTGACATGAATAAAAATTAAATGAAAGTGGTTTCATTTGTTAAGCAATGTGCCAACTCCTACCAAAACTGGAAAATTTCAAACTGAACAGATTAAAGTATTTAAATATTTAGGAAAGTATTTTCTTTAATACTTGAAAAAAATGATAGCCTTTACCCAGAAGGCTTCAGGGCTTTAGTTAGATTTTCTGGTTACAATAACTTTGTTCTTGTAGCAGTCAAATTATTTGAGTTAAGGTCCTGAATCTCTGTATGAAGCACAGTTTTAGAATTAAAAAATATATAGGAGCAACTCAGCAACTCAGTTAAAACTGGGCTATGTTTTTATGGATATTTAAATGAACATTTGAAATATTAACTAAAGCTAATTTCTCAGAAGGCAATCTTTCTTTGCCCATAAATTTATCTCCTGGAGATTCTCAGCACAATTCCTGCTAACATTTGGATTGAGGAAAGTCATGGTGGGGACTTTGATTTGGGTCTTACCAGTGACACATTCAAAGTCATTATTATGAAGGCCTAATTACTTTTCAGCTAATCTCTCCATTTCTCACTGGAAGATTAATAAGGATTAATGTTTTATTCTCCAGTGGGTGGGAAGGCAGTCTAACAATATCCCATAGTTGAAATATTTGAATGAAGGCACTAAGACAATTCTGCAGCTTTTCTTGTATTGCACCACATATCATACTTGGGGATCCAAGTTGACCTAAAGTTGCAATCTATTGTGATTTTTATGAAAGTTACCAAATTCTGATCAATTTAATTGCTTTTAGATGCTGGATTTGAATTATTCTTAGATTGAATAGTCTAGCTAGATTTTCAGGTAATGTTTGTCGCTAAATATTATCATCTTAATATGTTAATTTCTTATTTTGTTTTCTTGGCTTATAGCATATAATTGCTTTCTTTTTGGTCTTCAGCTGTAAATTAAATAAATACGCCTGGTTAAGGTACAGAAAGAAGAGAGGAATATGCAGGCAATTTCTGTGAATGCCAGGTTCCTCACTTCTAATTATGTTTTATCAGTTTGGAAGAAAAGTTAGTAATATTAGAAGGCGGAGATATCTATACATTTTCTCTTTTTGCTGAGATGCTGGAAGTGTGTCCCATTGACTCCACTACCAAGGACATAATAGATTGGGGGGGAAGCGGGTGTAAGTCAATTGTCACAAATTTATAATGAGCAACTTGCTATTTACTCTGATATTCCTTGAGGGCAGCCCTAACTGATTTAGCATTGTTTGGAAGTTCTTTATAAACATTATACATTTACTAGCCATAAATCATCATTCTGAAGGTCATACTTAACCTTAACAATGTGAGAAGCCCTGTAATAAGAGGCCTTCTTATATTCAGAGTAATATTGCAATCTGTTAATGCCTTGGCCCTGAGGAATACACCCAGATGGTTGGAAAAGTACCAGCTTTATCTGAATAAGCTCACTGGACATCCCGTAGGAATACTATGCTTCAAGCTAACTAATAGAAAAGGATCACTCTCATTTTTTTCAGCTTTTGAAATGATTGTTTTTTTCCTAGAATTCCCTTGATTTTTAGTCTTGGACTGTCTGATCAAGAGTCTGAGTTACACTTACGTGTCTGTGCACATATGCATTTAATTTATATACAGTAGCAATCTCACACCTGTCATTCTGAAAGGTTTACATATTTGTTTCCGAGCCCCTCATGAAAGTTATATAAGAGCACTCTTCCAGAATAATGCTGCTTTCGGAGAGCAAGTCCCCATAAGCAAGAATTGGCTCTCAGTACTGAAGACACAGGATTCTGAAGACACAGGAAAAAGCAGTCATACCCTCAGACCCTACTTTATTTTATGTATTTTATTTCATGTATTTATTTGTATCCCACATTTATTTATTTATTTTACAAACAACTGAAGGCAGCTAATATGTTCCTCTTCCTATTTTCTCCACAACAAGAACCCTCTGAGGTAAGTTGGGCTGAGAGAGAATGGCTGGTCCAAGGTCACCCATCTGGCTTTCATAGCTAAGGTAGGATTTGAATTAATAGTCTCCTGTTTTTTAACCTGGTGCCTTACCCACTAGATCGAATTGGCGCTGTTCACTTCTGTGTAACATCTATATGAAGCCACTGGGTGAAGTCATCTGTAGTTATGGCATAAGGTAACATCAGTATGCTGATGATACCCAATTATACATCTCTTCTCCTGGTGAAATAAGCAATGCTGTTGACATCCTGCAATGGTTTCAGTTTGTTCTCTAGGAAGAGAACCTTTTCTGCTATGGCATCCACCCTCTGGAACCATTCCAATTTTCAATTCAATCTTTATTACAATCAAGGACCAACACAGAACATATTCCCTTTAGGGTTAGAATGGTCCTGATCTTACTGGTCATCTGGAAGGACCTATCTGAACAGAATATTTTGCCAGTTGTCCTGGGAATCGGATATAGTGGTGGTGTGGAGTCTGCAAAATGACTGTATTGTTAGTGAGATTGATTATACCCCCCTACAGATTATTATTTTGTTCTAGGATTTTGGTTATTTTAATTTTTAATACTCTTAAATTGTCCATGTATGTGAGATGAATGGCTATATAAATAGAATAAATAAATGTACAAATGTACAAATAAATGAATAAAACCTATGAGCAGAAGCAGAATGTTGTTGAGGGGAAAAACAGGCAATGTCTCTCTTATAGCTTGCAATATTTGGCACAGCCACCCTTTTTTTATGGGGTGAGACAATGCTGGTTTGATGAAGAATTTTATCTTGAGATACTTGCTGGTTGGTTGTTGTTTTTTTGTTTTTTTGTTTGCTGTTCATTGGAAGTTACATATTGGCTTTATTTTGTCGTGTTAATGAATTGGTCTTTCTAGCACATTTCTTACTATTGGAGTCCTTATCAAAGGAGGATTCTTGTGCCTGTTTTTTGATCTGTGGTAAACAAAAACTACTTTTATTAACCCCAGAGGCTTCCCTCATTTTCTGCATTGTCATGACACTGTGACCATGGATTTATCTATCATTTCCTTTTTTTAAAATAACTTTTAAGAATTTATCTGACAGTTCCACTACTCCAGGATTTCTTTAGTGTTTGTAATAGCCCAAACTACAAAGTGCCTCTTCTTTATACTTCAGTGGAAAATCCTTTTAAGATAAAAATTAAGCAAAGCTATCTGAGTAACCCTCTCCAGTGATATTCCTACCGCTTTCACAGACGTAAGAAATATATATGTCAGAAAAAACCAGCTACTTAATAATGTTAAAAAAATATATGGAGCTTTACAGCTTATTTATTTTTTATTTATTTATTTTATTTTTATCCCATTTATATCCCGCCCTTCTCCGAAGACTCAGGGCAGCTTACAATCTAAGCACAAATTAAATGTGCTTAGCAATAGCCTTCATTCTATGTATATGCCTGCTTATTAGGGCTTTCGCCCCCCCCCCAAGCAGCATTATTACAAAGTCAGCTTAATTGCCCCCAACAATCTGGGTCCTCATTTTACCTACCTCGGAAGAATGGAAGGCTGAGTCAACCTTGAGCCTGGTGGGATGCGAACCTGCACTAATTGCAGGCAGCTGGTGTTACTTAAGGAGGCATTAGCCCACTGCTCCACCAAGGCTCCTGTAAGCTTAATCTTACAGAGATAAAATATTTTAGAATATGTATCCTACCCCTTGTTTGAGAGAGAGAGAGAGAGAGAGAGAGAGAGAGAGAGAGAGAGAGAGAGAGAGAGAGAGAGAGAGAGAGAAGAAGAAGAAGAAGAAGAAGAAGAAGAAGAAGAAGAAGAAGAAGAAGAAGAAGAAGAAGAAGAAGAAGAAGAAGAAGAAGAAGAAGAAGACTGCAAATTGGATGAACCTGAACTCCTGCTTTTAAAATGAATGTGATAACCAAAGATAATTTTAACATTCCTTTTAAAATAAATTCATTTTTAGAGAAAGTAATAAAAATAAAAGAAATGAATAGACAGAAAGCTAGAGTAGCTACCAAACTCTTGTATCAACCTATTAATTCAATGACTATAACATAGCATATTGTTATTACATAGCAACTATGATGACTTCATTAAAATAATGGGTAAAATGACAGAGCAACTTAACTTAAGCATATATATTATAAATATTATTTGGTTCTGCAGCAAAAAGGGTTGAAGGACTATTAAAGCATATATCTTAACTAGTAGCCTATTTAAAATTTGGCAAACATAAAAATCAGCTCTGCCCTGAGATCTCCTACCATACTTTAATTTTAAAACTTGAAAATAGATATGATCTAAAAATATTAAAACTGGAAAAGGAAACTCTAATCGAAAATAAGAAATGTTTTAGACATGGTTTTGTTCAGATATTACAGTGAATAATTAGGCAAATTAGATTTCTTCTGTTTAGCAACTGAAGATCTATTATATTTTTAAAAAATTAATAACAAAAATGTTCATTAATGGGCTGGACTGCATTAGCAACTGCACATGATCTGTGGAAACAAATGTTGAATATGACAACATTTTGGCTAATGTGAATGTGAGAAAATTCCTAATCAGAATACTCCAAAACATTCTTAAAGGGAATTTTCATTTAGGAAGCTTAGGAATGAATTTGAAATGCAATCTCAAAAATGTGTTATGTAAGAATATTAAGAGATATTGAAGAAACTGCTTTTTAAAGAACAGACTTGCAATAATCACTAATTCATAGGTACAAAATGGAAATCTGACTTTGTGCAAACCTTCTGCAGATTTTACACGTGCCTCCTAATAATGTTCAAGATAATGCTAAAAGATTCTTTAAGTTGATGTACTATTGATTTAATAATTATACAACTGACTTATTGATTTAGTCAATTGATTTATTACTGTAACTACTACCATTGTTTAAAACATTTTATGTATTACTTCAGCTCAGAAACAATCTCAATATTATTTACAAGGATTATATACAAAATTCTCTGAATAAAGATGATAATAAAAACAATCAATAAAAACAATATATATCACAGAGAAGTACAGTTCAATTACAAGGAAAGCCACCATAAAAACCTGAGTTTTTAAAAGATATCTAAAACACATCTGTGTTGGTCACAAAGGGGAGGCTGTTCTACAGGATTGTTGCCAGCACAACAATCTACAAGACAATTTATGAATGGTGAATAAAATATAAACCCAAAGTTCATATGTGCCTAGGATACTCATGGAACACAGACTTCCTCCAGAGTAACTTTATATGAACTTGTTTAGAATGTTTGTTTTTTAGCATCAAGGTTTGATTGTAGTTTGATGACTGATCCTTTAACACAGATATAATATAGGCATGCAAATTAACTGATTTGATCTAGTGGCTAAGGACCAGGGCAGAACCCAGGAGAACGCGAGTGCTAGTCATGAAAACTTTCTGGGTGACTTTGGGCCAGTTACACCCACTCAGCCTGTAATGTATTGGGATTTTACTTGAACTGTTTCACGTGTCTGTTTGAATGCTGCTTAAGGTTGCTCAATTGGTGTGTCAGTGTAATGATCACTAACTAGCCAGACTTGCTGTCTCCAAGAAGATCATTGGATGATTTGGGGCGGGAATTTATTTATTTATTATTTTAATTCCATTTATATCCCGCCCTTCTCCGAAGACTCAGGGCGGCTTACAAGCTTAGCAGTAATGGGTTCCTTTAAACCTATTGGCCGCCGCCTAGTGGCCAACCGTATAAATAGCTGCGCAGAAGCCTCTGTTTCAGTTCTGTTCCTGTTTGTCTCAATAAAGCAATGTTCCTGTTTGCAAACTCTCATCTCGCTTATTGCCAACAAAGAACCCACTAGACAATACAGCCCATGATGCCAGGCTCAGGAGACAAGTCAATTCCTGTTACAACCAATGAATCAATACTCGGCTGAACTGAAAAAAGTAGAGCCTGCATTTGCAGGAAAATTCTGGGAAGAAAAAAAATGGCCATGAAAAGACTGTCCAGTCAATAACCCAACAACTGCCTTAAACACTAGTTGTAACATCTACCCCACCCCCAAACAGTTGAACATTCATTGAATTTTACTAATCCAGTCTTGAGAATACCACATAGATTTGAGCTGCAAATTGATAGAGGAAGTTCTAACTTAGCAACCACAATTGGGACTTGATCATCACACCAAATGGTTGCTAAGAGAAAAGTCCACAAGAGTCCACAGTTTTACTCAGCTTTCCTTTCCTTTCCTTTAAAGGTAAAGGTAAAGGTTCCCCCGCACATGCATGCTAGTCGTTTCCGACTCTAGGGGCCGGTGCTCATCTCCGTTTCAAAGCCGAAGAGCCAGCGCTTGTCCGAGGACGTCTCCGTGGTCATGTGGCCGGCATGACTAGACGCCAAAGGCGCACAGAATACTGTTACCTTCCCACCGTAGTGGTCCCTATTTTTCTACTTGCATTTTTACGTGCTTTCAAACTGCTAGGTTGGCAGAAGCTGGGACGAGTAACAGGCGCTCACTCTGTTACACGGCACTCGGGATTCGACCCGCCAAACTGCCGACCATCTGATCGACAAGCTCAGTGTCCTAACCCACTGAGCCACCACGTCCCTGCTTCCTTTCCTTTAGTGACCCCCAAATGATGGAGCAGGTTTCTAGAACTCAACTTATGAGGAAGCTGGGTAGCCCTTTTCCCCCAGTCCCCTAGCCTTTGTAATACTCACTGGGGCATTGGGATGGTTAGTAAGAAAAGAATTGATGTTTGTGTTTAAAAAATCATTGGAAAGGAAGGGATTATAAGGGGACTGATCAGTGTCAGGCAGCAAAGGAGCAGCCACCTGGAGGGTTCTTATCAACTACTAACTAAAGTCAGTGCTGAATTTATTAACTTGCAGTTCACAGTTTTTAGGGACACTCTGCACTGCAAAGAAAAGCAGCTGAGGAAAGGATATCTCATTTAGGCAATATCTCCATTCTGCAAGGAAGGGGGAAAGAAAAAAAAACAGGTCAGGCACACTAATGGTGTGAATTGACTGTAACAGTGCACACATAGAGAAAGTGAGAGAGAGAGAGATGCCGTGGAAGTTGTAAATGATTGTGCAGTTGTAAAGTTATCATCATAACTGTGAAGTCACTGTCCAAAGCAGTCACTAAATGAGGACTATCTGTAATCAGATTGGATAACATAAAAATGTTCCTTTGCAACGATATAAAAATAAATTACTGAACATTATAAACCCCATACATAAACACATTGTTTAATAATTAGGGAATATTGTGATAATTTTCTTTGCTATTAATGTTACAGTTACAAAGTTGATATTTAGGGGAACAATATTGGTGGGATGCAGGGAATAAAAGAACGTTTTGTTAATAATGCAGTGGCTAAAACTCTTAAGCAATCAGCAAAATTGACACACCCTAGAAAGGCTTTAAACTGTAAATGGAAGGAGGGAGGAAGGAAGGATTTGGGGGTATTAATGGCCTAAAACCAGGATACTTGTAAACTAAATTGATTTGAGAAGGCCTTTAAGAAAAACATACTGTGTACAGAGTTGTATTTTACTTGTCCAGTTGTTATTATTAAATATATATTTGTAAGCCAGTTAGAATATTAATGCTATAGGAAAATGAGAAAGAAACTGATTGATTAAACAACATCTGGACCTTGTGGCTATGTAATATATAATAGCTGTCAATTATGGCTGAGAATTAAGCATCTGGCACTTCATTGAGCAAGACATCATTTGATTGGCTTTGCAGACACTAATGACTTTTAATAAAAAAAAATCCAAGGTAATTTTGAAAAGAAAAAGAAGGTAGGGGGAAATGGTTCAGGTAATTATTTTATAGCTAGAATTGAAAGTATATTAGAGTTCTGACAGAGCATGTAATTATTTTTAAGGTGTTTATATGAAGAATTAATAACTGGGCATATTTAAGACTCATAAATATCTGAAAGAGACTATTCAAATTAATGAATGCTTTATGATAGAGACTTGGCAGTTAATTTTCAAAAGATTTACAATACAATACTATACATGTTTAGTTAAATCCAGTGCACCATACTCTAGGCCAGCTGGGAAAGGATGTAGCATGAAATGTACATGTAGCTAACAGCTTTTTTCTGATGTCACTCACAAAGATCCTAATGGCTATGAAATGGAAGGACCACTTTCATTATGAATTGAGGGTTGCTTGAACTTTGAACCCTGAAAGAAAAAAGAAGGAATAGTTTCTATAATTTATGGCTTCTGGGTGAATATAAATGTCAGGACCTACTCCAGTCCACATCTTAAGAAAGCAGAACTCTTGGAGACAGTTTCTTCCAAGCAGGAACTTTTACTAAGAATAAGAGATAGCAGGCATAATAGACAGGATATGAGGGATTCCCTTACCGATCAATATCTTTAAGGTGTCCCTAAGCAAACCTCACCCCACAGTTCATCTGGGCAGCTCCAGACCGGCCAATCCCCAGGTAGTAAGTCCATCGTGGGAAAGGGAAGATAACATCAATCAGGTTCTGTTTGCAGCATGATCATTCCACAGCTCTTCACACCTCCTTTGGAGAAATAAACCAGATCCCGGAGGTTTGTGTCTCTTCCCCCAGCCCTTTTCCTAGTTGCCCGGTAAGGGGGAAAAAGTTCAGAGAGATGCAAAGTATAGAAAGCAATTTGTTACATTGTAATGGACAGCAGACACAAAGATGAATAAACCAAAGGTTACATTGTAGTTAATAGAAAGCAATAAAGCCCGCATGCATATCCCCTCTCCCCCCTGGGAGCATCGCAGAATCCAGGGGAAGGTGAGATCTTGCTTTAGATCAGAGGAGACAGTTACAAATGAAATATAAATGGATTCTGACAATAATATACAGTAGCCCTCCACATATTATCAATAGCTTGGCAACCTCCACAGTGTTGATTATGGCTCAGATTTGAAGTTCTGATGGCTGCCGCCCCACCCCCAAAATCACATGATAGCATTTTGCCCACTTGGCATCTGACATACATTTGCAGCATCCCACAGTCACATGACTGCAATTTACAACTTTTTTTGCCAGAAACTTGAATTTACTTCCAGATTCTATAAAAAAAGCCCTTTGAAGACAATGAATTCACTTAACAATTCCAACATTGGCCTAACGACCACTGCAAAAAAAAAGTTTATAGGTTTGGGCACAGTCATGTGGTAACCCACTTAATGACCAGCATGACATACAGTGATAACCTTGGACTCAATTACCATCATAAGTCCAGGATTACTTGCACTGTAATATAAGCTGAGAATAGATTTCATTGGTATTGCTAAACATTCTCAATACAGTATGTGTTCTTCTTTTTTATTTTAATCCCATTTATATCCCGCCCTTCTCCGAAGACTCAGGGCGGCTTACAATTTAAAGCACAAACCAATGTGCTTAGCAATAGCCTTCATTCTATATATATGGCTGCTTATTAGGGCTTTCGCCCCACCCCCAAGCGGCATTATTACAAAGTCAGCTTATTGCCCCCAACAATCTGGGTCCTCATTTTACCTACCTCGGAAGGATGGAAGGCTGAGTCAACCTTGAGCCTGGTGGGATGCGAACCTGCACTAATTGCAGGCAGCTGGAGGCATTACTTACTTAAGGAGGCATTAGCCCACTGCTCCACCAAGGCTCTGGTTCTCTCCTACCTTTGAAATCTTCTGTCAGTTGTTTTGTTTTTTATGGGCTTTGGGTTTGCTTTTGTTCTCTTTGCTGACACCTAACAGTTTTAAGCAATTGCAGACTGTGCCCAGTTCTGTTCATATAAGAGAAATGTTGCTGTCAAAACAGAGTGTGAAAGGTCTCTAGAAAAATGACAGGTTCCACGTGAACCACAATTGGATATGTTTCACTTATGAAAGTATCTTTGATCATTGCAAGTTGTATTAGCATAGGGGAGCTTTAGATTTCTTTTCTCTTCAATTTATCTTGCTGCAGGGCCCTCTGCCAGCTTATGTAATGCCCGCAATGAGTACATGTCAACGCATCCATGTTCTGTTAACAGGTAATTGATGCATCAATTGGGAATAACTACTACAATCACTAACAAAAACTAAAATTCACAAATATGCATATATTTCTAAGTATTCATTTAGTATTATTAGGTTAAAAGTTTATAAGACCACCTCTTTTATTTGCTAAAAAAATTAAAAAGTCATTCTTTACTTTAGTAATTAAGAAAAAAAAATTACACGATGCCATTAGAATTCAAAATGCTGAACATTAATGTGACCCTCTTAACAAAAATCAGAATATTAAATAAGTAGCCTTTCCAACGGTAATGAATGGCCAGGAGAGCTGGACATTTGAGAAAGCATAAGGCAAGATAGATGCCTTGAAATTATTGATTGGAACTTGGTTACTAAGAGTATCATGGACTGCAAGAAGAACCAATCAATCTGTCCTTGACTAAAGAAGAAAGACTACTTCCCCTAAGGCAGTAATCAGCAAATGGAAAGTCCCATGTTTTGAGCAAGTGATGCAAATGGATGGTGGACTATTTTTAAAAAAGTATGCTCTCAAAAGTTGAGAGAAGCAGAAGCAGAAGAAGGAGAGGATGACAGGGCAAAAGAGATTATTGTAATGACTTTGGAAATACTAGTAGTTATTACTACTAGTTGAGTTGGCAAATACGGGTCCATATATCACTAGCAGCTGAACCTAATTTGATGACACCTAAACACAATTAAAATAATAACATCTTTTCCCTTTCTGTATATAATTTATCATCGTTCGTAAAAAAAAAGGATGCATATTCTAGGATTTAAACTGGTATTAAGTTCTCTGGACAAATAACATATCTTCAAAATAAAAGTTAGTATAAACTTGCATTTTGAAAAAGCAAAGAAAAAGAATGCTGAGATATTCTGGAAGGTGAGTTCTTGAAGCAATGCCATTTCTGAAGTTTTGCAGAATCCCAAATTTACCTCTCTAGTTTATGATAACATTTCTCCAGGCCTCTGGTTTTTTAATGCATGATTTATTCATTTACACATTTACTTTATCTCCCACCTTTCTTTCCAATCAAGCATTCAAGGCAGCTAATAAAAATGCAAGTACAGAATGAAAAAGCAAGAAAAATATTTATTAACCTGACAATTAGCAGTTAAAAGCCTTGCGGAAGAGATGTGTCTTGGCTGCTCTTGTAAAGGAGATGGAGGGGAAGCTAATAGAAGGCAATATACAGAGATCAGCACAGGGGAAAAGAAAATCCTCTTCTCTTTGCTAGATGAAATGTATACATAATTTTTTCATTTTACTTTTAGAAGTATATCAAGAAAATTATGCATGGGTTATGATGACCATAAGCAAAGTAGCATAGTTTTTGATGGTTTAAATCTTATAATTACAAGTGGAAACTGTAGCAAAAACCTCCTGATTGGTTTTCCTTTATTTTTGCCCTAGGAGATACTCCATATTCCTTTTGGTGACTATTGTGCTTTTCTAGACAGTTTCCCACATGATAGGTTTTTAAAAGTCTTTTAGTTCCTCTGAATTCAATACTGCAGTTTCATCTCTAGTTGTGCCCACTTTGGTACTGTGTCTGTTTCTAAGCCATATGCTCCTTCATTGTTCCCTATATAAAGACTCTAGACAAATTCTTATAAATCCGATATTGAAGAAATTTCCAGGCAGGGGGTATGAATTTTATCTAATGCTACTACCAAAAATATCAATTCAGGTTGCCCAGTTTTGTGCCACCATCTGCACAATACGTTGCACCATTATTAAGGTTTGAAAATTTTTAATATGATGTTTTATTTTGAGAATTTTGGATTGTATTATATTGATTGTTTGGTGGTTTTATATCCTGTAAATATGGATGTAAGATTGTTACTGTTGTTATATATTTTGATTGTGTCTGGCCTTAAGGCTGTAATAAACAGTTGTTGTTTCTACAAAGATATTTATTTTTCAGTTACAAGGAGGCATAGGAATACAGGCAATAAAGTTAGTGGTGAAAGGAATGGTGGTGCGGTTATTAGAAGGCAATATTGCAGGCTAATTTTGCAGACTGACAACAGTTCGATATTGATCAGCTCAAGGTTGACTCAGCCTTCCATCCTTCTGAGATTGGTAAAATGAGGTCAGAGATTGTTGGGGGCAATAGGGTGACTCTGTCAACCACTTAGAGAGGGCTGTAAAGCACTTTGAAGCATTATATAAGTCTGCTATTGCTGTCTCTATTGCTAGTATAATCATCTGTCTCTAGTAATAACAGAAGTGCGAAATACTACAAGGCAAGAAAATTATTGGAATTTGCTCATCATCCTCTGTTCATGCCCCTGTTGTCTTAATCCTTGCTAGTTTAACAACAATGTTATTTCTATTTCTGATTATTAAATGGTAACTTAACAGAAATAATTCCTGAGATATTAAGTCTATTCTTGGGCTTTACTGGATCTCTAGGTGACACTAAAGCCCTTTGTTTCATTCCAGCTAGTCTGTTACTCTAGCCATCTTTTACCTTCCCTCAATATTATTTTAATTTCTTTGATTGTTGTCAGCTGTCCAGGGTGATTGGAAGTGAAGGGCATACAAGTTTAATATATTATGGTTGGCTGCATAGTCAGCCAGATGTTTAGACTGGATTTGGCATTTTTATCCAAATAAAAATGTCCTTATCAAGTGTTCCCCAAGTCCTTCCATCCTATCAAGTCCTTTCTCTGAGATAGGCAGATGTTGTTGTTTAACAATAATAGAGGAATCATCTCAGGATGTACAGTAAGCTGTTCCAAGTAAAGCTGGTTTTTTTTGCAATTGATGGTAATTTTGTCAGTGCTGATGGTTTTCAAGTAATATCCCAAATGTTTTGTGATTGCATCCAAGATGCCTACTGTTATTGGTGGCATCTTTGCCTTTTTTGCCACAGTCGTTTTATTTCTATTGGCAGGTCTTTGTATTTTGTAATTTTCTCCAATTCTTTCTCTACTTTCCTGCTGTCTCCAGGCACTGCCACATCCACTATCCAGACTTTTTTGTCTTTCTTATCAACAATTGTTAAGTCTGGGGTGCCTTGTAGCAGGGCTTTGTCTGTTTGAATTCCAAAGTCCCAAAACACTTTAACTCTTTCATTTTGTATTACTTTGTCTATTTTATAGTCCTACGAGTTCTTGTTTGAATGCAAATGATATTTCAGTGCACCATTGTTGCTATTTTGTCATGCCATTGTTGTCTGTGGTATCATCTTATAGTAACTAACTAGTTGATCCATTGTTTCTTTAGCTTCTTTGCAGAGATGGCATATGCTATCTGTTGCTCTCTTCTCAATTCTGGTTTTGTATGCATATGTTCTTAAGACTTGGTCTTGTGTAGCCAGAATTAGCCCCTCTATTTCTTTTTTTCAATTTTCATGCTCTTAGCTGCTTTGCCTGCTAGTTTGTTAGTGTACTGATAATATAATGCTTTTCCTTACCATGTCTCTTCACTTGGTCTTTCTTGTAGACCGGTTTGGTCTCTCCAGTACTCAGTAAGCTTTCATGGTGTACTAACTTCAGTGCATTTTCTTCACTGTCTTTCAGAAATTCTTCCAATGCCCTTTTTCTTCTTCAACCGTCTGGTATACTTGCAACATTTCAAAGCCAGCTGTACTTCTTGATAAATAGAGTTTGTCAATGTTGCTGCATCGATGAAGGTCATGATTCATTGTCATTATTTCTCTGGTCTGCCTATCCAGAGCTTCTACTTATATTTGAGTCCAGTCCACTATTCTGGCTATATATCTAGCAACTGGAATTGCCCAGATGTTAATTACCTTAATATTATTTCTGACGCTGAGTTTTGACTATTAAAATCTTCTTCATTCCCATGATGTATTCACTTCTGACTTTCTTCTTGACTTTTATATGTTTGATGTTGTCAGCCTGAAGGATGCTCAAATATTAATCATCTTCATCCAACCATTTATGTTATTTCCATAGGGCATCTTAATTCCTTCAGTTTTTGCTATTTATTCCTTGTTGATGAGGGTGGCACATTTATCCAGTCCAAACTGTATGCAATATTTTGGCTGTATATATGTACAGAATTGAACAGTGATTCCATTTTGCATGGTGTTTTTCCATATAGCCCCAAATGAAAGAACTAGCAAAAGAATCAGCACCAGGCAATTTCAAGCCAATCTCCTGTTTACCAACAACATTCAAACTGCTAACTGATGTGATGTGATCGCTAAAGAAGATGGGATAGCCTGACAAATGATTTTGATGTTTGATAATCATGGTCTGGCTTATTCAGTATAGTTGACAGAGGAATCAGTGAAACTGATCTACATCAGCTATCACATCAGTTAGCTCTTTAAATATTGTTGGTAAACAGGAGATTGGTTTGAAGTTGCCTGGTGCTGATTCTTTTGTTAGTTCTTTCATTAACTAATAGGTTTTGCCAGATGTTAACCAATATTCAGTTTCACAATTTTGTTGTTAAACTTCTTGGCAATCAATGTGTGCATATCCACCAGATATTTCAACCAAAAACCATGTACCTCATCTTCACCTGGCACTGTCTTTGGGGAATTTAGAGTCCCAGTTGCATTTTTGGAATGGCAGGTCTGCTATAATACATCTCCCCATATACATGATTAAACGGTAAGAGGGGAGAAGAGCATGCAAGAAGAACAGTATGTAGAAGTTGCATGCAGAAGAAAGGAAAGTTCTCCTTTTGATAATGTGCTAATCCAGGTTTGAGGTTTTGCCCTCAGGAGCACTCTTATGGCAGAAGAGGAAGGATAGTGATTGTCATTCAGAAGGCTCTGCATGTATCAGCCCCCTAAACCAGGGCTCCCCAACCCCCAGTCCGTGGACCAGTACCGGGCTGTGGCATGCCAGCAACCAGTCTGCACAAACAAGCAAAGGCCCATCCACAAGATGTAGGCAGCACACAAACCACACCCCTTCCGGTCCATGGAAAAACCTCTCTCCATGGAACCACTCCCTGATGCCCAAAAGGTTGGAGACCTCTGCCCTAAACAGACCACACCAGGAAACCAATTATACAGGAACACCATATTGGCTGTAGTAAAGGAATCTTGCAGGTCTGTTTGTGCCCTACCTTCTCCTCCCTCTTATAGTTCATTGAATTAGAGGGGTGACTGAGTCATTTCCAGATCCTACCTTGTTGTTATGGACTTAAAGAAATGTTTCAAACTCTTGTTTAGGCAACATTTCCTGCTCATCTCTATCAAGGTCATCTTTTCTATTAAGATCAGTCTCTACAGCCAGTTAAGGGACGCGGTGGCTCAGTGGGTTAGGACGCTGAACTTGTCGATCGGAAGGTCGGCAGTTTGGCGGGTCGAATCCCGAGTGCCGCGTAGCAGAGTGAGCGCCTGTTACTCGTCCCAGCTTCTGCCAACCTAGCAGTTCGAAAGCATGTAAAAATGCAAGTAGAAAAATAGGGACCACTACGGTGGGAAGGTAACAGCGTTCCATGCGCCTTTGGCGTCTAGTCATGCTGGCCACATGACCACGGAGACGTCCTCGGACAAGCGCTGGCTCTTTGGCTTTGAAACAGAGATGAGCACCGGCCCCTAGAGTTGGAAACGACCAGTACGCATGTGCGGGGGAACCTTTACTTTACCTTACCTACAGCCAGTAAACAAAAGCTCTGTTCCATATAAAAATGAATGTGAGGCCTTATTTCTGAGGCTGACTGTGAGAGACAAGCTGGAACTGTAGCTGATGTACTGTTTTCCTGATGTGCAACTGCACTCCATCCAAACTGCTGGATTTATGTATCAGATTGGTGTTGATTTTCTCAGGGTTATTGTTCTGAGGACTTCAATCTGCCTTCTTTGGTTGAGGGAATCAGAGGAAAGCAAACATAGGTTTGTCCTAGTCATCACAGACCCAATGTGTAAGAGATGATGATTATGGTAATGATTTTGGAATTAATAAGATCTTAAGGTGGGACATATTAACATCACCCCACAATCCTGATAAATCAGTATTTTGTTTCCATGGAGATGACCAGTGCCACTGACCTTTGCAAGGAGAATGTTTCTACTTAGTCTGCCCCAAGGAGCTTATGGATCCATTCACTACCTGTAGCTCTTCAGGGGTTGGTTTCAGGAGACTTTAAGTTCTTCAGCCTTCCATTATAGGGCTCCCCATAATTCAGCTCTCTTCCATCTCCTGATTAATATCCATAGTATAGGAAGGTTATTTATTACGTTGTGAGGTTTATTCAACATGCTGGTGATACCCAATTATGAATCTCCATTCCACTCTGAATAGGTTATTGTGTAAAGTTTTATGTTTCAGTGCCTGGAATTTGTTAGAATCAGAAAAAAACAAACTTAAACTCAGTTCCAGCAAGACAGACTGTCTATGGATTTAGAAGCCAGGAGATTCCAATAGGAATCCATCTTTTGAGCCTCTATGGATTTTTTGTGCATACCTGGTGCAGAGTTGGTTCACAATGTGGGTGTCCATTAACTGCTTCTACAAGCAGTTTGCAGGCTATAGTCAGGAGGATCTTAGCAAAGCTACATAGTTTGCATTAATTGTAGCCATTCCTGGAGTTGGAGGCTTTGTTGATTTTTACTCTTGTCTTTGACATTTCATAGTTGGACATTTGCAACTTACTTTACCTGCCCATGAAGAGTGGAAGATTAATTTGGTCCAGAATGCACCAACCTGAGTAGAAATGGGTGACATTTGGTTTGACACTACTACTCTCAGTACTATACTGGTTGACAGTTCAGGTACAACTGAAATGGGGTCTGCCTGTTACGGTCATAAATAGTAACAGTCATAAAAATGAACTGGTCACATAACTGGCCCAATTTTCAATATTTTTGGAAAGGTTGTTAAGTGAACATAGTGGTTGTAAAATGAAAACCACAGTTGTTAAGTGACTGCTATGGTCATTAAGGGAATGCCACAGTCATTAAGCAAACCTATTGTTTCCTATAGCACAATTTTTCCAAAACCCAAAAGTAAGTGCCAGTTTTTGGTAAAATCTCATAAAATGTGCTGCCATGACCATGGGATGCTGCAAACGTAAATGTGGCTATGTCACCGAGTGCCCATGGTGGGGTCATGTGGGGGCTCTTGACCATTGGAACATCTGATCTGGGTCATAAGACCCTTTTTCCAGGTAGGTCGTAACTTTGTATGGTCACTAATTGATTGGTAAGTTGAGGACTGCATGTAATTTTGCAATTCAAGTTTTTGGTTTCCACCTTTAAAGTCAGAACTTGGGTATCTGTGTGACAGTCTTCTCCAGGGAGAATCTGCTCATGAAATAAGATCTAAGACTTGTTCCATGTACAAATTGACATTAAGAAGCCTGAGGATTCCTTGTACAGATCCACTGATATAAAGGTCTGCCTTTTCCTTGCCATTAAAGGACTATCCAAAGGGATATGAAAACCTTTCTCTTCCAAATGGCTTGCGTGGATGCCATGGATGGTGAATCCTGAAGATGCAGCAGCATATATTTTTGAGGGATTAGAAGGGTTTTATAAGGACAATTGTATATGGAGATGTTCTGTTTTCAGTTTAGTTATTTTGTACCTTAATTGTTAACCCAGTTCTGAACTGTGGAATGCATGTCGCTCAGAGTCATTTCTTATGGGAGAGACACATAAGCTCAAAGAAAAGAAAATGGGCTCATGTTCAATCACTAATGTTCCCCTGAGCGATCACATTTCTTTGAGTATAAAACCCTCTTTTGCTTCTGTTACATAAAGGAAGGAGGGAAATGTTGCCCCTACTCTGTATTTTCTGTACATGCTGTGTGCATTTGTCTGGCCGTTTTCAAAAATGCCTGAGCTGTTCGTACAAAGACAAAAATCCCTGGACCTCAAGACGCCATTCTTCCTGCATATAAATTCTCACTGAAAGCTGTAATTTTGGCACAGCACTGAAGATTTGTAGCCAGACACTTTTCCAACAATTTCAACCATGGTTGCAGGTTGTAGAGCACAATTTCTATGTGAGTGTTGAGTTGGGAGAATAGGTAATGGCTCACTCAGTGAAATAAGAATTCAGTGCAGCTGCATTTATAAGCAGGCAAACCCAAACCAGGTAGGTTTTTTTAAAGATTAATGAAACAGTCTAGAAATTTACTAGGGTATTCAAGAGATTCATCATTAAGATTGTTCAGTAAATTCACTTCAAATTCAGTACATGAACTACACAGTGACTTGTAACCAAGTCCCATGAAGTTCCTATGTTACAAATAAAAAACAGAAGTTTTACAATTTGAGTAGTGTTGCCGCAAATCCAGAAAAAAAATTCTTGAGTGTCCAAGAAGATTGATGGCATGGGCTCCCCAGGGCACACTGCCAATAAAGAAGTAATGCCAAAATCCTATGTGAAAGAGCCCATAATAAGAGAAATACCTCATATAATAATGATTCTTAGATTTTTAGTTGCCTATTTGAATCTTAATCTAAGTTGGAGAAGGAAGGAATCTTGTTCTGGTAGAGCAATTTAGGATACAATTTTTCCACTGGGAATGACTGGTCCTCTTCCCTTCATAAGATTTACCGAGAATTTAGTTCAGTATGTATTACATTGTTAATACTGTGCTCATTCTCTCTCTCCCTCTCCCTCTCCCTTTTGCTCTTTCTCCCCTTGAAAAACTACTTTAGTCATGGTTATTGGGTTGTCAAGTTTTCTTGACTGCAGTATTTTTTACCCTTTCCTATTACTGTGAATTATGGATGAAAGGGAAATGTTTCTGCAGTGAGGGCTTTTATGTAACAGAAGCTGCCACAGCGCTCTGTAAATGTAATTTAGGAGCACATCCTTGATGGTTGGCAGGACTAGAGATTATGATTGTGTCCTTCTCCCTCATCTGAAATGGGCTAATTTCCTTACCCTTGCAATCTGAACTTTTCCTCCTTCATTTGGAGGGTGCCATAAAGTTGATAAATTGGGGGAAAAAATTCTGAAAAAAATTTCACATCTTCAGTGTACAATTATAAAACTCTCTGTGGTTGGCGCTTCCCCTCTCAACAGCCATAAAAACACACTTCCTGTATTTATAATACCAGGAGCATCAAGTTATTAATCAAACATGTGTGACACCAAGAAGCAATTACAGCTACAGCTGGTCAAAGAAAGTGTTGGGTGGCTCAGGGGCTTTTTAAAGAAGGTAGATAAATGACATGAGACAAACTTCAGAGGCGTGGTGTTTGCTGTGGGGTGGAGAAGGAGGAGGGGAGAAATAGCAATCAATAGAGGAAGGAGACTATGGGACAGGAAATGGAACTTCAAATAACAGGAAATGGAGAAAGCAGAGCTGCTTAACTCATTCTTTGCATCAGTCTTCACACAAAAAGAAACTACAGCTCAACATACAAAAAAAACCACTGCAAAAGACAAATTAGAAACAATAATTAAAATAAGCAGGAAAATGGTAAGAGAACACCTATCCAACTTTGACAAATATAAATCACCAGGACCCAACAGATTACATCCCAGAGTTCTGAAGGAGCTGGCAGATGTTATCTCAGAACCACTGCACCACATCTTTCAAAAATCCTGGAGCACCTGGGAAATACCTGAGGATTGGAAAGGGGCCAATATGGTTCCCATCTACAAGAAGGGGGGGGGAAATGGACCCAGGAAACTGCAGACCAATCAATTTAACATCAATACCTGGGAAGATCCTAGAAAAGATAATCAAAAAACAGATCTGCGAACAAGTAGAAGCAAATAGAGTAATAAGTAGTAGCCAGCTAGGGTTTGTTAAAAACAGATCATGCCAAACCAATCTTATTTCATTCATGGATAAAGTGGCTAAACTAGTAGACCAGCAAAATGCTGTGGATGTAACATACTTAGATTTTAGTAAGGCATTTGATAAAGTAGACCACAACCTACTCCTTGGTAAGCTAGAAAAAGGTGGAATTGACAACATCACCATCAGATGGATCTGTAGCTGGTAGGCAAACCGTACTCAATGAGTAGCCCTCAATGGCACTACATCCACATGGAGAGAAGTAAGCAGTGGGGTACCACAAGGTTCCATCTTAGGCCCAGTACTCTTCAATATCTTCATCAATGACTTAGATGAGGGAATTGATGGGGAACTCATCAAATTTGCAGATGACACCAAACTGGCAGGAGTAGCCAACACCTCAGAAGATACATTCAGGATGCAAAAAGATCTTGACAAACTTGAACAATCGGCCCTCTCCAACAAAATGAGTTTCAATGTAGAGTAAAGCAAAGTTTTACATTTAGGCAGGAAAAATCAAAGGCACAAGTACAGATTGGGTGAGATCTGTAACTGTGAGAGGGACCTTGGAGTCCTAGTGGATGATCACTTGGCTATGAGCCAGCAGCGTGCAGCAGCAATAAAAAAAGCTAATAGAATCCTGGGTTGTATAAACAGAGGCATAGAATCAAGATCACAAGACGTATTAGTACCGCTTTATAAAAACCTAGTAAGACCACACCTGGAACACTGCAGCCAATTTTGGTCACCATATCACAAAAAAAAGATGTTGAGAGTTTGGGAAAAATTCAGAGAAGAGCAACTAAGAAGATCAAGGGCCTGGAGACTAAAACATTCGAAGAACGGCTGCAGGACTTGGGTTAGGCTAGTCTAAAGAAAAGAAGAAATAGGGGAGACATGATAGCAGTGCTCCAGTATTTGAGGGGCTGCCACAAAGAAGAGAAGATCACGTTATTCTCCAAAGCACCAGAGGGCAGGACAAGAAACAATGGTTGAAAACTGATCAAAGAGAGAAGCAACCTGGAATTAAGGAGAAACTTCCTGACAGTGAGGACAATTAACCAGTGAAATAGCTTGCCTCCAGAAACCATGGGCATTCCATCACTGGAGATTTTTAAAAAGAAACTAGACAATCACCGTCTAAAATGGTATAGGTTCTCCTGCTTGAGCAGGGGGCTGGACTAGAAGATCTCCAAGGTCCCTTCCAGATTCTATTCTATTCTATTCTATTCTATTCTATTCTATTCTATTCTATTCTATTCTATTCTATTCTATTCTATTCTATTCTATTCTATTCTATTCTATTCTATTCTATTCTATTCTATTCTATTCACAGAGAATTGGGCCTTGGGAACAAAAGCATAGCTAAGAAGAAGGGGTTCCATGATTTTTAACATTAGGTTGTATATCTGGTTGGTATTGTTTTTTCCTTTCTTGCTAGGATTCAACCTCAGCCACCCAGGCCCTGTTTATTACAAAGAATAGATGCTACCACTGTTTAGAATTCCCTACGTTTTGAATAGTTTTTTTAAAAAACAGGTGGATAAACAGGGGATCAACATTCTGCTGCCCTTGGGGAGGGTGATATATCCACAAGCTACACAATATATTAGACCAGCTTTTACAACTGGATCATATGTTTTAGTGTGATTTTATGGTAAGCAATTGTCTTACCACAATAGATGAATAAGACCATCATACCAAGAATAATGATAATGATGATGATGATGATGATGATGATGATGATGATGATAATAATAATAATAATAATAACAACAACAACAACAATAACAATAATAATAATAATAATTCAAACAGACAAGCACCTGCAAGATAATGCCCCGGAATTAACAATTGTCAATAAGAAAGACAAAAAAGTCTGGATAGTAGACATGGCAGTGCCTGGAGACAGCAGAATAGACGAGAAAGAACTGGAGAAGATAACAAAATACAAAGACCTACAAATAGAAATAGAAAGACTGTGGCAAAGGCAAGCAAGGGTAGTACCAATAGTAATAGGCACCTTGGGTGCAATCCCAAAACAACTGGAGCATCACTTGGAACACCATTGGCATTGACAAATTCGCCATTAGTCAATTGCAAAAGGTGGCCTTACCAGGAAAAGCTTCCATCCTGCGACGATATCTGTAATACCATCAAACATCCACATCTGCCTATCCCAGGTCCTTGGTAAGGACTCGATAGGTAGACAAAAATGCCAAATCCAGTCTGAACATCTGGCTGACTATGCGATGATTAATAACAACAACAACAACAACAACAACAATAATAATATTAATAATACAAAAACGCCAAATCCAGTCTGAACATCTTTCTGACTGTGTGATGATCAATAATAATATAATTATGTAATGTTTGAACATTGCATTTTAATGGAAAGTCATGTTTGCTGTATTACGCCTTTTTCCCCTAATCATTTCACCCTGCATCTATGAAGACAGGACTGCTAAGCTTGTTATAATTTTCATGTCATTGTCCTCTTTTCTGACTTCTATTCCTTACACCGTGAAAAGCATTTCTCTTATTCTGAAGTGGTAACACCCAAAGCATGCCTGTAGTAGGAATTTTTGTTGAACTTCAGGATGTGTATATTGATGACTACCTCTTCTCAATACAATACATGCTATCCAGTCTCTGTAACCAAAAAAAAAAAATTCTTAGCATTCTAAGAAGGAGACAAAGGAATCCTGTGCACATCTAGAAGTTGTAACTGAACAATTATTGCTTTTCCACACATGGTTGGTATGAAAGAAAAAGTCATGTTTGAGTATCTAGTACATGAACCATTGAGTACACAGGAGTCACCAACATTATTAGCTTTAATTATTATCTTTGCAGTTTCCACAGATAGTGACTTTCATGTGATATAAGCAATATAATTTAATCATGCTATTTGGTGAAAACATAGTATTTTGAGAAATTGTTAGCGAAGAATGACTGAGTAAGATACAGCTTGCCCTAATGAACTGGGTTCATGAAGTATAATGTTTTAATTGATCAACTCGAAGAACTGGCTGTTGCTACTTCTACATACAGCAGGGATGTCAAACTGCTGGCCCGCGGGCCAGATGCATCATGCTGAAACCGCGCCCACCCCATTGCCGGCAATGGGAAAAAAGTTGCGATACATCATGTGATGTTGCGAGTTTGACACTCCTGACCTACAGGATGCTTCTAGAACTTCACATTCTTTTCCAAGCTGTTTAATGTAGGGCTGTCATGCACAGATTCAGATAGAGTGTTATTAGTATATTGGTTACACCTACTATTATTAGTCTATTCTGTTTGTATCAAGAGAGGCTGCACAATTGCTGATCTAGCATTTTCTGTGTACAGTGATGCTTTGGATGATGGTCAGTACATTAAAGCTGAATAGCGAAAAGAGAGATTGACTGAAATAAGATAGTTCTTAGTCTGGGAATTAGATAAAGTGCATGTTCTTGATGTGTTTTCCCTTTTTGTAAAGGAATGGGTCTTTCCCTGGTGATCTTCCACAATGAAAGTTTTTCGCTAGGCACACAGGTGGCTTCAGGAGCATCAACATTTGTCAGGTATAATCAATTCTGTCTAGCTACAGTTTCTTACATTAATAATTTTATAACAAATTACTGACAGCATTTGCAACCAATTACAAATGCCATACCTATGGTGACATCATCATGTGGATGCTGCAGTTGTATACTTGCATCTCAATGCCCAACAGAACTGTGTAGTTCCTGAAATTTGCATGGTGATGTTAACACTCAGACTTTGCCATCTGCTTCCTTGCCCACCCCCCATACAGATGCCCATCACTGTCATGCACTGTATAAGTATATGTATATAACTGTAAGTCTATTAAAATAAACTATATGCAACTATCTTTTTAAAAAATAAAATCTAGAAGCCGTAGCTGACATGAAAGGCTGCCAGAGATTTAAGTCAAATCATGTTTCACTAAGTCTTAAATCATTGTCCTATAAGCTATCAGTTCTACTTGCTTACTAGTTCAGGACGTTGTTACCTGTATATAAAGTATCTCCACTGTCATCCAGTCAATTACTATTCCCACCCATTAAATCAGTACTTCTCCTTACTTGACACCCTGAAAGATAGATAGAGCTAGTTGTCATTGGTGAATTGATAGATGTTTCAATGTATCTTACTACAGAAAGGACTTCAGCATACTAAGGAACATTGAAAAATCTTTGGATTGTTATCTTGTTTCCTTGAATTAATATGCTTATTAAACAAAATGAAGCAAAATAAATTATACTTTAGCTGCCTGCCGTGTTGAATAATATCAGTGCTTGGATGTCCGTGTTTTCAAGGATACCGAGGAGATGGAATACCATTCATGGCTTGAATTGTTACATTTTATTTAAGATCTGTCTTCCAGGAGGGTATTATTTCATTCTTCATTATCTGAATTCTGATTCATTTTGCTTCATATTCCTATTTATGAGACAGGTGAAGAAAAGGGGTAGCCAATAGTTCTTATCCCCTAGAACAGTGTTTCTCAACTTTAAAAATTGTAGGATGTATGGACATGGTGGCTGGGGAATTCTGGAAGTTGAAGTCCACGTATCTTAAAGTTGCCAAGGTTAAGAAGCGTTACCCTACACCAGGGGTTGGCAACCTCGGCTTTTTTATGACTCATGGACTTCAACTCCCAGAATTCCTGAGCCAGTGCTGGCTCAGGAATTCTGGGAGTTGAAGTCCATGAGTCATAAAAGAGCCGAGGTTGCCTACCCCTGCCCTATACATATTGATGTGGCAAAAGAATTTTAAGAATTTCACTGTGAATTTTCACCAGAAAGAAACCTGAGAGAACTAGGCTACCTCTTCATTTTTGGAGAACTGCCAAGGACCACCTTCTGGTTTGGGCATACATACTGCCTCAAATAATTGTTTTTAATAATCAGACACATTAATATAATAGTTTTCCATTAGATTTCCTCTTTACTGAAGGAAAACAAAAGGGGGAAAGAGAAAAAATCAAGGACAGTCAAGTTATGGCAACAGTACAGATCATAATTATTGTTGACAAAATTAGATTAGATTAGATTAGATTAGATTAGATTAGATTATCACATTATTAATAGCAAATGATTTTTGTGCTGTGGTGCTTCTCCAGGATGAGAGAAGTGGGAGAAATGAATAAGGAAGTAGGAATTTACTTATTTACTTTTTTTTAGTTATTGTATGCATTTTTATTTTTCTTTATTGGAGGCAACCCAGAGTTGTGTTTGTGAAATGGGTGGCCATATAAATCAAATGGTGGGACGTGGTGGCTCAGTGGGTTAGGATGCTGAGCTTGTCAATCAGAAGGTCGGCTGTTTGGCAGGTTGAATCCCGAGTGCCGTGTAACAGAGTGAGCGCCTGTTACTCATCCCAGCTGCTGCCAACCTAGCAGTTCAAAAGCACGTAAAAATGCAAGTAGAAAAATAGGGACCACTACGGTGGAAGGTAACAGCGCTCCGTGCGCCTTTGGCGTCTAGTCATGTCGGCCACATGACCACAGAGACGTCCTTGGACAAGCGCTGGCTCTTCGGCTTTGAAACGGAGATGAGCACCTGCCCCTAGAGTTGGAAACGACTAGCACGCATGTGCAGGGGAACCTTTACCTTTACCTTTTATATAAATCAAATAAATAAATAAAAATAAATCCTCTTTGGCAAATTAAGTATCTAGTGGCAAAGAAAGGTGGTAATGAAGTGTCAATGTCATTGCAACTATTTCATTTCCCTTCTTTTTCTTTTTCATTCTTTTCTCTGACACAGAATTGCAGACACCTGCTTCTTTTAAAATTACCATATTTTTTCCGTGTATAAGACGCACCCTTGTATAAAATGCTCTGGCATGCGAGTTCCAAGCTTACAGCAAACAAAGTCAGCGCTGAGAGCAACCGCCTCCCATCGCTCTAAATAGATGCCTCCCAGCTGCCACACACACACACACCAGCATCCGGCATGATGAGCATGCATATTCAGTTCACAGCAGCAGCCTTTTGACCTGGTAAACTAACCAGTGTGAGCACCGGCATGACAGCAAGGCAAGGGAAGTCTAGGCAGGTTTTAAACTCCCTGCTGTTTCTCTGTGCTGATCAGCTGTTTGGCAGAGTGCCGAACGGCTGAGCCAGCAAATCCGGAAGTTCGGCCGGCCTGTATTATCGAGCAGGATGGTCTCATAGCTGCATTCCATGGGGTCCCCAGCCAGCATACAGATAGGGGGGAGGGAAAGTGCTGTTGCTGCCATCCATGCTGCTGGTCCCATTCACTGCCTCTGGATGCTGCCATCCGACGATCTTGCCCCCTCCCCCCTCCTGTTAGTGGCAAACCCACAGGGGCTTGACACCACCAGGCAGCATGGCAGCGGCATGTAAAGAACCCACACAGACATGCCCTGGGCTGCGGAGGTTACCATTATTTTTTCGTGTATAAGATGCTGCACTTGTGTAATACGCAATTTGAACAGGGTGTTTGCAGGAAAAAAATAGGATCTTATAAATGGAAAAATACGGTAGCTCTGTATTGGCTGAAAATGGTGAATTGAGTGCAACCACTCTGGTGTTTATTTGAACATTCTTTGTGAAGAGAGATGACAATGAAGAATGTCTACTTGTGTCAGCTGAGAGTTTAAGAATTGCCCATTGCTAAATGTTCCATTTCCCACAGAATTGTTTGAATGGCAGTATTCTATGTTTCTT